>NC_056524.1:158265282-158329537 GCF_019175285.1 Sceloporus undulatus
CCCCCCCCCCCATTTAAATCCACTTGCTTCTTTCTCTGCTCCATTTTGCAAGACCTGGCTTCATGTGGAAGAAAACCCTCTCCGTTTAAATCCACTTGCTTCTTTCTCTGTTCTGTTTTGCAAGACTTAGCTTTCTATGGAAAATCCTCCCCATTTAAATCCACTTGCTACTTTCTCTAGTTCCTTTTGCAAGACCTGGCTTCCTAGAAAAGAAATCCTCTCCATTTAAAACCATCTCCCCAATGCCTTTTGCAAGACCTTGCTTCCTATGGGAAAAAACTCTCCATTCAAAACCACTTGCTTCTGTCTCAAGTCTATTTTGCAAGACCTTGCTTGCTATGGAGTGGTTGTGGTGGGGAATCAGTGCACTCCGCACACCCACATACTCACACAGAACACTATAACAACCTCTTCTATTCTTGTTGCATTTGCCATCTGATTCATTCTTCTTGATTAAGCATGCCCTTAAGGACTACCTCTAACCAGAAAATGTTCTCTTTCTTCTGTAAGACTATGCCCCTACACCAGACCTGCACAACATATGGCCAGGGGGCTGCATGTGGCCCACCAAAGGATTTTGGGTGGCCCGTGAGGATGTGGAACAATTTCAGGGCTCCTCTGCTGCTTGGTCTTCTCCTGAGGAGAAGGCCAGGCAGTAGAGGAGGAGGATGGGCTTTCTTTTGAGACCAGGTAGACGAGGATGGAATTAATATTAATAATATCAATTCATAATTAATTAATTAATTAATTAATATTTAGTTAAAACCCATCTGCAACCCAAAGAAGTTAACCTATTTTAATTTTGGCCCTTTCCTACTGCCCAGTTGTGCAGGTCTGCCCTACACTATTATCTTGATCACCCACCCTTAGCCTAGGTGAGACATTCTCTCTCTGTGGCTGCTTCCATCCCTTGGAATGTCCTTCCAGAGGAGGCTAGGCTGGTCTTCTCCCTGCTTGCCAAGGCATTTTTATTTAAGCAAACATTTAATGTATAATCATAGCAGAGTGGTTTTTATGGAGTATATATATTTTAGTCATTTTTTTAACTTTTGTATATTTTAATGTAATTTTATACAGCTTTTAGATTATTTTGACTGTTTAAAACTTTTTAAATGGTTTTATTTGGGTTCCTCCCAGGAGAAAGGTGGCATACAAATGAAATAAATAAATAGAATAAAAAGTCTTTCAGCTCTGGAATACCATTACTTAATATTATGTATTCAGCTTTACAAACCAGTTGACTTCAAATATGGCATTTAGTTCCCATTTAACCTTTCTGGATCTTTTTTGGCTACATGGAAAAACTTTGTTGCCCACCTGTTAGATTAAACAAGGAGTCCTGGCTGATAGCAATATCTGAACACAGCTAACATCTGTAAAATTTCATGAGTTGAGGAAAGTATTCTATCAACTAGCCCCAAATTTCATGATGCGTGACTGAGCATGGCAGCCTGCCAAAAACAGATGATATTGTCCTTCTTTCTCCACTGGATTGAACAAGCTGTGTATGACTCTGGCCTGATGTCTTGGTCTCTGCAACTCTCTTGAATAAAGATCTTGCTTCATTCCTCACTTGCATTGCCATTTTAGTAGTCTACCTGTCTCTGAAGGATGTTTGAGAAATATGATCTTTGAAGATGCCCATATGAATTGACCCGAACTGAACAAATTGATCACACTTCATGACTAATGTGTACACTGGAGCTTAGCAATCCATCAAGTTTTACATTTCTCAAAATGCTGCCATATATATCTTGATGGTTTAAACTTTTCAAACAACCCAAAATAATTTTGAAAGAAAATGCACATTTAATTAGGTGTTAAACCAATATTTTGGGAGGAAATGTAAGAGGGAAAAATTATGGGTAAAACTGTGACATCAAGAAGGCACTGACAGATTCATCCACTCTTACCTCGTTTCTATCTCTCTCTTCTTCATGCATCCCAGTTTTATATCCAGTTATTTCCCTACCTGACATAGATGTGACTGTGTCTTCAGTCCATTATTAAAAAATAATCCAACCAAATAAACGTAACCATAAAAATGACATTATGCAATGCTGTAATATCTAGGAATTCTTCCGTCCAATGATATCCAGTAGGTTTTAAGTAGCAGATGGCTATTGGAAAGCAATACCCATCTTCTCTGCCTGCTTACAATTGACTTTTCTATGGCAGATGCTGTTAATATTAAGACCTAGTCAATTTCTTTTTCCTGAAGAAAGTTTCTATTCTCTCAACTATCATTGTATCCAAGACAAATGTAGTGGAGTGGTGGTGGAAGAGCTAGTAAACTACCCCATACTGTGAAGAAATTGTTTCTAATTTACATTAATGATAGCCATTTTAGTCTACATTTAAATATAATGGTTTCAATCTATTACATGAATTTTAAAATCTATTGTATCAACATGCAATTAGTTTCCAATTAGTTGGGAGTAATCAAATAGAAACTTTCCTCGTTAATAATAGTGAGCATGTTTGCCACTACTACTCCTTCTTGTTTTTATACAATTATCGTAAAGCCTTATCAGCCATTCTCTGAAGGAAGCTGACTTTAACAGCCTGCTTTGTCTCTCTGTGAATTATATGCTTTAATATAATGTTAATTTAGTAGCTGTCATCCCAGTTTTAAAACATAGGCCTATAAAAAAATCTAGGCATGCGAACCTTCTATGGACATAACTTAAACCAGAGCCTGGAAATATGTGTAGATTGGCCCATGGCAAGATGAAATTCACCTACAGCATTGTTCTAGACATGTCAGCCAAATCACAGGAACCATTACCTTTAGTGTATTTCTTTCTTTGGTTTTTGGTCCCTCTGTGCATATCAAACATGCTCTAGAGATTAGGCAGCAATAGGGCTGAAATTATTCACTAAATTTCTTTTCAAAAGTAGTCACAAATAATTTCAGCAATGATCATCCTGTTGCAGAAAAGTCTTCAGAAATCACACAGTTTTTTGAAATCTATTCAGAATTGGGGCTTAATCTGGACAAAATTTCCATATGGCTATGTAAAGAAAAGAGCATCACAGACAGCAGTATTATTTCCCGCAGGAAAAAAAAAATACATATCCAAGATGGGTCTACACTGGCCAGAATACTCCAGGAACAGCCCAGAGTATTCTGGCCCTGACCCTGTCCTGAATTGCACCCCCATTACCTGGGCATTCTGAAACAATACCATGCAGTTGTCTACACACACATATCACTGTGCCACCCAACACCACTGCTGCCAGTTTAAGTCGCTCCCACTGAGATTGAAAAAGCATCACTCAGTTTTGATCACATTGCTGGGCACCTCAGTGACCCATGTTGCTGTTGTTAGCATGTGGCAGTGTGGGACACTGTGTAAACAGCTACCCCACATCACACCAGAGTGCTCCATATTTTCTGGGAAATCTGAAGCAAATGGTGAGTTTTTAAAATTCAGTTTAGGGAAGGGATGACCTAAATTCACTAACTAACTGCCCTTCTTCTATGAAGACATCTGCAATTGAATCTGCCTTTGGCCCTTCATCGTGAAGACAGGAGAGTGACTGTGGGGGAAACCAGTGTAAATGGCCCATGTAGACATGTCCCTAGCTACAGGTTTTGAAGATGCCTGGACAGAAATTTGGAGCTGAATTTAACTGCTTCTGGCAATCTGCCTCCAAGTGGAGAAGAACTGCTACTTTGTATAGTAACAGCAGCCTGCCTTCTAACATACATCTAGGGTAACTCCAAAAAAAGAAAGAAAGAAAGAAAAGGTATATGGCATTGGTTTATTATCTAGGTAGAGAAACATGAATTTTAATTTTCTTCCAGCACCTTCATCCTCTGTTACAGATGACCTGAATTAAGCTTCCTTTTTGGAGGTTAGGGAAAGGGATAAATTATGCAGGGTACAATAAAAATGACATTCTCAGAAATGTTGTGGGGATCTACTTTTTAAAGAATTTGTGCAGACAAAAAAACAGGCATGAACGATACAAATGAGCAAATTACAAGATGCTTGCACAGAGTAACAAATCTATCTATCTTTCCCACCTCTAATTCATCAATTTAGATATGAAGCAGAGCTACTTCATGCCTCTTAACAATTTAATAAATATTGCTAAAATATGGCAAGTGCCACAATGGGCCATTAGCAATCTGCTAATGCAATTTGAAAACGTGTGACACGGTTTTCAGAAAATGCTCTGTAACTGTAACATGCAGCAACAGCAGAGGAAGTCAAAGAACATATGGTGAGCTCTCATAAACTAGCCTCAGGGGACTGCACCAAAATCTCTTTTCTTACTGCTACATGACATTGAGAGGAGGAAGACACTCCTTCCCCCATCGCCGTCATAGGTAACAAAAGCTGAGACAAATGGTATTGCCACTCAAGGGCTATCTGCAACAGACTGGAAGGAACAAGTCACATCCATCAATCAAGTGGCTATGGACAGTGACATCCCTACCTTGAGTCCCCATTTGTTGGATTACAACTTCAAGAATTCATTTTCCTAACCATGCTAGCAAAAGTCCTAAACAGTTGGAAATCGTAATATTCAGGGCTCAGAACAATCATTCTAGAAGGCAAGTAATCCTTTGCGCATAATATTTCTATGGTTTATGAGGAATATGGAATGTCCTCGCTATCTGGGAAAGAGGGAACACTGAGTTTCCTGAGCTGCCTGTGGAGTCCATGATTGTAAAATGTGTTCTTGAGCTAGTAGAATGCTGCAGGTTGCTTATAAGATTCAAAATAACATTGTTCTCTCACTGGATAATCTTGAGTTAACAACCAGGGGAGCTCATGAATCAGACAACTCTGTTTTCATGTACGAAATGGTTTATATGGTAGCCTAATAGGTTTGGTTTCAATCACAGCTGTTGTACTCCCATTGGTGTGCTCAGTTTACAGGAACCCTTTATGTCTCTTTCATACTCTCTGACTTACGTTCTTTCAGCTGGAGTAGGGGAAGATATGACAAATTCTTACCCATGACAGTTGGGCAATGAGGAATTGATATGGAAAAGCACAATCTGATTTCTTGAATAAAACTAAATAACTAGAGGGCTTCTGCATTTGAACATTCCAACATTCTTCCCATTTACATTGGTTCTTAAGAAACAAGGTCCTTGGATACTGAATGCATCTTTTGTAGATATGGGATTGTAGGGCAAAAATAAATAAATAAATACATTAGAAAACTCATTAGAAATAAATAGATATATTTAAAACATGAATTTAAATGCTCATCTTGATTCCTAATTAGGAATTGCCAGGGTGAATATGGGATGGGCTTCCTGCCATTTTAATAGTTAACAGATCCTGGAGGAGGAAGATGTAGCAGGCACATAGTTTTACAAGACATAACTACATTTCACCCCCTCTCTTTCTCTTCCAAAGCCCCCTTTTAGGTGCTGTATACTCCCCCCCCCCCAACATAGCCATTTACTGGTTAGTAGAGAAACAGATAATCATTCAGTCATTTCTATAGCTAGTTTTACAGCACTGACATCATCTATCAGTGGTGTGCACTGAGCTACAGGAACATAGCTAGGTGCCCCTCAACAGCACCTCTCCCTGCTCTCCATTGACCAATAAATGTCCATTTGGGAGGATGCAGCATCTAGAAAGTGAATTTTGGATGGAGAGGCGGGAATTGTTTAGTGATTGCATCTGGTGGAACATTAGGTTGCATCATACTGTTCCAGGAACTCTTAGCTATTAAAGATACACCAATCCGTTCCTCAATCTGTGATAAAGGTGCAGATAAAATGCTCAAGTGATGTGTTTTGCTTTTTGCTAGTTAAGTTGTTTTATACATTTGGCGTTTGAGGAGTTTACTTCTCCTAAAGTTCTAGCTAGATGCAAATCCATTTACATTCTAACCAACATATTAATTGTTTTTAAGAAGCAGGTGATTAATCTGAAACATTATTTAATGTGTTAACAGCCTTGCAGATGAAACTGTTAATTGTTAGGCAAGAAAGCACCAGAATAGGTCCTCAGCTTTAAAAAAAAGAAGTGGAGGAGGAAACGTTCTGCTGCAGACCCAGAATATGTGCTCTCTTGATTAAAGCTGACTGTGTCAGTTAAGGAAGTTTGTAGAGCAAGTTGTATGAGGACATCAGAGCCAATCAGATGGTGTGGTGACAGCATACTGTGCTAACATATGGGGAAACTAGGGCACCGTAAAAGGGAATGTATTCAGTCTTTTGGGAAGGGAAAGTATACAGTGCATCACTAGGCAGCTTCTGTGATAGAATAATTCATCATGCAACACTAATTCCAGCTCTGGAGAAAACTGCTTTTTCACTATGCCAGTAATTTGGGTAGGGGACACAGAAAACCAAATACAAATCAGAGAAATAAACCCTGGGAGGCAAATATAGTATGGAAAGTAACCAGCAAGGCATTGAAAGTTCCAGTCCAAATCAAAGAGGGAACAAGGATGATAAAGTTCTGAGTGCTATGCCCAGAATATTGTTTAGAATGCACTCCAAATCTTGATGAAATTGAAATATTTGTCCTTAATCTGATTCTGGGGAGATTTTTTTGGAATAACTTCTGTCAATGTTTTAGGGTCTGGTTGATCTGACTTCAATAAACCATGCACATAAACACATACACACTACTTTTTTCTGCTATGTTTGTGATAACCTTTCAAAAGATTAAAGGATGGGTTTCTACCCTAGGCTCTTGCAGTCTGTAGATCAAGAGAGATGACAAAAGTGGAAGAGAAATGTAGGTGGAGGTAGTCTGGGAAATTTATTTTAATCTAGCTATTTAGACTTAGCTATGGTGTACTACTACCAGGGAGTTGTGACAAAGGCTTTAGGGAAACTTGGTTTGTTTGTAGGGTGTATTCAAGATCCAGTTCACTGTAGATGTCACATAATGGAGAATAGGGTTGGAAAGAATATTTGAACCTTTTGGAAAAAAGTTTTAAAAGGATGCTTTGATTATCAAACCCTGACAAGAATTCAGAACTAATGGGAATTGTCACAGCTTGGAACTTATTCTTCACAAATGGATCTGTACTGGAAACAGCTTTTTCTGCATTGGAAAGAATTATGTTTCAATGTTATTTTCTATGCAGAAAAAGTAGTTTCCAGTAAAAAATAAAATAAAATAAAATAAAAATGCAGCTTTGTGTGCAAAGCAACACAGTGAGAATTTTGCACAAAAAAATCCTGAACTGTGAATAGTCTTCAAAGGCTGTCCAGTTTTTGAACCCTTTCTCCCAGCAGAAAAAAAAATGCTAAAATTATTCATTGCTTCCTTAAAGGTGAAAATTAATGAAGAATTACATCCCTAATGGACAAGGAAAGACTGTGTGCATACACTAGCTGTGAATTGGGTAAGGTTTTTTTGTAGCTCAAAGAACCCCTTAAAGGAAAACAAAAAACTGAGGGGAAAATGCATCCAAATGTCTTTGTGTGTGGACCCTCTCAGCCACTTTAGACCAAGGAGAGAACTTTTTTAGACAAGATGTGAGCAGAAATAAGGTCACTTTTCTTTTCTTTTTTAAATTGAATATATGGCATGCAGTGGAATGAGGCCTTCCTAGAACTTCTGGGGGACCAGTGCAACCCCACAGCCTCCAGCAGGTGCCCTTCTCTGCTTCAGTTGTTGCCACTCTGTTGTATTAATAATAATAATAATCTGTTTATTTGTATCCCGCTTTTCCTTTGTAGAATTCACAGGTGGGACCTGCAACAAATATTCAGCTTACTGCATTCAATTTCATATCCGTTATTTTGCTTCCCCTGCCCCAGTAGTTTGTGTCCACCAAGCATGCGTAGTCCTTACTGAATCCTTGAGGGTTTGCCTACCCATTATCTCTCACTATTTGTTTAGACGTTTGTACTTCTTCAAATCTGAGTTATCATTCAAACATACTTCCCTCTTGTGTTTTGTTGATGTCCTTTTGGTTGCATCTGACCTTCAAGACCTGGAGGCCACTTGTAGAATAGAAAAGGAGAGGAATATATTCTATATGCTTTCACTTTACCCAGAGCATGGCATGATATTGACAGCATCTTGAATACTTTAAGTTGTATAAGAAATTAAACCTAAGATTCCCAGACTCTGCCATTTGATACTTGCATTGCAATATGCTGTACAACGTGTCCCTCAAAAACCCATTAAAAACCACTTTAGGTATCAAAGGATATGAAACATGTGTACTGCCTAAAGGCAAGTGGTGTTGACTGTATACTACTGTAATAAACAATGGCAGAAGAACTTAAAGGGCACCACAAGTGAGGGAATAAAAAATTCCCCAAGAATGAGCTGAACTTTCCTGGCGCAAGCTTGATGACTAGGAGCATATTCAGGACAAGGGTGCAAATGGAGTGAGTTTGCAAATTAGCGAATGGGAATGTAAATGTTCCACTATTTCATCCTCACATGCAAGGGCAAATAATTTCTGCTGGTTTCTCTTTGCTGATGGATAAAATGCATAGTTCTGCATAGTTCTTTCACAATATTTTGGGAAGTTATTCCACACAGAGATACATGTTTGTTTGTTTGTTTGTTTATTTATTTATTTTGAAGAAAACGGTGGGGTGTTTGTGCTAAATTATCAGTCTGTGTGCAAAAACTGCATTCTCCTACGAGCCAGATTTGGGAAGCTTGCAAAATTGTATTTTGTGTTTTTGCACCCATGTCGCTATAAGTAAATAGTGTCTTTTGTGAAACAAAAAATCCCATTTTTTTTCCTGTCAGAATAGTAAGTTTTTGTTCCATGGAGAATAGATTTTTCAAATAAAAACCTTTTTTTTAATAGCCACATGCTTTCCCCTCTGTGGTCTTTGTTCAAATGCATGATTAATCACACACAAAAAACAACAACATGGATATGCATTAACAGCTAAAATGAAATTGCAAAAACAACTGTTTTTCACACAAAAGACACATTTTTCACACAAAAATACTGTTTCCAGAAACCTACATGTTGTGTGCAAAAATTGTGCGGTTTCTGCCCCACAAAGCATTTTTTTTATAAAGCATGTGTGTTTTTTCTTTTTTTTTTTTTTTTTTGCATAACAAATCTGAAAACAAATACATCCACAAAAATCAACTGCTTAGAGAATTCCACATGGTAGGTGTGTGTGTGTGTGTGTGTGTGTGTGTTTGTTTGTGGATTGTACAAAATGCAGCAATTTTTCACATTACAATTCCACAATGAAATAATAAAATCTGTAAATTGGGTTTTTTAAATTAAAAAAAAAGGACTTTTTCACAAGAACTTTGAGTTTTGCTGTAGAAAATCCCCACAATTTTCATTGAATTTCTGACATGTATTTCTGTGTTGAATAATTTCCCAAAACAGAAATAGTAGGTGAAAACTATCCAAAAGTCACACTGCTGTATTATTTCACCTGACTGGATTTCTCAAGAGTCAGGAAAACCAACTTAAGCCAGGAAATTAATAACAGGACATTTTCTCCCTTTTTGTCCCTATTAGAGAGTGACAGTATTGAAGTTGCACTGCAGCTTTTCTGGTTTCTTATAAGGTATCTGGAGTTGAAATTATGATGGCAAAATGCAAAGCAGAGCTGAAAGAAAGATGGTCATTTCTGTAAGATTAGGATAAAAGTTGCAAGGAAACAGTCTTCAAATAATACCTCCTTGTACCTTCTTTTGAACAAAAGGTTTGTTTTACTAATAATAATAACAAAATTTATTGGTACTCCACCTCTCTGTGCAATACAACCGGTGTGGCTTAGATGTTAAAAATACAATCAAATCCCAACAACCCAGCCTCCTAAAATAGAATTTAAAAATTCATAGATTAAAACATACCTTAAAATAACAGATAAACCACACAATGGCTATAGGAGCAGTCAAGGAATAACAGATTCTGCTGTTTTTGGTGGCTGCTTATCTGTTCGGGAAAGTCCTGCTGGAACTGTTACACTTTTAAAAGATACTCAAGACTTTTATTAGTCTGTGCCTGGAAATCTATCACATCTGTTGGAAGATGTTTTACAGTTTCTAAATGTATGTGTCTGCCCGACTTCTGTGTCTTTTTTTATATACCCCACAAACACACCTCAGGCAGAAAAGAGAAAGACAATGTTCTTTCACTTTATCCACTTTAAGTAAGTTTCGAGGGATTTTCCCCCACTTTAGTTTTGATTCATTGTTCTGGCTCTCTTGCATACCATTTACCACTCCTGACCAGGATTCGAACCATATTTCATAAACAAACATCTTTTGATTCTTCAGTATATTCTCACTTCCAGTTCTGATCTTTCTCCTTCTCCCTCCGTAATTGTGGGTGCATCTACACTATAGAAATAATGCAGTTTGACACCAGTTTAGCTGCCATGGCTCCATCCGACAGAATCATAGAATTTGTAGTTTTGGGAGGCACCAACATTCTTTGACAGAGAAGGCAAAAAGCTTGTAAAACTAGAAATCCTAGGAATTCATAGGATGGAGCTACAGTGTTTTGTGGTGTCAAAATGCATTATTTCTCCAATGTAGATGTACTTTGTATCTATGCAGAGACATCACACTAGTACCAAAGATCTCCTACACTCCTTCAAACTATAACACTAGGACTCTTTAGCAGAGGGACTCCTTAGTATGGAGCCCTGGTTCTTAAAATATTATCCAACTGGTATAACTGTATAGCTGAGATGCCTTCAGAGGTTTATCTTCTTGTTTGGCTTTCCTTAAGCAAAGGGGGCTCTTGCCATGGCTCACATTCACCCTGAAACAAACTACATCCAGTTTCATATATCTACAGTGTTTCTCTTAGAGCTCTGCATTAAATCCTATCTACATTCTTTTTTAGAAATGGTCAAAGGGTCTGTTTTCAGAACTGCGGTTTTCTTTTTTAAAAATTGTATGGTTGATTATGAACTATGGCATTGTTCTTTCAAAGTGATTAATGAGAAGAACTGACACTTAAAGCGGTCTATTTTTAAGAGGTGGAAAGCTGTCCTTAGACAACCTGGCGAGTTAATATTTTTATTCAGTCTCACATATCTAAAAGATATCTCTCTCTGTTGAAGGCACATGCTTGCTAGCATTCCCAAATGTTATGCATTAAGCTTGTTTTACAAGGTCAAAACTGGAAAAATCAACCTGTTGAGAAACTGTATTGAACCAATTAGAATTCCAACATTACAATAAAGAATGAAATTTAAATTGTGTATTTATCTATTTCATTTTTGTGTCAACGTTTCTCATGGTATGCTGTTGTATGCCTTTAAATTATTTCTGAATTATGACTCCCCTAAGGAAACCCTATCATGGGGTTTTCATAGCAAGATTTACTTGGGAGGAGGGTGTCATTGTTTTTTTAAAAAAGGTAAATGTAATGGTTTTCCCTTTGACAAGTTCGTCTAGTCATGTCTGACTATTGTGGGCAGTGCTCAACTCTGTTACTAAGCCAAGGGAGCTAGCACTGTAACAAGATGACTCCATGGAACACTGTTACCTTCCTACCAAAGTTGTACCTATTTAACTACTTGTATTTTTACATGCTTTTGAACTGGTAGGTTGGCAGAAGCTGGGACTAGTGATGGGAGCTCACTCCTTCACATGGTGCTTGGGTCTCAAACTGCCAACCTGCTTAACCACTAAGTCACTGGATCTCCTGTTACCTCTTTGTTACCTCTTTTTTTAAATTTAAAATTTGCCACTGTTACCTCTTTTAAAATTTGTGCAACCCAAAAAGAGGATTCTCTGCTGTTAGCCAACACTGAGGGCAGGACTGAAGAGAGTTAGGGTTAGGGATGATCAATCTGGATCAGTTTTCTCACTAAAAAGGAGAAGAAGGATCTTAAGATTATCGTGCACCAGCTGACATTTAATAGAGAAGAACTATTATTAAAATCTTTGACTATGGAAATCCATTCAGGGACAGAAAATCCATCCACTCCCTGTGTGTTTTGGATCAGATAATATAATTGGAGGTGGATTTTGTTTGTGGAATTTGAAAATATATTTTTGGAGGGAGGGGCTTCTTCCTATCGTGACATTCAAGATTAGCTAATTAATAGCTGGTTCCAGCAATGGAATTTTAAAGTAGACACATAGGGTTGTCATTATCTCCATGTTTAATTTCTTTGTCTTGAGCATCTCATGGGGCCCAGCTGCCAGATCCTGGATTTGGCAAGCCACCAGATAGAGCAGAGGATGCAGAAAGCTAATGTGAGGCAGAAAAGACTTACATCATTTGAGCTTTTCTCTTTTTTGTACAGGGATATGTAGAACATTTCTGTTGTTTTAAACTCGTATTTCAGGGCTTACCCTTCAGAAATCACAGCATCATAAGTTTAAAATATTTTCACCCAACAAGGAATATATTGCATCTCAGCACATTTTTGTAGCTTATGAACATGAAAACTAGGTACAACAACTGCACATAGATACACATCATTCCTATTCAGAGACTTATCAGAGCAATGCTGATCTGTGGTGAATTTCTTTTCTTTTCTTTTTCATTGATCCATTGGTCCAAATCTACTGGATCTATCAATAATGACTTGCACCTTTGCACTGAGAACATTATACAAATATGCAGTTTTCATACTGAAGGCAGAGTACAATGAATGTTCTTAACATTTTCTCCTTAGTTGTTTTTGTAATTTCTTTTCATGGTTTAAAACAGAAATGTCTTGCCAATTGTTTTGTCCTATGGCTCCCATAAGCCCAGTTCACCATGGATACCAGAAAGGGAGTTTAGGAGTTATAGCTCAAAATATTGGGAGAGGTGCCACTGATATAATAAGCATCAATGAAACCTGGTGGGATGAGTCTCAAGATTGGAATGTAGTATCAGAGGGGTATAACCTATTTCATAGAACAAGGCAAAACAGGAAGGGAGGAGGAGTAACATTATATGTTAAGCATGTTTACACCTGTAAAGACAACCATAAACATAAATCCTGGAAACCTGGTTGAGAGCATCTAGGTAAAAATTGTAAGGGAAGAGAAACAGCAAGGATGTCATTGAGAGGCTCTACTACAGGCCCAAATTCAGACTGATTTCTTAGATGATAGCTTCCTAGAATGGATGCCAATGTATTCAGCAAAGAGAGATGTAGTAGAAATTAAATATTTCAATTATCCTGATATTTGTTCAAACTCTTCCAAAAATGTAAGGTCCAACAAATTACTCATTTGCCTTGCAGACAATTTCATTGTTCAAAAGGTGAAAAAGGCAACAAGGGGCTCAGCAATTTTAGATCTGATTCTAACAGCGGCTGCATCCACAATGCAAAAAATAATCCAGTTTGACACCACTTTAACTATCGTGGCTCAGTGCTATGCAAATCCTGGGATTCATAGTTTGTTGTGGCAGCTGAACTCTGATGGAGAAGGCTAAATGTCTCCCAAAATTAAAATTCCCAGAATTCCATAGCACTGATGTATGGCAGTTAAAGTAGTCTCAAACTGGATTATTGCTGCAGATGCAGGTGCAGATGCAGCCAGTACTCACCTGGTAATTGGGTGGGGTCCTTAGACGAGAATGACCATATCCTCCTAAAGTTTGTTATACAGCAAAAAGTGGAGCCCAAACACAGTTAAACACACATTCTAGACTTTAAAAAAACTGAAGTGAAATTAATAATAATAATAATAATAATAATAAATATTTATTAATAGTGGGGCCATTCCCATTGTAGGAAATACTAAAAAGAGGGGATCTCATGATGGATGGGAGATTCTTAAAAGTGATTGAAGACACAGTTTTAAACAGTTCCAATAGCCAGCACATGCAGGAAGAAAGCCAGAAAAGCTAAAGTGCAGAATGAGCTAGAGAAGCTAAAATAGTAATAATAATAAAATGTATTTATATCCCGCCCCTCTGCACAACACAAAATCATTAAAAATGACTTTTTTCTGTGATGTTTGTAGCAAAACCTCTTGATGGTAAGAGCTCTTCAACAGTGGAATATGCTACCTCAGAGTACAGTGGAGTCGTTTTCTTTGGAGGTATTTTTTAACAGAGGCTGGATTGTCATCTGTATGACAGAGGGTCGGATTTAATGGCCATTGTCATCTATTCCAACTTCATGATACTATGATTCTGTGACTTAGAATACAAGATATTAGTGCTACATATAATTACTAGTCCCAACCAGAGTACTGAAGCCCAGTGCACTGAGTACCACCATCTCTGGGAGTCATTTAGGGAAAGTGTGACATTCTTACATCACAGAGTAACTGTCTGCCCATGAAAAGGAGTCTGGCCAAATGCCTAACAATCATTCTAGTGCTGTGGCTTCTGAGGCTATGTGTTCCTCTTTGCCATTGTTGGCAAACTTTAGCAGGTTGGAGGAATTAGATATAATGGATCAGAGCATCTGGGCAGCAACAAAAGCCTTGAATGTGTGTCCTCAAGATAACAGGATGGAAGCACAGTTCAGTAGTAACATCTGTGAGATGGCACAAATTTTAGACCCAGCTTTTGTTCCAGGCACTTCTGTTGAGGACTCTCCTGAGGTGGGGGAGGAAACCCCATTACTTTGGGATAATTCCAGTGTTATATGATTGAAATTTTAATTTTAGGATGCTTTTAATTACTTTGTGAATCTTGCACATATGTCTGAAGATTTTTATTTTATTTTATTTTCCATGTGAAGGAGTAAACCCTATTTACATGTTGTGGAAGTTGAGTTGGCTCAATCAGTGGATCAGTGTTTTGGGGTAGCGTTTCAGGGATGACACTACTAGATTTTGAATTTCAAAACTAAAATAAAATTCTAATTTTGCTTACAGTGGTACTATATCAATTTTCAAGTGGCTTGAGCAATACATTAGAAATTACCTGTCATGACTTGACAAAAGGTGGTGATGTGATCATCTGCAACTGTGAGCATTTTGATTTTCCTGAAGTCATATTCCATTACACACAATAAAACATTTTAAATTTTGAAACAGAAGAGTGATCTAAATCAAATTGAAATCAGTGTAGCCATCCCTAAGGTGCTACATACTGTGTAGCAAGTTGCATAACCTGTGGCTTTTTCCTCTGCCATGGAATCATATCAGACACACCTCTGTGCTTAAGAGGACTGCTATATCTAAAGTAGCATTAAGACTGACTATTTCATTGCCAATGAAGTGTTAGAAGGTTTGTCAAAACATTAAACCTTTGCCAAAAGCTGTTGTGAAGGCATGAGTGCTTTGAACTGCAGTGACTGGATTGTAAATACAGTACTAGTCTTGTGACTCTTATGATTTACTGCAATTTATGATGATTTCTCTATACATGGGGGGTGTAGATGTTCAGAGGAATAAACAGAACTCCCAAGCCCATGTTTTCTTCCAACATGGAAAGAAATGAGATTTTCTAGGAAGAAATGTGTGGTGATGCTGCAATTTCTTTGCAGTCCCTCCAGCATAACCTGGAACATTAGGCTTGAAAATCAATTTGTTAATGCAAACCAGAAGAAATTGGGAGATTAATCTATTGTCACTAACGCTTGAACATCATTTACCTAATTGTGCTGTTAGTTTTCAGAGCAAACCATGGGATTACAGATAACGGTATGGATGTTGTCATCATTGATCCCTATGGGCATATTTTATTTTTGATGCCTTCAAAGGTGATCTTTCTGTGTATGTGCGTGTGTGGGAATAATGTTAGTGTTAATCAAGCAATTTATGAAGTCAGGCGATGTTGTGGGAAAATCTAATGGATCAATAGTATAACAAGTTAATTAATAAATTTTGTCCACACCCTACCTTCCACTCACCAGCTTTTACCTGACCATGGTACCTAGATATTATTTTTTGGGACAATAAAAAAGTAAAATAAATGTAAACCTTGACAGCGAGTTAAAAAAGATGTTATGTGCATGGATGCCGCTGTTCTTCAAAAGTACCAGTTCAGTTCATTTCAATTCATCTTTATTACAGTCATAGACCAGCACAATCAAAAGTACCAATAGATTCATTGTATAGTTGGCTCTCTCTGTCCATGGATTCTGTATCCATGGAGGTCACTATCCACGGCTTGAAAGTATATTTTTTTAAAAAATCCAAAAAGCAAATGTTGATGTTGCCATTTTAATGTAAGGGACATCATTTTACTACTCCAGTTCTATATAGTACTGTCTGCAAAGAAAATAATATTTTTACACAAAATATTCTGTGCAGAAAATCCCGTTCTTTGTTTAAAACAACCACAAGCAAATTTTGTGTGGAATATGTCCCAAGCTGCAAATAATCTTCCAATGTGTGGTGCATTGTAGGTGTGTGCACATCTATAAGATCCACATTCATTGATTCTCTTATTTTCCTGCATCATTTTCCTGCATCCTGCATATAGTCCATTCCTGGTTGTGATGGATTTTTTTTTCTTTAAGAAGTGGAATTTGTTCCCTATTTTTGTCAAGTATGTACATCTTTGTGTGACTGTTTTAAAGGGCACAGTGTATGAATGCCTTCCTCTCACTGATAATGTTTTCACATAGTTGAAGTACATTTATTTTTTGACATACATACTCGAAGGTTTGGTGGAGTGTAAAGCCTTTATTTCCCACCCCTCATTCACTTAGCCTACCTGTCAGCTACTGATCTGTGCCGCATTGGCCATTTAGTGACTGAGTCAATGGCATGCCTAGAGAGTGTATGTCTATGATTTTGCAGCTGGAATCCAAGGAAAATATGGTTCTCTGATTTCTGAGGGACCTGTAAGGTGTCCAAAACGACGTTGCCTTCTTCTTCAAACAGTGAAAGATCATCAGTATTTCAATAGAGCACATTTCATGTGAAAGCCGTAAAAAACATTAAAATAATCTAATCATGAGGTTAATAGATAATATATATAATGATGACCAAATTTTTGTTCTCCATAAAAGAGCATACCCAAGGAACGGTGTTAAAAACCAAACAAAAACAAAACCCCTTTATTGGGCACCTGTCTATCAGGCCGGAAAATGTAGATGAGGAGAATAATGTTTCAGCCTCCCAACAGCAGTGTAAGACTATATTTCCATAGCAATATGTCTCATGTTTTAGCTGGTATGTTCCTTCCTCTTTTTGTGTTGTGCAACAAATTACAGCAATGGTATCATCAGAGTTGTTTACACCTCCAAAATAATCAGTAAAATGCAGCTGTCTTGCTTCCCCTAATACATCTTTTGAATTCAAATGTTCTCTAATGATGTGTTTCCCCACCCCTGTGGTGCCAGAAACAGGCACACTGCTATGAAAAATTCACCATTGAGAATAGAGCTAAGAATGCACAGAGATGCCCACCTGGTGAGCAGGCACACTCTTTTCCTGAATAGAAAAATACTCAAGACACCCAGAGCAGGCTTAATTAAAGTATATGGGAGAATTAAAATGAGATGGAAATTAAAGCAAAGAAGGATAAAGCCAGGGAGATTACCCAATGAACATACCACCTAGAGACTAAAGAGATGGAGGCCGGAGTTGTAGGCTTTCTTTCATTTCTTTTTTAAAAGTGCTTGTATTTGGTGATTGTACTGTGTGCACAGATCACATGAAGCACAGAGCATTTATTGATCAAGTGGGCAAAGAGTTTATTTTAAAATGTGCCCACATAGAAATGGTAGAGTTTGGTGTTCATAGACAGGTTAATGGCCCAGTGCAATGAATCATCCGTGCTGAAGTAAGAATTCCTGCATCCAGCAATGATAAACCTTTCCTATAAAATAGGTATATTATCTCAGAGTATGTGTGGGAGTTGGGAAGTATGAAGACCCCTTGCATACTACGCAACATTTTTTTCTCTTTGGGAGCCTTTGGGATCTTACTTGGCATTACTTTTTGACATGTATTTCCTTAGGGATATTACGGGACTGACCAGGGCACAAGGATTATTTCAACAGTAAAGCAAAGTCCTGTGGGCTTATCCCACATAGAATGCTTTATCACACTAGGGGGTAAACAGGATTTAAACTAGAGAAAACCAGAAAATGCCTGATGTTTATCACATGACATTTCCTGGTTTTCTCTAGTTTCTCCTGTTTTCCTCTAGTGTGATAAAGCACATGTTACCCATGTGCTATCATGCCACTTTTCTTAGCATCAGCTTTTGCAAGCATTATTGAATTTTCCAATCAGTCAAATAATTTTGTAATGTGCCCAAAGTATGGCAGCCTCAGTTTAGTAATTTGGCTTCTAATGAGAACTGAAGTTTGATTTCCTCTCAGACCCAGTGGTCTTTTTGACAGTTTATGGTCAATGCACAGGTGATTTTTCTTCTCTCTCTTAGCTTTCCTCATATTCCATCTTCTTCACAATTGTACAATCAGAAATACTATGACATGGATGTTCTGAACTGTGGGATTGAATAAAATACAGCTTTATAAATGAAAATATTGTCTAGTTTCTTCAAATCTGACTCATCTTCTGATTTCTCAACTGCCATCTCCATCATATTTCATTGGCTTCATCATCCATTAATACAGTACATACACCTTCTGTGCTCATCATTTTTATTTTAATATTCAACTATGACCCTGCTTTTACACTTCTTTAACTTTCATATGTCCTTCCTATTTTCTAGTATACTATATTGAATTCTGCATATCTAAAAACTGGTGTTTCTTCCTTCAGTTTTCATCTTTCTTTCACCAGTCACTCTGTATGCTATGTGCTGTCAATGTCTGACTTTCTTGCAACTGAAAATACTTTCATTTCTCTAAATTTTGTCCATATAATGGCATCTTTGCTTTCATGGGAAACAGGTGCAACGATCTGATGTTTACCACAATCTGTGATGACCCCTTTTGGGTGTCCAGAACTGAACACTTTTATTCTGTGGATTATAGGTTTTTTCTGCCATATTTGTTGGCAAATTTTTGTTAGAATTTTATTCTATTCTGTTCCTATAGCCTGAAACAGCTCTACTGCTATGTCATCTCTTTCGGGTGTATTATTATTATTATTATTATTATTATTATTATTATTATTATTATTATTTTCCAAACTGCTTTGAGAGAAGCTTCCATTTCACTTTCTACCAGTGGATTCTTTCTTAAAAGTTTCTAACTTGGAAGGAACGTATCATTCTTTCATCTCTTTTCAATGGTTGTTTGGTATATTGCTTCCATTTGCTTTTTATGTTGTCCATTGACAATGGAATAGTGAGAAAAATAATAAAAAAAAAGGTTTGATACCCAACCATGAAATAAAGAGACCAGATAAGTAAATTGAATGAATAAAGGGCCATTTATTTGACCTAACTTATTTAATGTAAAACTCTTGAATTTCAGGACTTAAACTTCAACACTCTTAATAAAATTAATTAAAGTGAAAATCCTGGTGCGGGTCCAGCTGAAGTCAGGTGTCAATCCTAGACTGCCTTTTCAGCCTTCACTTTGGTCACCAACACCAGACCCTGAGGTAAATCCAATGATTTGAACTGTATCCTTAGCTAGTCTTAGGGAAGTAAACATAAGGCACTCTCCCCAAAACTCCCTTGAGTTTGTAAGGTTGCGTAAAACCCCCATGTCTACCCCAAAGGCATGTTCTTTCCCAACTCCAGGTCCCTTGACATGTCTAAGCTGTTCCAGAACCTAACCGTTCACCACAAAGGGATGCCAATGGTATGCACCCCTTAGCTTTTTATCTCCCCATATGAAGCAAATTGTGATACTTGCCCAATGGTGTATTGAGTGGGTCTCCATTAGAAGATGTGTTCCAGACCCCCTACGGCCAAGCTTGTGACCAATCAATGCAGGGAGTCTGTGGTGTAGAATAAATGGGAGGTGTACCTGTACCAGGTATAACTACTTGTACTGTTGCATCTGATGTTACTGACTCCGAAGTTGTCTGAAGGACCGCATCCACTACAGCTACCTCACAACTCCTATCTTTATAATTTATATCAAGGGCCTCTATGTGGGATAAAACCATAGCATTAAATTATTCATTTGCCATCCGTTCAGACTCATGTGGTTTAGCCTTCAGTCTATCAGCCTGAAATTTCTCCAGTTGTTCCAACTTGGATAGTATTACTGACCTGGCAACCAAATCGCTCTCATCATGAGATGAGTAGGACTGAATGGGGGAAGACTGCTTATGTGCCACTCTATTGGCTGGTGCCTTTCCTTTTGATTTCCCACTCCCCTTTTGTTAGGCATTTCAAGAACTGTTGTGTAACTGACCAAACTTTATATGAAAACTGATTAGTCATGAAATGTCCAAAAAAATAATATCTTTTTATTTCTGATAGAATCCAAGGATTCTAACATGAACCAACCAAAACACAGTTATGGTATGTTATAGGACCAAGTATGATGATATCTGATAATATCTTGTTTTAATACTGTGCACATACACACAGGTATATATCTGCACGTGTGTATGTGTGTGTGTGTGTGTGTGTGTGTACACAGAATTATAATGACTTGGCCGTATGAGACTGTGAGAGTGTGACTAGAAAATGGCCACCCAAGTTATTGTGCAAACAAAATGGCACCTAAGCCACAAAACAAAATGGTGTCCGGCCCACAACAGAAACAGAATTTTTGAACCAAAGGCAAAAGGGTAAGTGAGAGCCATACCGAACTGGGGGCTACCCAGACAGCAGGCACTCCCCCACACCACAGACATAGAATCAGACCTGGCAGCAGGACACACAAGCATCAGGCGTGCCTCCACATTGCCAGGAGAGGGCCAAAACAAGCCAAAACCACACTTAAGGATCCGGTGCCCCTTGTGCCACTGGGAAAAAGCTGGCTGAACCAAGAAAGACCCCAGGACCTGGTACGTCTCCGTGCAGCCAGAAGAGAGTGGGTCAGGCCAAAGAGCCAGGGGATTCTAGGCACCAGGACTCCCCCGAGCCACTGAGAGGGAGCCGGAATGGCCAAGGGCTTCTCTTACACTCAGCACACCTCTATGCCACCAGGAGAGGGCCAGGGCAAGTGGAAGAATGCACCAGGACCCAGCGCAGCCTTGCACTGCCAGGAGAGAGTTGGCCAGGGGATGCTAGACACCCAGGAAACCTCTGCACCACCGGGAGAGGGTCGGACTGAGGTGGGAGCGCTCGAGGGAAGCTGGATCAGGCCATAGGCTGTCCAAGAACCAGGTGCATCTCTGTTCCACCAGGAGAGAGCCTGGCCAAAACAGGGGCCACCCCAGTACCAGGTGACAAAGAACCAAGCCAAGGGCCGAGCAGGTATCCAACAAGCCTCCACATCCCAGAAGAAAACAGACCAGGCGATAAGGGGAGGGATGAAAGGAATGAAGCCCGGCCACCCCTGACAATCTCACAAGGCCCAATGAATGAATGTGAGAAAACAAAAACTTAGCCAAAGGTAGTCCGGTCGACACCTTTGTTCTGCTTCCAAGGAAAAGAGGCAGGATTGGGGGCGGGGGGCGATCCATCCTTAATTGAACTCTTCCCCTCATCACATGCCCGTATCTAAATCCAGAAAAATGAATTGAAAAATTAGATACTCTCCCCAGTTATAATTGATCACCTCTTCTCGTATTTATAATTAATATTTTTGATTTATCATTTATTTTAAATCCAGTGGATACCTGGAATTTATTTAGAGTTGCTAGCACCTATACATGGTGTTGGATTTGATACAAATAATAAAGCATCATCTGTGAATAGATTTATGTTATGTTCTACATTTTAAATTTTTATACCTTGTATTGGTGAAGGGTTTTTTCTCTGATTAATACCACTAACGTTCTATTGCTAATGAAAATGAAATGGGTGCAATTAGGAAACCTTGCCAAGTTCTTCTAAGTAGAGGGAATGGCTAAGAATCAATTCCATTTATGCATACTACAGCTTTTGCATTTTCATATAATTTATTTATTATTGAAACAAACTTGTCACCCATATTATTCTATCAAAGAAATATGCACAAGGTGGTCAAAAGCATTCAGCACATCCAATGTTATTATAGTTACTGAATTATTATGGGATTGACTTACATGGATTACATTTAAAGCTCTTCTTATGGAGTCAGTTAGTGTCCTACCTGGCACAATGCCAGTTTGGTCTCAGTAGATATATATCATACTGTGTTCTCCTGTTGATCATTCAGCATCTCTTCTCTTAATTTAATAATTTCTCAGATCTTGTAAAAGGAGTTTTACTTCCCTTTCTCCCTCTGTTTCTTTTCACTGATGATTACAATAATATTTTTCCTTCTTTTTGTCTACAGATACAGTCTTTTTGCATTATTCCCTGACAGTGTCCATGTTTTGGGTACACAGTTTTTCTGGTTCACTGGAACTTAGTTTTAATAGTGCCAGTTTATTATTTACATGTTCTTTAAATTCTATAAAGATTTTCTGTAGATTGTATTTTGACAATATGCTAGATTTAGTGTACTACTTTAGCTTTACTCTTATTTTTCAGATCAGCAGTTCATGGTCTTTCTCACAATTTGCTTATGAACTTGATTTTTCCAGAGATAATGAAATTTCACCATCTTCTGCTTCCTGTTATATAGTAGGAATATAACTTGTTGATTTTGTTTTTGAAGGAAACAATGAGTAATTTTAACAACTTTCTTGAAGACTAATTTTCTTGAAGACTACTTTTACAGTTCATAATTTATTCCAAACTAAAAACCTATGCAGCTTTTTTCTGCAGAAAACAATATTTTCTGCATATGCAATATAATTTTCTCATCACGTGATGTTTTCTGTGCAGAAATCTGTAGTCATTTTGTGCAACATCTGCATGTGCCTTTTTGCATAGGAAACTGCAATTTCCATGCATGAAATGCCACTTTCTGCACACAGTCAATCTTATCCCCTGTTTGCTAGCATTCATTGGGGAGGAGACCAGTGTAAATGCATCATGGTCCCATACACTGCAATGGAGAGTGTAGGGGGGAATAGAGAGTGTATGAGGGTTTGGAAGCAGCTGCTGCCCCCTCTTCTTCCCCTTTGACTGGACACTGTTGTCCCTGCCAAGAGGCCCATGCTGCCTGACCTTGTGTTGTCATGTCTGGCAACACAGGCCATTAACCTCAGGGCCAAGCAAAGAGGATGCAGATCTGGTGCATCCAACCCAATCTTAGCCTTTAATCAAGTCTACAATGACCAGCTGTTTGCAGCAGAGTTTGTCTGAATCCTCTGTGACAGTTAGCAGACTGCATGGACCCTGCATCTCCCATACCTGCCTTTGCCATGATGCCCCCCCCCCCCCTCTTTTTAGCCTGTGATGGCAGAAAGAGACAACATTGGTGTAGTCAGGCACCACATTTCCACCCTTACATTCCATGACAGAGGGCTTCAGGAAGATACAATAGCAGAAGTAGGTAAGGGGTACATGGCAGCAGTGGGACCATGGCATGGCAGTGGGCAGGAATGTAAACTCCTACCTGTTGCTGTGCCAGCCCAAGGACTGTCCTGTATTGGAACGTGGGACAGGACTGGATTGGGCCATGCTATCATGCCTGTCTGGTTAGAGCCTAAGTGTAAGCTTTGCTGATTACCCTAGGGGTGCGAAGAAACTTTCCCCCTTTCCTTTACTTTTTTTCTTTCTTTTTTGCCTACCCTACACTGTTGACTGTGGACTGTGACAACTTGCTTGCAGTGGTGTCTCAAATAGGTGATCTGGCAGGTTATTTGGCAGGTAGTGGGGTGATAGAAATAGGAATTTGGTGAGCACCGATGGCACCCTCATACAGGAGCTGCCTCTTTAGGTAATTCAACCAGGGGTGGGAAGGAGATATCCCTTGGGGCTGGCCTTAGGTTTGAACCCTCACTTTAAGTCATGCAACTTGAGAAGGATCTCTCAGGTTGGCATTCCAGTCTGAGGCCAGCCAGCTTTTGGAATCATCTTTGTTTATGGCCCAGGCATAGTCTGTGTCCTTAACAATGGTGGCTGGAGATCCATCTACTTAGAGACAGAGCCTTGGCTGGGGCTTGGGTTATTGCTACTTGAATACCACACACTGACTTTAGAGAAACTGTTAGAACAATATCTTTATACTGGCTCTGGATTCTTTATGTCTCATTCTGCCTAGCTGAATTTTGGACAATATCCGAGTGTTTCTTGGTTGCTGTTAGACCCTGATGTCATATAAGTGACCTTGTAGAACTTTGTACTTTTTTTTTTCGTTTATTCCTTATTTGTAATGTGGGTTTTTTTTTTTTTTTTGGCTTTCCTTCTGGACTATCTTCAGCTTGCTACACTGCTGCCTTCTATCAGTACCTGGATGCTCTAGAACCTAGGAGCTTATTGCACAGCCCCTTGGGATGCTCCAGGCATGGAATGAAAGGGGGTGGGATGGGAACAGAATGGGGGCTATCACCCATTTTATCACAAACTGGAACGTTACAGATGCCACCAGAAGTTCCCATTCTGTTCCAGAGGAGGTGATTTTCAGGAACACTTCTGAACAGTTCCTGAAAATCACCTCTTCTGGGACGAAGCTGGAATGGAATTGGAACTTCTGGTGGCATCAGTGGCATCCTGGCATGCAATAAAATGGATGATAGCTCCCATTCTGTTTCCATCCCACCCTCTTTTGTTCCTTGCTGGGAACATCCCAAGGGGTTTTGAGATAAGCTCCCTGAACTTCTTCATACTATCTTTGATCCAACTTATTCCAAATCCCCATGGGGAGAAGGACCCACTGGCTATCACTAGGTGTCCCCTTCTCAAAATGTACCCTTGAGGAACAGTAATGGGAGAAAGAGTGCAAAGGGGAAGACAAGAAGGGTTGGAAACAGGATAGTATGAGGAAGGTTTCTTCCTCAAGATTTCTGAGGATTTTATTGAGGGCACAGACATAATAACTATGCTGGTCAGACACAATGCCTATCTACCTAGTTTTCATACCGTGCCCAACGAGATATCTAGGGATGGCCTTCAAGAAGCAAGTGAATGCATGAGTTGTCTCTTGTTTGTCTTCCCCAGCACATGGTATATAGTGACATACTGTCTCTGCTACCAGAGGTAATATATAGCTTTCATCAGTAATCTAGGTTAATAGCTCCAAGTATACAGAATTACTAATTTGAAATAAAAACATCACCCATTTGAACTAGTCTTAGCACTTCTTTGCCTTGATATATATGGATTTGGTTTTTATTGGGTGATTTTCAATAGCTTGCACAACATAATCAAATGTTATTTTTAATGTATGCTGCTTTGAGGTTCCTTGAGGGCTCACCATATGCTGTTAGATTTTAGCTCTCATCAGCCCCAGTCACAATGAACAAAAGTCATGGATGATGGGAATTGTAATTTCTGGCCTGTCAAAGGTTCCCCACCCCAATTTTCTATTGAAAAATGAGAGAGATTAAGAAGATGATGGCAATGCTGCTTGTAAATTTGAATTCAGTTAAAGTAAAAGTATTCTTGAATGTAGGCTATGAACCTACGTGCTGTGCATTTTAATGATATATATGCAATTCCTGCCCTTGCTGATACTGTCACTCTATGATGTACTGTGTTTTGTTATCCACTTGCACTTAAAATCTATCAAGTGACAGGCTGTTGGGAGCAAATTTATTGCTGTAAAGTAAGTAATGGAGCTAAAGGAAAGAGAAAAAAAAAGTGGGTGAGAGAGGTGAAGCTACAGTAAGTATTGATGTTCAGACTATGTGTTTTCATCCTTGTGGAAACACATCACATGAGCAGATGGAAAGACGGGAGGCTATTTGTGTGGCCCACACATGCAGCACATAGGCTGAGCCATTTTTATGACCCATTTTATGGAGCTTGCGACATAGCAGATGCATAATGAAGCACAATTCTATAATATTATATATGACAACATCTAGAAGCATAAGTAGAAATAAAAATGCTGATTCCTAAGGGTGTTCATGATAAATATTTGCACTCATATTTTCTCATATCCTTTCAGCAGTGCCATAACTGGGCTTTCAGCATGTGACATATGTTGCTCTTAATGCCATGGCCTTTGCAAATCTCAAACATATCCTCCTTCCCTCTGCAACATTTGCTACACTAATACTGTTTTCCTGCTTGCTCACTCTCCATCTCACCCACCACTGCAACTCACTTTGCCTATCTAACTGCTAGCCACTGAAGCAAAGAGAATTGGAGAACACAAACATTTGCAGTGTTTCATCCACCCAAATGGAAGTGCTGGATCATCATTCTGTTTACTAAATGCCGGATATGTTCTGAAGCACAGTGACTATTTGTTTTCAAAGTATAATAATGGTGGTGGTAGATGCTGATGATCATACAGAATAATGTACCCTAGGTGTTAGACTAATTTCCAGCAACCTTAGCCACAATTGACAGTGATAAAGAGTGCTGGGAGTTGCAGTCCAACAACATCTGGATTACTGTAGAGAGAGATTCCAAACCAGTCTGTTTCCTAGAGCAGGGATAACCTTGGTAGGCTACAGCTACAATTTCTCCCCACACCACACACTGTGAGCCATACATACTTCTGTACCATTACACTTTTAACATTCACCAGAAAAATTAGCTGAAGTCAAATGAAATTATATTTTGCTTTTTTAAAAAGGTTTGTGTGTAGACCATGTTTTAAAGAAGAATGTTCCACATCTTGAAGAACAAAGGAAGTCTTTGCCGCAGGCTTTGGCTGGATTCTTCACTGTCGCTATCATTTTTAATGTTTCATTTTTAATGATATAATATATCTGTTATTCTCTTTATAGCTCTTTGAGATGCATTGTTCCAATGTCCACTGCTTGAACAACAATCTGATTCACTGTTTTGCTGTGTTCATTCAGAAAAACAAACAAACAAACAAACAAACAGCTCTACTGGAGTAGCTTTAATCTATTCATCATCCATGACTCCCTTTCCTATCTATATTGGACAGTTTTCCCCTTTGTATTTTCCTTATAGAATATTGCTCTATTTAATTTAATGAGTAATGCTACTATTATCTGGTCTGGAAAACTCCAATGTTGTAATTTACCTAATTATCCTGCATCAAAAATCTACCTACCTACCACCTACTTATCTAATAAATGTATAGATATTATCTCCACAAATGTGAAGTACTGAATGCACTGAAGTTTTAATGTATATTTTACCTTTGCAGACTACGTATATTTTGAAGAACCAGTTTCCATGTCAATTGAATGTTTGCCCAGCTACCTGTGATTATTTATTGTGATCTTGCAATCTTTGCTCAGTTTGTAGTGTGGGCTAATTACATTCAGTAGTGTCAACTAATTAGCTTAAGTAATGAACATTAATTTCCTCAAGTGACTTTAAGCCCCTGAATTGTATATTCATACTAGAACCAAAAATTACATTACATGTCTGTGTGGAAAACATAGTCATCTCCACTGTGATGGTAGGATGTCTCACTTAATTGTGCAATTCAAAACGTCATCAGCGACAATAACAAAAAATTTTTTTTGAGGAGATCAGGAGAAAAAATCAGTTTTATACCCAGTTCTTAGAGAGTGGAATCAATCCATTCCTGGGGGTGAGGACGAGGGGGTGGGCGGGAAATACTAAGACAAAAGGTTTGCAAAAGATTTGTGCCTGCAAGGTTTAGCATCACAGATTAGCAAATAGTTAGTGGATAAGACTTATGGACAGGATCATAATAGTAAATCAGGATGGGGAGATAACTTTGGAGCTCCAATCTCAGATGCAATCTGATTGAAAATTAGGGCACCAACACCATACACATTTTTTATGTCTGAATTTAAACAACACACTCTCAAATCGACTTACAAGTGGTATCTCACACCTGCTCAATTGACTCATATTTCCAAAACTACACCCCCAACTGTTGAAAGAGCTACACCTACAAGAGCACCTATTTCCATAGATGGTCATTTTGCCCTGTAGTGGCCCAGTTCTCATCTAAAGTTAGGAAAACCATTAGTTACAAAGCAAGTAGCTGACGTAGAATGTATATAATTGTTCTCTAGGTACAATTTACAACATAAGCATCTGAATTACAAAGACCTCATAATTATTTTCCTTCTAAATACAAGAATAAAAATAGCTTCTAACTGGAAGATGGTTAATTTCTCTATCCAGAAATAGTGGGAAACGATCTGGGATACATGGCTAATGGAGAAGCTCACATAAAGTAAGAAGATAGTAAAAGGACACACCACACACAACTCTTTCAAAAAGAAATGGATTTCCTTTATTGATTACATCAACAATGCATCATAATACCATCAGAATTTTCAACATGTCACCAAAATCTCTGTTTAAGTGTGTTAATATGTAGTTAGGTTACTAACTGATATGAAATCTGAATGGATGGACCTATTCTTGTATTTTGATTGTGTTGGATTTTTTAAACAATAATAATTGTAAAACCTATTAAAATACTAGTGAATATATATTTAGTTATCCACACAATGTTTTTCAATGGAGTAGCCAGTTATCAAATCATGAGAATATAGAGTACACTCATGAATGTAAAAACTCAGGATTTCACATAGCAGATGCTGGGAAACTATCTGCCTGAGGCCTTGATGAACTTCTGCCAGTTATAGGGTAGAAAAGAACAGAGAGTTGAGCCAGTCTAAGGTAGCCTTATATGTTTATATGAACCAGTCTATTCAAAAGAGAAGCTGCAAACTGCCTTTGCCTAAGATACTGCAGGTGATAGATTAAGATATCCCACACATTTAAACAAATTGGTTTTTTTTTGGGGGGGGGGAGTGGGGGAAGGTGCTTGGGCTGGGTTTTACTCATGTTTGCCATTGTTTGTAGTTGTACTTAATTGCCTTCAAGTCGACTTTGACTCATGGTAAATCTATGGATGTGACCTCTTCAAGATTCTTAACTGCCCAGCTCAGGCCTGTAGCCTCCCTGATCAAGTGTAACCATCTGTCAAGTGGTCTTCCACTATTTCTCGTACCCTCCACCTTTCCCAGCATCATTGTCTTTTCATGCCTTTTCATGATGTGGCCAAAGAAGGAGATTTTCGATTTAGTTATATTGGCTTGCAGGGAGAATACAGACTTGATCTGTTCTAGAATTCATTTATTTCTCTTCTTGGCCCCTGATGTATTTTCAGCACTCTTCTCCAGCACCACATCTCAAATGAGTTGATTTTCTTTTTATTGCCTCTCTACACTCTCCAGGTGTCCACTGTCCAGCTCTCACACCTGTATATGGTGATGGGGAATACAATGGCTTGGATAATCCTCAATTTAGTGTTCAGAGTTATATTGTTGCACTTTAGAATCTTGTCCAGTTCTTTCATAGTTGCTCTTCCAAGTCTTAGTCTTCTTTTTATTTCTGGACTGCAATTTCTATTCTGGTCAATATTGGATCTAAAGTTTGATCCAATATTTGATCCATGGTGACTTATTTTCTCATTATCTAGGATAAATTCTTGTAGATCTTTCGTGATCGTTATTTTTGTTTTCTTAATGCTCTGCATTAAGACTACCTTGGCACTTTCCTTCTCCAGTAATTGCCCCAGGTCCCTCTTGTTATCTGCTAGTATTGTATCATCTGCATATCATAGGTTGTTAATGTTCCTTTCCCTGATCTTCACTCCTGCCTCTGAGTCTAAGCCTGATATGCATACAATATTTTCTGCACACAGGATGCAGCCTTCCTTGATTCTTTTACCAATTGGGAACCATTCTGTTTCTCTGTATTCTGTTCCAATTGCAGCCCCAAGGGGTACAACCAACAACTTCAATTCTGCCACATGTTTTGGATACTGCTAAGTTTGTTTTATTCTTTAGTGGTATGCATTTCAGAATTTATCATAGTTTTTTGAGAAGTTTGTGAAATCATAAATTTTGTGTGCACGTCTAAAATGCACATGCTGTTGAATACTTGCCTCCCCCCCCCCAATCATAGATGTTGGTGGCAACCTACTGTTTACATGCATAATTATGAATATATTTAATATACTTTTATGACAATGTGGATGCTCTTGGCATGTTGATTATGATCCTAGCAGTAAAAAAAAAGAAAAAGAAAAAAAAAAGGGGGGGGGTTGGAAGTACAATTGTATTCCAGTTATGATGGGGGCATGTTCTGCTTCCATTGCATGGCACCAGGTGCAAACGTCCTGTCAAACCTGCCATTACACCATTTCCAGAAGGACATCACCATTCCCACTTGTACAGCAGTGAAAATTAGTCTTACCTTAGGAACCATATAATCTAGCTTCTGGGCAGAAGCATGTTCCTGGAATCCTGCTTCTGGGAAAGAAGATGCTATGTTTCTCAATGGAAATGAAGAGATGCTTGTATCTGTACTAGTAGTGATGATGGAAAATTTGTTGGGGGATGCAAAAGGGACCAGGGAGGTGGGATGTGCAGCCTACAGATCATATGTTTCCCCAGCTTAGTGTATACATTCAGGAAATGTAAGGTAAGTAATTTAGCAGTGAAACATGGATCAAATGAAATCTTCCACTATCCCTAACATGTCATCTTCATGCAGTGATAATTACATGTGGTGTGAACCTGCCTTAAACCATGGTGACCCCCAGAATGCTAAGTTGTATGTGTGAAGAAACATAAAACAGTTATAGAGTAGGTACTGTTTTCACCTATGCTCAGTGCTATGATAGCACTCCCTGCTGTGCTGCTTACTGGTATCTCAGCAATATATCACTGTGAATAGCAGAGGAAGTGAATAACTTTCAAAGGAAATAGAGAGAAGGAAAGACTCTTGACTCTTTGAGTGTGGGCTCCAAATACAGAATAACTGCATTCCTTATGAAGCTTCCCATGGTGAACATCCATTATCATGTGTTTCATGTAAGGGTTTCTTCTTCCTGTAGCATGATCCTCATTTGTGATCTTTTCCCCTTTGGAATGAGAGACAGCCAGTTACTTTCTCTACTGAGATGACAGGCAGCCAAGAAAACATAAAAGACACAGTGGAAGAGGCAACAGAGGCTGAACTTGTCCTTGATGATTTCAGGGTCAAAGTAGATATTGTTGCATGGCTGCTGCTTGGTTTTGTTGTTGTTTTTTGTTAACTACACTTGAGTCTACCCCGACTTATGGCAAGCTGCCCTATCCTCCACTGCTCTGTTTAAATATTGTAGATTCGTGCTCATAACCTCTCTAATTGAGTCAAGCCAACTGGCATGTGGTCTTCCTCTTTGCTTCTGTCTTCCATCTTTCCTAGCATTATTGTGCATATGCTGGTAACCTCAAGGCTGGACGTCTGTAATGTGCTTTGCATTGGGCTACCTAAGTTCAGAAATTCCATCTGATTCAGAATATCAGAATATCAGAATATGAATTGGCCATTGTAAAACCGATCCTAAAAAAGCCCTCCCTCGACCCCCTGGTTCATAATAATTATCAGCCTGTCTCGCTGCTACCATTTTTGGGAAAGGTGATCGAGAGGGCGGTTGCGATCCAGCTTCAGGCGGTCTTGGATGAAACGGATTATCTGGACCCATTTCAAACTGGCTTCCGGACGGGTCACGGGGTTGAGACAGCCATGGTCGCCTTGGTCGATGATCTCCGTCTGGGCATTGACAGGGGAAGCGTGTCCCTGCTGGTGCTCTTGGACATCTTAGCGGCTTTCGATACCATAGACCATGGTATCCTTCTGGGATGCCTGGCTGAGGTGGGAGTTGGGGGCACTGTGCTCCAGTGGTTCCGCTCCTACCTCTCTGGGAGGTCCCAGATGGTGCAGCTGGGAGACGTGTGCTCCAGCGAGCGGGCCCTTAAAACCGGGGTCCCTCAAGGAGCCATTCTGTCTCCCATGCTATTTAACATTTACATGAAACCGCTGGGAGAGATCATCCGGAGACATGGGGCACGGGGTTATCAGTACGCTGATGACACCCAAATCATTTTCTCTATGTCTCCGACTGATGCAGTGACTGGGGATGGCGTCTCTCCTCTTGTGGCCTGTCTGGAGTCAGTAATGGGCTGGATGAGGAAAAACCGACTCAAACTAAATCCAGAGAAAACGGAGGTACTAGTGATAGGTTCCCCTGGTCCAGGAATGGCGGTGGTTCCACCTGTCCTGAACGGGGTCACGCTCCCTGTGAAGGACTCTGTGCGCAGTCTGGGGGTGCTTCTTGACTCGTCGCTTCACCTGACTGCTCAGGTGAATGCGACGGTCAAGAGCACCTGTTATCAGCTTCGGCTGATTCGCCAGCTGCGCCCATACCTGGCCCAGAGGGACCTAGAAACTGTTGTACATGCTCTGGTAACTTCAAGACTGGATTTCTGCAACGTACTCTACATGGGGCAACCCTTATACCAAACTCGGAAGCTGCAAATGGTACAGAATATGGCAGCCCGGCTGGTCACTGGCGTATCCAGGACCAGCCACATAACACCTGTGCTAAAAGATCTTCATTGGCTGCCCATCCGCTTCCGAGCTCAATATAAGGCGTTGGTTATTACCTATAAAGCCCTAAATGGCTTGGGCCCAGGATACCTAAAGGACCGCCTCTCCCGTACATTCCGCCTCGCACCCTCAGAACATCTGGGCAGCAATTACTGAAGGTGCCTGGGGCCAGGTTAGCTTCCACTTCGAGAAGGGCCTTTTCCACAGCTGCCCCAGCCCTTTGGAACACGCTGCCCACGGAGCTCCGCTCATCTACCACCCTGGCCCAATTTAGGAAGGACCTCAAAACCTTCCTATTCAAGCAGGCATTCCCCGATTAAATATCCTGTGGGCCTCCCTCCTCTTCCGTGGCCATGAGGTTGGGCTAAGGGGCTTTTATTGTTGTTTTTTAGATTATTGTTGTTGTTGTGTATATGTTTTTAACCTTTGTATTCTGCTTGCACTTGCTGCATCATTGTAAGCCGCCCTGATCGTTTGGAAGGGCGGGATACAAATAAAGATTTTATTATTTATTTATTTATTATTTATGTCAGCTAGACTAAATCGAAGATTGATCACATCACACTGATCTTAAAATCATTCAGTTGGCTGCCAATTAGTTTCTGGGCAAAGTACAAAATGTTGGTTATTACCTTTAAAGCACTAAATAGTTTGGTGCTAGGTTACCTACAGGATCACAGTTTCTGGTACAATCCATCCTGTCAAATACAGGGCCTCTAGGAAAGGTTTGTTCTAACTGGCTATTACTAGACTGGCAAATGTTTCCCAGAGGACTTTGTTGTCTGCTGCCCCCAGACTCTGGAATGACCCAATGGAAGAGCTATGAAAGCTGAAAATGCTTGTAGCTTTTAAAAGAACATTGAAGACATATCTCTTCCAGCAGGCCTACCAAATCAATTTTAAATCGTGACTTTTAAAATTGTATATTAACTCTTGTAAGTGTATTCTAATAATTTTATAGTACTGTATTTTAGCTGTGGTATCTGTGTTTTTTTAAAATGCATTTTGTATTTTAACATGTTGCAACTTGCTTTGGGACTTGAGGAGAGGTGGGAGAAATGATGATGATGATGATGATGATGATGATGATTTTGTCTTTCCAAGTGAGTCATACCTTCTCATGATGTGGCCAAAGTACAGAAGCCTCAGTTTTGTCTTCTTGGCTTCCAGGGAGAGTTCTGTCTTGATATGTTCAAGGACCCATTTGTTTTTCTTTTTGGCTCCCCCTGGTATCCTCAGCATTCCTCTCCAGCATCACATTTCAAATGAGCTGAATTTTTTTTCCTTATCCACTTATTTCATGGTCCAGCTCTTACAGCCATACATGGTGAAGGGGAATATTATGACTTAGACAAGTGTTACTTTAGTGCTCAGTTGTATGGCTTTACTCTTTCGGATATTTTCTAATTTGTTCATAGCTGCTCTTCCCATTCCTAATCTTCTAATTTCTTGGCTGAAGTCCCCATTCTGATCAATGTTTGATCCTAGGTACAGAAATGTTTTAACTATTTTGATTTTTTCATCGTCTAGGTTGAATGTACATGTTTATTCCATGGTCATAATTTTTGTTTTCTTCCTGTTCATCATTAAGTCTGCCTTTGCACTTTTATTTAGTTTTAGTTCAGTTTATTTCATTTTACAGTCAGATGTTTGCAACCATGGATTCTGTATCAATGGATTCAACCAACCATAGTTTGTAAATTCTCTCTCTCTCTCTCTCTCTCTCTCTCACACACACACACACACACACACCTCCACCCAAAGCAAAACTTGATTTTACTGTTTTATATAAGGGACACCATTTTACTATGCCATTAAATATAATGGAACTTTAACATCCACATATTGTGGTATCCATGAAGGGTCCTGGAACCAAAGCTCACTGAATACAAAGGACCCACTGTACTTTCAAAGGCCTCATTTAGTGTGTATAGGGGGAAGAGAGTTTGACTGGGACTGGGATATTGGAGAGGCTTTCCCAATCATAAACCTCCCCTTTTGCTCTAAAAAAAAATGAAGAAACTCTCATACATAGACTTATCAATCCGTCATAATTGGCTGCAAACAGAGAAGCTATCTGAATCCTCATGAAGCATGCTATAAGAATGATGACAGAGTGGAGAAAAATGATTGTCAGAGGACTGAAAACTCTTTTCTGATCTGTGAAAAGTATTTAAATATGCAGTATGAAGACTCTATTTCAGTACAGCCAAATGGGATGCATTCAGCCAATGTGTCCAACCACATGTGCCACAGATGGTGAATGTGAAGCAAAAGTACTGAGCAAATAATAATAGTGGTACAAGGGATCAAGGGAGACACCGCTGAGGCAGAAATGATAAAGGGATACCGAAGATGTCAGCAAGACATTATGCCTGGCCATCTGGAAGCAAAAAAAGGAATGGATGGTCAAGTAGGTATGGGCAGCCTGACTAAAGTAAAGACTTACTCTAACTCAGCAGTCAGGTTTGAGACTTTATAGTGGAGTGGGAAAAGGGTACTCTGTGGACCTCATGTGACTTCCAACAGCCCCTCCCCATATCAACAAGTAGAAATTGAACAGGAAGTAAGAATCAGTTCCTATAAAGCACATATCAATGCATTGTTTAGAATAAGGTATATTTGGCTGCATGGACAATACTTGGCATAAGAGAAATAACAGTGTTAAAATGTTGTACAATAAAATTATCAAATCCTCCCTTCTGTAAGAACAACCTATAAAATGGGATGGCACCCATGTAGTTAGTCTGACTTCCTCACTGCTCCCCCCCCCCCTTTTCATTGTAGTTATATGGTCTAGTGGCTTGAGTATTGTACTACAACTCTGGAGAGTAGGGATCAATTCCAGCTCAGCCATGAAATCCACAAAGGAGCTATCTGAATCCTGTGTTGTTATAGTCATGAAGCATGCTATAAGAATAATGATGGAGTAGAGAGGGAAAGTCCTCGGGAAAGTCACATGCTCTCAGTCTCAGGGGAAGTTAATGCCAAACCTCCTCTGAACAAATCTTGCCAAGAAAACCCCATGGTAGGTTCACCTTAGGGTCCTCACAAGTTGGAAGACACACAACAAAAACAAATACTTAAGGCTGCTTCTTGTGGTTAAGATTATTAGGAGGGGTTCCTTTAAGGGACAAATTGGTTGCTAATGGCCCAAAAGAGTTTGCTGGCATTTCCTTTATTGCAGCTAATTGTTAGGTGATGGCTTTCTTAATACAGAAGTTTCTTTACAATGTTTGGAATAGGAGGAAGCAATCAGAGTTTAGGCAAGGTAAAAGCAACCTACTCCCAGCTAATGAAAAGGACAGGTTGGTACATCTGTATGTTTGATGTTGTGTCAGAAGGTTTTTTACCTTTGCCTTCCTCTGAGGCTGAGATAGTATGACTTGCATAAGGTCACCCAGTAGGTTTTCATGGCTAAGCAGGGATTCAAATCCTGATCTCCCAGTGTCTAGCCCAACACCGAAATGACCACACCACACTGACTCTTGCCTGTGTGTATGTGTTGTTTGTCTGTCATACTTCCAACATACACCGTCCCCCACCTCTAAACATACTTACAAAAAGAGCATGAGAGAGAGAGAGATTTCTGAATAGAATTAGATAAGATTTTGAGGAAGGCAAGAACTTGGCTGTAGAGTATCACTGCCTAGAAATCTGATATAAATTGGTATTTATATCCTCTGCAGAAAACATCATGCCACTTCCCTCTCCTTAGTGCTGGCTGATGGTTTCCATGTCAGTGGGGCAATGAATCTACTCTCAGTTTGGTATGAATATTTAAGCCCCTTTTAATCTTGTGCTGGGAGAAAGGCAGGATATTAACTGAGTAATTAATAAGGTTGCTATCCAAGGTGCTGAAACCTATCTCCACAATAAATGTAGTAATTGGGCAAGCATCTTTAATATTCACGGTCTCACTGACAGGGGAGTTACCAACCAGCACTGCCTCTACCTCTGCTCTGCTTGTGTACTTGTAAATGAGGGCAACACACACACACACATTGTTAATAAAGTAAGCTAAGGAGATGTCCTCTGGGCAGCTTAGAAAATAAAAACAAGAACAAAGTAAAATGGTTACAATTGCAATTAAAAAAGCAATAAAAAGCAAATAAAATGCAACAAATAAAATATCAAATTAAAATGACCCCTTAAAAATGGAAAAGGAGAAGAAAATAACTCTTTAGCATTAAGGAAATTAACAGCCCAAAGCAGAAGAATAAATAAATATTCACAGAGTTTAAAGGTCTTAGACGATGACCATGAGGTAAATGTGGGAAGCAAAAATGTATTGTTTCATGTTGTACTGGTTAAACTGCTGTTGATCTTTTTTTTAAGCATCGGTTACAAATTGCTTTAATTTCTTTTATAGTTTAATTTTGCTATAATGTTGACTTTTTGTAACAGTAATAGTAATTTATTTACAGTCTTTGACCAAAACAATGTTGACTTTTTGTATATTTTAATACTAAATTGTAACCATTCTAAAGTTTAAATTGCCTTGCGTCTTGGTCTTTGGAAAAAGGCAGAACTGAAAATAGACCAGGAGACAGGGAAGAGAATAACATCCTGACATAATGTATTTGTAAAACCTGGTTAGTGCCTCTGCAGCTGTATTTAATACCTATTCAGGTATTAAATACTGGTCCATTTTCAAATGTGATGCACACCTGTGAGCCAAAACAGGAAGTTTACAGAATACGAGTCACTAAAACCATGTACAGTAATCTCTGTCATAGCTAAAGTTTCACTCTAAGCTGACAAAAGGTGTTCGATACCACAAAGTCTATATTGGCTCACTAGTGAGCCAACAGAGATGGCAAATAGAGGAGACTGTTTTACTGCTCTTGACAAAGACAAATCAATGAGCATCCTCAATCTTCAAACTTAATCTTTTATGGGAGTTGTGCCATTATCTTAAAATACAGAATAGAACCATAGAATGAGTTAAAAGGGATTACAAGGTCTATTGTATACAACCCCCTGCCATGCAGGAACACACAACTGGAGCATTTCTGAGAGATGGCCATCCAACCTCTGTTCAGTACATGGCAAATACGGAGAGTCTACTGTCCTCTGAAGCCATGTCTTCCTCTCTCAGACAGCTCTTACAAGAAAGAAAACAATAAATAATTGAAAACCCCTCGCATGAGTACTTGAGCCACTCAATAACAGTATTCATCTGAGTCTGAGCCTTGCAGTCTGAGCCTTGCCTCCTGTTGTGTTCCTTCATTGCTTCTTGGTAATAGAGTAATCACAGTAAAGTAAGTCACTACAACTGCTTTAGATGGAAGATAATATGGTTTCCCAAAAAAACATTTTTATGAGTGACTTTGATGAATCAACCTGTCACTGCTGCAGCATTTGATAAGGTCAGCCATCACCATTCTCTCTGAAATTACCCAGCACTGCCTTTTGATGGCTCTTATTAAATCCTTTATGCAATGGTTAGAGGAGATGGGAAAGTTGCCTTGCCTTGAACTGAGAATGATCTGAAAGCACATGGTGATAGTCTATTACTGAAGCTGAGCAAGTCTGGGTTTACAAGTCACCTGGGATGGGAAGTCAGCTAGTAAAGCATTCTTAGCTCTTTGGAGGCAAAATAGAGTCAAAATGTATAAAATAAACTGATTTCCCTTACCTCCCAGAACAGATTTGTGCATGTTGCTAAATAAATATTGGAATTACTTACAGGGCTTATTTTTCAAGGGGTAGGAAGGACATAACTTATACCTTTTCCAAAATAATATAAAGCTGGTATTTTTTATTTTGGAGATATTATGAGTAATATTTTCTTCTAAAATGTTATAGTTTGAAGAACATTTGATTTAGGGACTTTTTAAATAATTGTGAAATAATAGCATTAAAAAAAGAAGCAGTTATTAACCCATTACTCTTAAAAGAACTTTTCTGTTCTTCCTCATTAATAACCTTTGCCATCTGGACCACACACTAATGCTGCTTGGCCCCATGTGTCCCAGTTTTCTTCTCTGAAATGTTGGAGGATATGATTGAATCAATTACTGAACGGTACATAAATGCCATGTAGGTTTACTTGACTTTTAGACTAGCAATTGGATTTTGATCTAAAATTACAATTATATCACAAAAGAAGGGAAGTTATCACTTCTCAAGTTTTAATTGTAATATAATTTAGTCAAACTTTAGGATATTAATTATAACTAATTACAATTATTTATACTGATTATAGCAAAACAGTTAGCTGCAGACAGTTAATTTTCAATTCTCTTGGCATGCCACTCTTACAGTCCCCATTGCAAAATAGGGTATACCTGGTCTAGATTATAAGACAGGTATAGGCATTGCTGCAGATTTGTAAGTGGTGTATGAAGAGTTATGAATGTGTTAGAATGCTACACAAATGTTAAGTGTTATTGTTGTGAAATACAGTTTCTTACTATATATATATATATATATATATATATATATATATGCAAAAGATGAGAGAACCTTAAACAGTTAAAAACAAATTAATTCTTTCTACTAAATATATAAGACTAATTTCTAATAATGTGCTTATCTGAACAGAAGACTATTCATTATGTAGTTCTGTCAAGTGTCTATGAGCACTGGCTCTTAAGTAATATTGATATAATTTCAGCCATTAGAAAGCAGGTTATGGTTGCATCACTTGAGGAACTGAATGATTTGTCTTCAGTAATAGTTCGAAAAAGCAGCTGTTGTGAAACAGAAGGCAGCCAGATTGCAACAGTGTAGTGGTCTGAGTGTTGAATTATGACTCTGGAATCCAGGGTTCGATTCCTAGTTTGGCCACGAAATCTACTTGGTGACCTTGGACAAGTCACATGCTCTCAGCCTCTAGAGGAGTCAATGACTAAACTCACGCCAAGAATACCTCATGATAGGGTTGCCTTAGGGTTGCCATAGGTCAGAAATAGCACACAACATCATCATCATCAACACATTTTTTTCTTACAATGAAAATAAGGAATTTGAATAAATTAATTCCAGCTGCCATGGCCCTGGCCTCAGAGCGAGAGAAGAACTGCTGGACTTGATCCTCTCCCCATTACCATTCCCTTCTCCTTTTGTGTCATGTCTTTTTAGACTGTAAGCCTAAAGGCAGTGAATGGTCTGACAATTTGTAAGCCTCTCTGAGAGCATTCCTTAAGTGTGGGGTATATATACAATAAATCATAACCATAATAAATCTGAAAAGGATTAGGAAATTCTAGTGGACTGAGTACTACATCAGAGGTCAGAATTAATTAGAAGGAAATAATGAGGTACTTGCTATTAAATTAGTTTTGCAATCAATCTGATCTTGGAAGCTAAACAGGATGAACCATAGTTAGTACTTGGATGGGAGACCACCAACAAATACCAGGTGCTTTAGGCTATATTTCAGAGGAAGAAATCAGCAAAACTACCTCTGAGTTTTTGTTGCCTAAGAAAACCCCATGGGGTGACCATAAGTCTACAGGCAACTTGAAAGCACATGCACACACAAACCAGACATAACAAAGTTGCATTCTGATATTGACATACTAGGGGATAATTTTAAAAAACGTAGTAATGTCAGTTTGTGTTTGTATGCAAAAGGATTTTGGCTACCTTTGAGGCTCACTGAGAGTTTGTAGCAAAAGCTTTTGTAGACTGGATCTCTTTCATCTGATGCATGAGATGAATGCATCTCATACATTCATACCCAGTGAATGGGCAGGGTGTGTTCATGAATAGTAATAGAAACTCAACATCTCTCCTTTTGGTAATAGGGTGGCAAGATTGGTTTTAACAATGTCTGTAAAGCGCAGTGAGGAGACAAAGGGGGAAGAAAAGGATCACTCATAATGTTGTTCATTTTGTGGTATGACTTTTTTAGTTGATTTCATGGATACAGCTGGGATGGTCTCACTAACATGGGCATCAAATGTACTCCAGGCCAGGGTTTTGTAGCACTCTAGTTGTGTTTTAAATAACAAAAGGAACTTTCAGTCATCTTTGAATAAAAATAATTATAACTTTTTTGTAACAGTAATGGAAGCCATCCAATTTTCTGAGCCTTGGAATTGAAATGGTAGCAAATGACCTTTTCAAATAATTTTCCAAGGCCTGCCCTGGGTAGAAAGAATATTTTAAACTCCTAATGATGTGTATGTGTGTGGTTGGGGGGGGTGTTAGAATTAGTTCAGCAGCATACGGAGCAAGAACTTCAAGATGCAGGGATGGATAATTATTATTTCAGTTTGTTAATTTATTTTTGAAAGTATAAGTTTCTTCATATATAGGCTGGAGCAAGTTGTTGTTTAAAGAAAGGAACAGAAAGATAAACTGACAGACATTTGTATCCCTCAGCTAGATGCTTGTATCAAGCAAGGACTGTGACACCTTTCAGCTCAAAGTTTTATCAGGCAGAAAAATGCTAAAATAGGGTCAGGGAGAACAGGTATGTCATCTCCAGAATGAATCAGTGGTAAACAAAACAGTGTTTTCTCCAGGACATTCCCTTGGATCTTTGCTCAAACTGTTGTAAATGCAGCTACTTGTCTTAGGCCAAATTTGTGTTTGTCCCATACAGAGATGGCAGGGAAGCACACTGAACTATTCATGGGTTGCTCCTCCTTCTCCTCTTTACTGAGCTTCTAAGGCCAAAATAGGAAACACATGACTTTTTGAAGTATTAAATTGTACTGCAGGAGGAGGTGAGGCTTATCTGACCCACCACAAACATCCACAGGCCAACAGAGACAGATCCACACACAAATGGGGTCCAACAAAACTCAAGAGGAAAAGCCTCTATGGCGGGGTACAGACCGCCGCTTTGCGGCGGTCTGCCGCCACCGCCAGTAGGTCCGCGGGGTAGCCGGAGCCTTCAGACGGCCCGACTCCCGTGCGGACCGAAAAAAGAAGCTCCAAAATGGAGCTTCTTTTAGCGTCACAAGCGGCGCGACACGTCTGGACGCTGTGCGTCCAGTACGTAAAGATGGCGGCGCCCATGTAGAAGGGGCGCCGCCATCTTGTACATATAGAATACGTACTAGGGTTAGGGGGGTGCGGAAGCACCGCCCCTTCCTAACCCTAGTACGTATTCTATACGTACTATTTGGCGGTCTGTAAACCGCCTATGGATGACAACAAGTCAACTTTAATTTGGCCCTCAGTGGCAACTTTTTGCAGAAGCCTGGCAAAGGGGCAGTCACTGGTTGTTTAAATGTGAAGTATTGCATACCTCATCTTTAATGAAATGTTTGAACGGTGACCGCACATTGGCAGAAGGCCAAATGGTACAAGGGGTGGGGACACTGGCTTCTAATAAGTAATCAGAGGAACGTTATGTTAACTTTTAATCAGAAGAATGAATCCAATGACATCCTAAAGCCATCCATAATGGAACTGTTGCAAGACTAGACTCTGGACTGAGGGGTAGCTGGGGGGAGGGGGATGAAGGCATTGCCCTCAAATAAGAATTCTGCCCCACATTTAAAATTTCCTTAAAATTTCTAGTGATAGCTTCAAAACTATGCACACTTCAGGATTTTTATATATGATGTGTTCACATTTCCTTATTTTTGGGTGAAACAGACTTCAGGATTAGGGCCACAGCAACCAATCGCCACACCACAGATGGAAGCTGGCTTTCTGGCACTCTGACAGTGAACAGTGTGTAAGCGTCACACCACTGGAGCACTTGGAAGCTGGACCACATGTGGGTAGATGACCAGCATGAAGCCATCATCTGGGAGGCATCAGAGCATGTGTCATCAAAGCACTCCACTCTGAAGCTGCCCAGATGGCAAAGCAAAGGGCAGTCTATTTCGTCCCTTTGTCTACCCCCTTTTTTGGATGCCTGAACTCTATTTATAAATTTACAACTGAAGTTTATATATATATTTTTTTTGCTAAACTCCTGCTATGGGCCTTAGAGCATCATCCTGCCACTGGTTAGTTGACATTACCTTCATTTTTCATAAAAGCAGCTTTCCAAACTCTACTAATTTGTCATCCCTTTCTAATTTTATCTTCTTCCATAGCTGAAATGCATTGGAAGCTTCCATTTTGATTTTGGTGAAATCAAGTGTACAGATGAAAGCATTTTCTCTCTGTGATGTAGAACTAGTAGAAGATTTATTTTATTTTCCTCCTCACCACATTTTTTTAAATTTATGTTGCTCCAGAATGGAACTCTTCATTTGAAAAACATAATAATTCAGACAAGTTTTTATCTGAATTTCTGAGGTTGTAATGTTGAAGGAAATTCATTGTAAACAAAGCAAGTAAACTATAATGAATTGTTTTAAGGGTTTCACTGCTGCCTTATTCTCTAATTACAGCAATCTCAGTGATGGGTTGAGGAGATTAATAATTAAGTACTGCAAGATTTCATTTTGTTCAGTTTTAGTCCTTAAATTAAAGATTTACATAGTTTGCAATATTTAATTAATTAATCCTTCTGCGGTTCATAAAATAAAAGCATTCTGATCTAAGAATTGTCTGCTTGGTCCTCAAACATTAGGAGTCTGTGGGAATCAATCATGACTACATATAAAGAGATTTGGTGAAGAAGGTTTTTTTTAAAAAATATATATTTCAAAGCTAATGTTTTTGCATTTTAAGCTAGAGTAAGACAAAGGTTTTGAGAAAGTAATAGTGGGTAAAATGAGCATTGGGTAAAATAGTGGGTACAATGAGGGACACGGTGGCTCAGTGATTAAGACACTGATGCTGATGAATGCAAGGTTGGCAGGTCAAGGTCCAAGCACTGCATGTTGGAGTGAGTTCCCATTACTAGTCCCAGCTTCTGCCAACCTAGCAGTTCAAAAGCATGTAAAAGTGCTTCTAGATAAATAGATACCACTTCAGTAGGAAGATAACAACTTTTGTGCAGTCATGCTGGCCACACGATCACAGAGTCATCTTTGACAATGCTGGCTCTTTGGCTTAGTAATGGAGATGAACATCACCCCTACAGTTGGACACAACTTGACAAATTTGTCAAAGAGGAAACCTTTAAAATGAGCACAGCCTATAGTAAATTTCCAATATTTGAAGTCAGTATATAGGAATGAACTCTGACAATCACAAGTGAAATGTATGTTTCTCTAGAAACTCAAGTGATACACTAATGAATGTTGCCTGTTGGTAATGAGATTATTAAGGGAGTTTGGCAGCACCTAATCAGGATCCATGTGGAAGCATTCACAAAGTTAGAGATATCCCCCATAACTTGAAAATGGCAATCAAAATAAAAAGAGAGAAGCCAAATCTTCAAGAAGCTAACCATGAGACATCCAGAAAATCCCCTGAACTCAGTTGATATTCCATTGAGAGATTTTATATCCTGAAGTAACAAAAGCATTTCCTTTTCCAGCAGTGTGATAGTCAAAATTATTCAGTACATTTAACTGAGTATGGTCTCTTTTATATTATTCTAAAGATGTATATGTCCTCACAATATATTCCCTTGGGTTTTACCAGTTGTCAGTGGAATCACTTGAGTTGGTGTCACCTGATGCAGTGATTGGTTGTGTCTCTCTCACACACCCATTGACCTTCTCCCACACCATACCCTACAAAATCATTAGTAATGTTTTTTCCTACTTTATGTTACTGATAAATCACATTCCCATATTTCACTGAATTGAATGGCAATATCTGTGAAATAAACAACTCACAAAATTAATAATAATTAATAATAATAATTTGTTTTATTTATATACCACTATTCCAAAGATCATAGCGGTGAACAGCAAGTAAGCTAATTAGCAAGTAAGCTAATTTTGCCCCCAACAGTCTGGGTACTCATTTTAGCGACCTCGGAAGGATGCAAGCCTGAGTCGAGCTTGGGCCCTTTTGCTGGTCTTGAACTCACAACCTTGTGGTTTTGAGTGAATGGCTGCAGTACAGGCATTTAACCACTGCGCCACCTTTAAATTCCTATGTCATACACAGTCTAAATGCATTATATGCACATAGCTTCATGTGGTTAATGTGAAATTTGATAAGATGTGATATTTTTAAAGAACAAATTAAAAAGAGTAACCTTTTTTTAAAAAATAAACATTAAAAATGTTTTTATTTTTAAATGTATTTGTTTAAACAAAAAAATGAGGTCTCTCTTTCCTCCTCTAACTCACTCACTTATGCCTTTTAAAGGGACACAGGTGAGCAGCACAGCCCATTTCTGCTAAAAGGCAGAAGTTTGGGGAGAGACGTATCAACCTTCCTTAGGGTGTCACCTGGTACTGCTGACACACCCCTAGTGATGCCCCTGTCTGTTGTCATCTCCAGATTTAATTGTTTGCTTTTGTTGCGGGCCAGTCATGCCATTTTTTTGGATCTATTCTAGAGCATTTCCAAATATTTCTTTTTTAAAAATGGGGTGTAATCTACTGAGATGATCCTATAGTTTGAAAGACAAATTTTCTCATCCTCTCTTTTTTAAACTTTGTTTTCCTTAGAGTTCTCATGTTAGACTGCAAAAGTGTCATTGTATTAATGCACTGTATCACTATAACTCGAAACAGAAGTTTTTTAGGTTATACATGTCTCAGAGTTAAAAAGAATCCAAAATGAAAATGGGAGTACAATGTTACAGTTGGTGGCCGAAATTACCAGAAAATAGTCCAAGACAACAGAAACATTGTTTGGATTATTTTTGATTGGGGTGGGATGGGGGAGAGGAGTTTGTTTTTTAAAGCTAAGTATTATAACAATGAATATCTCAGCAGGGGAACAGACCAGCAGCTTGGAGTGGCCTTTGTCTGCTCCAGCCATGATTGCACCATGATTGTCCTGGGATCATGGTGACCAGACAGCCTGCCACCACAATCCCAAATTAACTGCTGGTAAGGAGTGGATTTTCACTGCTCCTTTTGCCAGTGGCTTTGGCCCACCTTAAGTGGCCTCAGAGTGGCTTCCAGCCCCATTGGGGGTGTGCATCATATGCACACCATGCCCCCAAAGTGGATGGAAGCTGCTCCTTTTGGCGCATCTGTTTCAGGCCCCAGTCTCCTGACTCATCTGCTCCATCTGGAAGAGCCCTGTGATGAAGCACAGGGAAATTATGTGTTAGGTATACTGTGTGCCTTTTCTTAGGATGCAGCATCGTGGAGAGACCCTTCTCCCATGCTGACATGGGTTCCTTCCTTGGATATCTGTTAGACAGCATGCAATGGCATGATCTCTCTTTACTAGAGGGACCCAAGAGGTTTCTTCCCTGACGGAATTTGAGAAGTAATGACTGACTTCTCAGTTACAGTCCCATCTAAAGAATTGAATTTATCTCATTCCAGTCCCTAGAGGTTGCAGTTTCAGATTTATTTTTGTTTTTATATGTGGCAATATTCCCTATTTTAGAGAAAGATGGATATGCAATCCCTTTAGTGCCACATTTGGAAATCAGACTGGTTATTCTTATCTTGGTTGAGACTTCATTGTTTCAAATGAGCACCATGTTTCAAATATTGAAAAACCTCATATTGTCATCTATATCCATCTTTCTTGATTAAAAAAAGGTTGCAGGTTGGCAGCAGTGATGAAATGTTGTAAACAACAGATGCAGTAGTTGTGCAGCAGCTCTGGGACTCATGGCTATATTTCTTTAAATTCCTCCTGCTTTTCATTTAAATGAACTGTCAGTCTTCCCAGATTTGCATTCCTTGTTTTAAAAAGAATGTGCTAAATGTTTTAGTTTAGAGGCTGACTATCGAGAAGGGCATAAATCTACAAGTTCTCTGCAGTTTAGAAGCTGCCTTGAAGCATTTTACTTAGAGGTTTAAGTGCTCTATGAAATCAAAAGGCATTTTCATAACATAAGAGCCTCTGATTTTTATAAGCACTTAGAGGTATGCTACTGGTTGAATTAACAGTGCTGACAGAAATGGAAGGAAATAAGCTTTTGTAACTTGCCAATAAATGAGTATTTAAGGGGGCAGACTAAAGAAGGAAGGAACACAAAAAGCTAATTTTTGTTCAAGCTCTCTCAAGTAAATTAGGGATATAGCTGTGTTATTGAGGTTGTTGTTGTTGTTATATTTATTTATATCCCACCTTCCTCCCAGTACAGGCTAACAAATCTAAAATGATTGACTTAATCTGGTTTAAAATGTGTCCAATCCGGGGTGTCGGGCCATGCCTTTCATAGCCCTCTGAGATCCTTTTAATAATGGATATCCTAGGTCATTTAACATATGAGCCATCTTCCTTAACACCAAGCTTCTCACAAAGAAGTAAATACAAACCATCTTCCTTAACACTGAGCTTCTCACTAAGAATAATTGATCTGTTGTTTCTATCAACTTTCCTGTAGTCCTGGTTGTTACTGTGATGGAACCCCTTCCCAGTTCCACCCTTTGGCTCCGATCACTCACCTTGTCCTTCTTACCCTTCAGATTCCTCCTTGGAACTAGTAATCAGATGCCAAGGTGACCACTACAATGGAGATGTGCATGTGTTGATCATAGGGTTTAGTGTGGGAAATAGTGACCAGTTTTTGTTGTTCATTATTAAATTGAACCATCTGTACAGAGTTGTAGTGAAGATTTCTTTTAAGAGATAATAAACATCTAACTATTATGCTGGTTCCACACACAGTATATTAGTGGTTCTCAACCTTTGGTCCTCTACATTTTTGAGACTTCAACATTCAGAATTCCTGAACAATGAGCATACTGACTGGGACTTCTGGGAATTGAAGTCCAAAACATCTGCAGGACCAAAGGCTGAGAACCCATTTAAGTCTATGAAAATAAATCAATTTCAAACAAAATAACACTTCTCTCTGAACTTCCACATTCTCAGCTTCCCAAACCCTATCCACATCTTACCAGTTCTTCTCTTCCTAACACCCTTAACTCTGTTTCTACCTGGACCATAACACATTCTTTTACAGACATGCCTTTATATTATTTATAGGCTGACCATATGTCCCAGATTTCCAGACCATTCTGTCATTTTAATACAAATGCCAATTTTGTCCCATTTTCACAAAAATGCCCTGTTAATGTCGCAAAAATGGTTTGAAGATCTTTGTTTGAAATTGTGGTTGTCATTTGCAAAAGACTGAGTGTCTACATTCCAAACATACATTACTTTAATTAAAAAAGATAACATTTCAGCTACAGAAGTAGCCATAAACATTGAAAATCTTGTAGAGTTCAGAAAAAGTGAAGTGTTTATAACTAGTAATGTGAAGATTTTTGTAATATTGTAGAGTTTATTCTTTGTCTTCTAGGAAGGAGAGCATCCATCAAAAGAATATGTTCTGTTATGAACAGTATGTGATCAAAGGAGAAATCTAGATTAAGTGTTGAGACAATGAGGATTGTGTTAGTCACTGTGTCATAGAGGGTGAGAGATTTTAGGATAAGGGGTTGAAAGTCCAAAATATGCTGCATAAAATTACTTCATCAGAAAAATACTGATGATACAATTGTAGTGAAATGCAGTCCCCCTCTACATCTACTTAAATTTTTGCATGAGTTCTGTCACTGAAGAATAATTGTTAGCTTAATACACTCATGTAATAAAACTTTTGTTGTTTTCTTACTTTTTATGAATATGAAACATTACATAACCCCATCCCATTTTTGCCATCCCAATGTCCCATTTTTGTCTTAATAAAATAGGGTCAGCCTAGTTATTTCCTTTCTTTTATAGCCATCCCTTCAGATTTTGAAGGCTGTGATTGGTTTACTTTTTCCAGGCTTCTCCAGCCATTCACTTCACATTAGTTATCTCCAGATCCCCCTAAAACTAAAGAAAGGCATTTTTTTCAAATCCTAAACTGGTTAAAACCACTGACAAATGCAGTGATTTTGCCCCCACAACACTCCATATGGGTGGTTGGCTGGTGATTAGCTGGGGAACGGTGGAGAGGAAGGAAGGAGGGAAGGAAAGCCAGTTGGCCATGCACCCCCTCCCTCTGTGGAGCCCAGAGCAGCAGGGGAGGTGACCCAGACCAATACCCAGACACCTTAGAGCCCTCTCTCCAGTCCATCTGGTGCCATCCCACCTTGGAGGGAGATATGCAGGTCCAGCTCCATTGGGTCTGGCCTGGTCTAAGAAACAGAGCTCTTCCTCCAGTCCATATGATGCCATCCAGCCTTGGAGGGAGAGATGCAGGGCCAGCTCCATTGGGCCTGGCCTGGACTAAGAAGTAGTGACCTCCCTCCAGTTCATCTGATACCATCCAACACTGTGGGGAGAGATGCAGGCTCAGTTCCATCAGGCCTGGTCTACATTAAGAAGCAAAGCCCTCCCTCCAGTCCATCTGGTGCCATCTGGCCTTGGAGGGAGAAATGCAGGCCCCGCTCCATTGGGCCTGGCCTGAACTAAGAAGCAGAACCATCCCTCCAGTCCATCTGCTATGATCCAGGCTTCAGAGGGAGAGGAGAACTTCTGGACCTGATCCCCTTCCCCACTGCCATTTCCTTCTCTTTTTGTGTCATATCTTTTAGATTGTAAGCCTGAGAGCAGGGAACTGTCTAATTAACCATTTCCAAGCAACTCTGAGAGCCTTTGTTGCTGAAGAGCGGGGTATAAATACGCTAAATAAAATGATATAAATATGCCTAAACCTTTTAAAATGCAGAAGAGGGGCCAACATGGGGGAAAAAATACTGAGTCAAAGAGCAAAAAGAAGTTGTTGGCTGTATAAAATCCCAAGGATAGGTTAGAATTTCTTACTGAATGCCCATCTAAAAGATAAAAATTTACACTACAGCTCTATAGTATACTGTAATTCTAAAAGATGATAGATCCTTTCTCCACCTCCTGGTCTATGCTGATGAAATTTCAGAGCAGTCTCTTCTTAAGAGAAAGACACAAAGGTTTTTTTTTCTTGCTAAGAAGGAAGTGGGGGGAACAGCATGTCTATCTAAAGTAAGAATAGTCCTGGAAGTTTCTTCTTGATAGATGCTTGTTCCATTACTCCCCAAGCATTTTCATTTACTGATCTTGGAACAGTCCAGTCGGTTTTAGGATACACAAAGATATTGTTTAGGGGATGTTGCTAAGTACATCACTGCTTACTTTGTGTCCCTGGATAATGTTAAGGAAATAACACCAATTAATATATTGATTGGCATGTCTAATTACATTCCAGTAATTTATCTTCTGTGTCTATGGAGAGGAGAGTTTCAAGACATAGGATCTTTCATTTGTAAACCAGTCTTTCAGAATCCCCCCCCCCTTAATGATGTTAGCTGGTGCTTAACGGTCAGGGAATGGGTTTCCCACATCATGATGGGATTAATCTTGAAATTACACAGTAATAGATCTAGACATGATGGCTGTTTTGATATAAGAAAGCAAGCAGAGGAGTAATGTTTGAGAGTGGACCATGAGAAAAAAGCTAGAGCCTTGTTCTATTGCTCCTGAAAGAGAAGATCTCACTGGGCAGTGATTTATCTTTGTCAGTTCTGGACAGATGTGGTTCTCCCTTCCTTTGTTCCTCCCTGAATTAATCTCTGGGAGTGGCAGAAAAGTTCTAGTCCATGCAGTTTTGCAGGTTCACAGGCAAGGTGGCTAAAGTGTGCCCAGATGTCTGGATACCTCTGAACCAAGGACTCAAAATTCCTACTTTACTCCAGGAGATCAACATGTTCAGATACTGAATTCATCTGTCCTAATTAGTACAATTGAGAAACTGTTGTTGCTATTGATGTTTGTACATGAGCAGGAGACCAGCATTACTTTTGCTGCAAAAGATGAGATGAAGATGATGTCCTTCCCCACCTCCTTACACATAACCAAAGTGAATAGACTGAACAGCATAGGTGGACTTGGGGTACCCAGACAGCCAATGTAGCATATGTAGCTTTGCCCCAAATAGATAGGAATGATTGGCAGAGTTCTAGGGAAAGAAATGGGGTTTGACACTTCTCCCAAGACTTTCCACTTCTGACAGTTGACTGACTCTTCCTAAAAGTAGAGCCAGTCCTGCCTTGTGGTCAGAAGCAGGTGGTGATGTTCAGGATGAATTCTCCAGTTCTGGTTTCACTGTAAATTGTGAACTAAGTAGGATGGACTTGTACCATCTTAATAAAAGTAAATCCTACAAGAAATTACTCGCTGAATTATTGTTACTAGAGAAGGATGAGAGGTTACCTCATGAACAAAGGGGTCACATAGAAGCTCATTGTTCATCATTGTTCAAGCAGTTGTTTTCCTGTTTTTATTCTACTACACTCTCTTGTGCAGTGAAACCATAAAAAATTAACTCACCTTCAGAAAAAAAAGGAGGAAAGAGAGAGAAAGGCAAAATGTTTAGACTCTCATACACAGCACAGACTAAAACATCTATAGGATGTTCATTCACCATGAAAATAATTTCATGCCCAGTCCATGATCTTATTTTGTTTCTCTTCAGCATCACTGCACAAATGGATATACTGACAGAAATCCAGCTTGTCTGAAAGCAGAGGATTTGCTTTTGAAGAAAAAAAGTTTCTGTGTACTATTCATTTTGCCATGGCAAAGCAAAGGTTTGGACTTGCTAAAAAATGTTTGGTTGGTTAGCATTTGTTGATCAAGCTGGAAGAGCTTAAAGGATGCTGGGAAGTTCAGAACTGTAATAGTGAGTCATGTTTTGGGATGCTTGAAAAGCTATTCTATATTCATACAAAAGGGAACATACTTTTCTGTTACTATTCAGAACATTTCCATGTGTTCTCCAAGTGCTGAGACTAGGGATGACAAGAATATCTGCCATTAGGTGTTTCCTGAATGAAAAATGGTTTTTTGAACATTCAGAAAACATAGGTGAGACGAATGATATAATGGAGTGAATTCTGTGCAGTGTTTTGCCTGGTATCCACACATTGTGAAGTGTTTTTGGAAATGATTCTGTGCAGGACATGGATTATTTCATGAGAATTATGGATATTTGCTAAGAAAAACAATGTTTCCAGACAGTTTTTTTTTAAAATGCAAGATCCCAATTAGGTTGGTCCTGTTGCAAATATATAAGTAATATCTGGTTCCTTATTTCTGATAGGTGGACTCCATCTGCTCCATAGAGCTCAGGCCTTTAGAAAATATTCTCAGGGTGACAGAAGAAATGGACCAACCCTTTGGCCAGGGCATTATGGATTTCTCTTTTAACTCCTCCTGTCGTACAAGCAGTACCTATGCAATTGGGTTCCCCATCCTTTGGCCATATTTGCCTGGGCACAATGGCTGACCACATTATAGCTACATTCAGCCATGAAGATTAGATAACCCTGATGACATTTCCCCACTCATCCTTGGGAGTCCGGATTCTGAAGATGAAACAGGCCTACTGCAATCATGCCCCCTCCAGCTCAATCTGACAGCCACCTGAGTGTTCATAGGAGGAGGAGGTAGGAGAGATAACCCCATGTCCTCAGAAAACATGAAGGTTTGGCATTTGGCATATCAACAAATGAAGTGAGAGACAGCATGCATTCAGCTGGGGAAAACCCTCTTGAAATATAGTCTGTAAGTTGGGTGTGACTGAGTCAGCATGCTTTATAAGTCAAGGGCCTTTCCCCCTTTCAGTTGCTGGAAATAAACTTGGTTTCTCTCTCGGCCCTTCATTAACTGTCAGATCTGACTCTGTGATTTATGACGCCAGACTGTTTCTTGACCCCGCTATCTTTCTACATGCAAACTTGGCTTAGATTTATGGCTTCTGACCATGGATTGTTTGTTACCAGATGCTGCTTGTTTTTTTCCCAGCTTCTGAACTGCTAGCTGTTTACCTGCTGGTGCAATGTGAGAGCAGGAAACCTCATATTTTTGAGTGCCTGAATAATTAGGCCTTGCCTTTTGAGAAACCAAGGTCATCACCACCAAGTGGATGGCCAGGGAATTTGGTAAAGGCCCACAGTGCTCCACAAATAATAATGACAGGAGGCTGTTCCACTGAAGGCCCCTCTTGACCAGCCATTCAACCACCACCAGTTCATCCAGTCCCATGTGATCCAAAATGGTATTATGAGTCTGGTACACTGCCCAATAGAAAAAGCTATAGCTGCCGATCAGGACTCAGTGCCTCAATGGCCAAAATCTAGAATCTGTAACAATAAGAACAACCAACAGAGATGTTAAAACTGAGACATATCCTGGACTGCATACTGAAATCAACACAATATGTCGTCAGAATATGTCAGTTTCCAGGCTTGCTGTGCCTTTCTCAAAACAGTGGAGAGTGGTCAACAACATGTATGTTTGAAAAGTCAAATGCTACTAGCATGTTCACAGACATGCATTAGTCAATCTGGATGTAAATCTATCAGTGTATCAACTAATGCAGGAATTAAGAACTGCCACAATTGGGTTATGAATTGGTCCCCAGTAAGATCCTGGAGGCTTACCCTCAATTCCCTGTAAAGAAAAGAAAACAGAAAAGAAAGTCTTGATTTTTAAAAAATGAGACCGTTTGTGTTGGGACTCACTCCTCCCTGCTAATGGGCATAGTCCCAGGGGAAGACTTTATTTATTAGAAAAGTAAATGAGAATGCAATTTCTGGTTTGTTTCCTTGTTACATAATAAAGTCTTCAGCTGAAGGCGGAAACAAACCATTGAGGGGCAAAAATGTGGCAAAATTGCACCCTCACATTCCAGGACATGTGCGTATGTGAGAAAGGTGAAGATCCTTTCAGCTGAAGACCTTGCTATTTAACAAGGAAGTGAACCAGTCATTGCATTCTCATTTACCTTCTTATTTAGTAAAGTGAGTCGAAAATGTTTTGAGAAAAAAAAATGTAAACAAAATAAAAGTGGGAATGGGAAAGGCTAAAATCAGTACAGAACTGGCTTCCATGTTTGGAAATGGATTTGACAGATGTCCATCCCCGGCAGAATGCTACATGATTTGCAAAGCACCATGTCAGCTGATTAACTATGTTAACAAACAAGTCTATGCTACAGTGAATGAGCCATCACTGATCAAACATCTCCTTTTCAATGGGCTGCATCCACAGTTATAGCTGTGAGCTATTAAGAGATAAGTAATCAAGAGAGGAGACATTACATGTACACAGTCCTGAACCAAACCATATGAGAAATATTACCACAAATGGTTAGTAAATGATTTTGTGGGATGCATTTACTTCTAGTTCAATGGGGAAAATGTTTTTCTTCTTTTTAAGAGTTACCACATCTCTCTGTTGATTTCCCCCCAATGTTTATTAGTGTGATCTTGTTCTTCTTCTTTTCATTTTAGCATTGCTCTTTGTTTAGCTATAACATATTGTGTGTGTGAAAGAAAAAGTGAGACATTTCTTACCATCAAATTGCTAACATTGATTCTCCTCCCCTCCCCTGTTTGTCCAATTAATTGCTGTAATTACAAACATGATACTTAACTCCAGTGACCGGCCTATATTAATACCTCTCAAACCTGATGATTGCTTTGTTATGTAAGGAGATATTTGCTACCATGGGAGTGGTGATCTGCATCAGCTGGAGTGAGTTGAGAGCCAGTTTCTCATACTAGCAGATTGCCAGTGATGAACAGGATGGTGTGATCTGTGTCAAAGATTTAGCATTATCTTCATCATGACAGGAAGGGAGGAGAACTGTCCACAGCTCATGAATCAGATGCACTGTGAGAGATCTAAGTCTAAAGCCTAATGAGCACTCCTAGAAGAATCTAATCTGCCTGCCCATACTTCAGATTTACTCGTTACTTATAGGAAATCTTAATTATTTTGTGCAATGGAATACAGCTCCCATTACAGGGGATTTTCAACTAGCAATAACCATACTAATAAGTCAAGGAAGCCAAAATGCACAAAATGCCACAGGTAGGCATGGGAGGTTCCATGCTGTAGGAATCCTTGAATATTTTACATACAAGAGCTTAGATCATTTGGGCTGACTGCATTTTGCTGGTGTACTAAGTAACCAGCTTTGATCCCCTCCCCCCCAAAAAAGTCAATAAACATGAGGAAATGGACCATAACCAGTTTCATCAATTTACCTGCAAGGCATTCATCTGCCTTGCCAAATTTCTCCAGGATCTGAGCTCTTAGGGCAGAAGTGGGTTAATATAGCCTATGGCTTCAGGCATCTCCATTTTTGTGGGGCTTCAGGACACCTCCAAAACTCCCATACATTTTTTTTGGAAAAAGTAATCTGGCCCAAGATTAGTCTTAAGGCACACACCCACAAAAAGTGTGGTGATTTTGCATCCCTGAGCACTGATCTTCAATCAGTGAGCCCCTCTCCCCAGCATACAAACAAAACCACTCAAAAACACATACAGCCAATGGTCAGCTGTAACCTGAACCACATGTGGCATCTCATTACTTCTGTTTATGGAAAACTGTGGCACCATGGACCACCATGAACTCACCCCTGACGTAGTTATATGTCATATGGTCTGCATAATCTGACCCTGCCCTGCATTCGGGATTCCCCCAACCCTTTAAATTTGGAAATAGGAAATTAATAGGAGCTACTTTTTGGACTACAATTCCCAGACCTCCCCTGCCCTTGTCCCAGAAAAATTGCCCATGACCGTGCTGGTGTGGAGGGTTATAGTTCCAAAAAAAATAACTTTTCTAAGTTCTGCCTGTCTCTAGACCACTAATCCTTTTTAGAGTATACCTGTCCTAGACAGCATGAAATAGCCAATGTGGTTACTAGGCAGCAATTTTCCTAGGAGCCTCCTTACCTATCTCCCATTCTGATTTATCCTTTTTTGTTGTGGTGGTTTTGTAGAAGAAATATGATATTGAGAACCTGCTGTAAGCCCTGATAGGGTATTCTGTATATCCTTCCAAAATACCTTTTCAAGATTCTGTAGAATAAAACTATTGGATACACCCCTTCCTAGAACATGAGGCCCTGAAGTGCATGCACTGATAACCTCATGACTTGACTTCTGAAATGCGCTCTACATTGGGCTACCCTTCTATCTAATCCGGAAATTTCAATTAATTTAAAATATGGCAGCCAGGGTGGTCACTGGAAGATCTAGAGGTGACCATATTACACCTATATTAAAGTCTCTTCACTGGCTGCTTATTAATTTCCAGGCACAATACAAGGTGTTGGTTATAACCTTTAAAGCCCTTTATGGTTTAGGTCCAGCCTATCTGCGGGATCACCTTCTCCCATGTAATCCACCCCGCACATTGAGGTCCTCAAATAAAAACTTACTGCAGCCAGCTAACACTAGGCTGGCTGTAGTTACCTAGAGGACCTTCTTTTCTCTTCAGCTGCTCCCAAATTATGGAATAGCCGGCTGGAAGAGATTCAAAGTATTACTAGTCTTGACTGCTTTAAAAAGGCAATCAAGACATATCTCTTCCGGCAGGCCTTTCCAGATTAAGATGAACTCCCAGTAACCTTGTTTGATAATTTGATAATTCATCCATTTGATAATTGCACTAACTACCTTTGCCCGGTTTTTAATAATTGTTTTAATAACTGTCCAATAATTTAATTGTATTTTATTGTGGATGGGAGGGTTAGGGTGGGTTTGGGATGTAATGAAACATTACTGTATTTTTGTATTGTATGGATATTTTTAGTGAAAGCTGCTTTGATTGTTGGAAAAGCAGGATATAAATTATTATTATTTACAAAATCTTTCATGTAAGGCAAAAGCAAACTTTGTAGCCCTTTGGATGCCCTAGAATTTCCATTACTAGCTATACTAGCTAGGAAAGATAGGATTTCTATTGCAAATAGATCTAGAAAGCCACATCCCATACATATGGTACCAATTTTGAGGCAAACTGAAAAGCAGCTCATCCTTACGTAGTGGATAGAGGGTGGAAGAGATCCTGGTTTAACTTCCTTCATAGTCATGGACTCACTTGTTTAAATTATGTCTTTCTTGCTTTGCAGGGTGTTAATGAGAAAAAAGTAGGGCCAACCTCAGGGTATATGACAATGAATCCCCTGGACATGATCACTGCTGTCTCTTCAAAAACTATTCATATGTGTTGCATCCACACATATGCTACAAACACAAAAGAGTGGCATTGTACATTTCTATCTTCCCTGCTTCTTCAGTTCATTTCCATTCTGCATTCAGCCATTGACTTGCAGGGATGTTCATTCTTATCTGGATTACAATCACAAACAGTTTGGAGAATTCTGGAAGTTGTAGTACAAAGAACTAGTTTTTTCAAGCTCTGGAAATGTGTAGGATTCTGTCTTAATCTTAGGCCAGCATACATATTAGATAAGAAATTATTAATCATTAATGCTTGGAAAGTGGTAGGTATCCATGAAGCTCTTTTATTTAAAAAGAGATGCATCAACTTTGGGGAAATACAGTAGACCCTTGTTATCCACTCGGGTTTGGTTCCTGGAACCCCCATGAATAACAAAATCCATGTATTTTCAAGTCCCATTAAATACAATGGCATAGCAAAATGGTGTCCCTTATATAAAATGGAAAAATCGAGGTTTGATACTTGAAATTTATAATTTTAAAAAATATTTTCATGCTGTGGATGTTTGAGTCCATGTATAAAATAATCTGTGGATAAGGAGGGCCAACTGTACTGTTTTCTGTTGGTGACCTTTAGCATTGCCTAGGTGTTGTTAGTAGCTTTATCTTGCTTGGAATGGTTTCTTGATAAAATAAAACAAATTAATTATTTAGGTTTTTTTGGTTATGAAAGGATGGACAAAATGCAGCCTATAGGTTGCAGGTAGCCCTTGGGATCCCAAAACATGGCTTCTGAACCCTCTCTAAAGTCCCTCAAAGCTGTAGGATCCCCATTTAAAAAATGCCATGCAGAATTTTCTGATTTCTTGCCTGAAAGATGGCCAAATTGATTCAAAACCAGCCACAAATGTTTCCGTTTATTTTGCCCACATGCCAGAGTGCCTCTCTTAAAAAAACTGACAGAACAAGATGATTGCAAATTGGTCAAAAGTGATGCAACATCTCTTCTGGTGTGTCAAAAAACAAGAATGTGCCACACTGGATGCATTAGCAAATGTCTCCTCCCCCTCTGTTGTTGCCCACCACTGAGTTACTGTAATTTGACTTTTGCTGTGGCATTTGCAATGTCACTGTTGTTTGTTGTTATGCATTTTTAAGTTGTTTGCAACTTATGGTGTCCCCATCATGTCTTTTTGTTATTTGCTCAAGATTACCCAGTGGGTTTACATAATTAAGCTAGTCCAATCACTACACCATACTAGTTCTCTTATTCTCCAATATTGCTGTTAGCCACCAGGACAGTCCATTTTGGTCTGTTGGGACTGGAGTATACACACAATATAAACCACTCATATGAGCTATGACCCAATAATAGTGCTGACAAAGAACTGCCTTTCAAATATACTTGCACACCAAAACACAGCCCCTCTACCTATGTCTCTTGACATCCTGAGCTGATGGCCAAGTATTTATGACAGTTCCTGTAATTTATTAAGTAAGGAGGATTTCTGCCAGGAGCAGAAATTATTCTTTTATTGATCAACAGTGAGTAATTCAAATGCTGCACTGCTTATCCTCCATTTGAGTTGAAAGGGGGAGGGAGATTGGGCTAAACATGGGAAGAAACAACATGAAATAAGGCAAAAGAAAAGGAGGAGCCCTCCCTTCCACCAGTCTTGCATTTCTCTGTCAGGAAGCTTGAAAGAGAGAATAAATGAATGAATAATGATTCACTTCAAAGAGGCTGTGAAAGATAAGAGATTTCCAGGTTATTAACACTGAGGAGCTGATCTGAATCGACTCCAAGATAGGGCTCTCGAGTGCTGTGCCAGCTGGACAATGGGAATAGTTTGTTTAAAGTCTTTATAATAATCTATTTTCCTAGCTGGCTGGGAAAACTCAGGTGGATGGTCTGTCTGATTTAGTGCTTAAGAGTTGCATTAAAGAGGCTTCTCCACAAAGCCACTGCAAGAATGCTTTTCTCCAAGTGCTGTGTTCCACAGAGCCTCTCTATGCTTGAGCTGCTAAGCTTGAAAAACAAAGCCTGCTGTGGCTGGGAACTACCTCTGTTCTGTACTGCACCTGTTAGTGGGAAAGACATATCAGGGAATTAAAATGACCATGTAGCAAAAGCCTTCACACTTGATTTATGAAAAGGGACACAAGGTGTGCTCTTTCGGCCCAAACAGTCAGTCCAGGAGTGAACTATGCTGATTCACACATGAATAATAATGTTCAAGGACTCCTGTATATGCATTGCAAATTAGCATCTAGTGCATTTGAAATGCATAGTATTCAAAAAAGAAGAGGGTGCTAGGCAGAAATCCTCTTTCTCTTACCAATTTTCTGAAAATACTGGGGGTGGGTCAGTTATCTTGGGGAGAGATATATTTCTCTCTTCTGTTCAGCACAGGGATGCTGTTTAGTTTATTGAAGTTTAGAATGTGTCAAACAGTTTTAACCCTGCCCCTTACTTTAATATTGTACAGAGTAGTGTTTTGCATTCTTGTAAGAGGCGCTGAACTTATTTTGGAGCGGGGGCTGAAAAAGCAAGAAAAACAAAGAACCAAAATTTCTTTGCCATTCCATAAGATTGAATAAGGGAAACAGCAACCTATTCTTGAAGGTGTCAGACAATTTTCTCCTTTCCTCTAATGTTTTGGAAAGGTGTCATTTTTGTTCCTGTTCGCCTAAAGATTTCTTGGAAATGTCCACAATTTTCTGTCTTTTGTGTTTGATCTGGGATAGCTTTTTCACACATGCATATTAGAATATGACTTGAAGTCAATTGATGACCATCCATGCTGATCACTAGATTTTTCTCACATTTTTCTTTCATTGATCAAGCTTGTTGTGTGTTTGTGTGTATGCACATGTGTACATACAGAGATTTGTGTACAAGAGACATCACCTCTTCTTCCTTAGATGAACCATTTTGCTTGTTTGCCTTCTGTTCTACTTTAATGATAAAGAATACTAGCAATAGACAATGCTCTCTCTATCCCTCTGTCTCTCTCTCTCTCTCTACACACACACACACACACACACACACACACACACACACACAAAGTGACAGCTTGTATAATTTAGGCCTAGCATTAGTAGGGCTCAGTAAATGCATTTTAAATTACAGTGGGCTATTTGAGCAATAAAGATATGTATGCATCTTGAACCGACTATGAGTGTGAAGTGGAGGAGAAAATGAAATGGCTGTTTTGGCTCTGATTCTGCAAATCATATTCATAATTCATGATATGTAAAGTCAAGTTGAGTCAAATGGTTTAAAGATACAGATTTTCTGTTCACATGTAATGAGAATGGATCCTGTATATAAAGTATTATTCCATGATGAGTGAAAAGCTTGCTGGACTGTGGTGTGTAATAATGGATAGGACTGCCAAATAGCCAGCAATAACCTCTTAATAAAACACTAGAATGATAAAGATAAAAAAAAAATGGTGTTTTGAACAGAACTACAGCTGGCATCCTTCCTCAGTTAAAATGTTCTAAATGACCCTCGAACCCACCTGAAAAGACAGACAGACAGCCATCCCAAGCAATGGAGATCTGTGCTGCTGGAAAGCAGGGTGCTGCAGGATGATATGGCCAGCCTACTTCTGCCAGTGAATAATGCTGCAATCAATAATTCTGACCGGATCCTGCTAGATCTCTACTTCTGTATTTTGCAACATCTTTTGGTGGCAGGAAACATGTCTATATTAAGACCTTTATATTTCCTAAGCATTTAAAGGATTTTAGTGCTCCAATATAGATCTAATTCAAAATATAAGAAAATAATCAAAGGTAATTCATCTTTATTATTTTTCAAAATGACCCTAAACCTACAGTACAATGGAAAATAATGATTATTTTTGTGTATTTCCACTTTATTTATATTTGAAAAAAAATTCCTGATTTTTGAAATTGCAGCTTCTTTGATCAGCTCCTCAAAACTAATCCCACACAACACATCCGTTTATATACACAGTAGAAGTAAGACAAATAAGCCTTGTTGGATAGGTGCCTCTGTGTGTGTGTGTGTCTTGTGGAATCTGTTTCAGGTACAACATTTGCAGTTTTGCATGATATGGCCCATGGCTAATCTGGCAATGGAAATTTTTGGTAGTATCTTCCTTCCCTTGATGCCCTAAACACATGTTTATTTTGCTTAACGGTTAATCCTGACAAAAAAGTTTGGTCACATCATCCTACAATATGATCAGCAGCACAGATCTTCATTACTTGGAACTGGTGACTGGCTATATTTTAACATTATGGTTACATCTTTAATGCATGATCTCATCCCATAATTTTTTTCACACACAAAAATCTGTCTTCGATTCAATAAATAAAATAATACCAGGTGCAGATTTTTCAGAGACTAAATCCTGAATTGTTGATATTTCTCCAAAATTGCATCCCCCCCCCCACCAAGGCTTTCTCCACAGCAGGGAGAAAAAACATTAAATGATTCATTATAGCCCACAAGAATGAAATTATGAAATTCTGCATTGCCAATAAACACATGAGGTTAAATCCATGATACGCTTCATTCCATTGCCAGTTTTTTTCCCCTCCTGCGAACTGACAGAATGCTGCCATAGAAAAAAGCATGCCAACTTTTGTAATAATTCATTATGGTACTTGCATGGGGCTTGGCCCCCAGTTCTATGCATCCGGAGGCAGAGCCTGAAGTGGACTGGCTGAAAGTATAATTCAGTGGTTTGTAATGGTCCCGGGGCAGAGGCTAAGGGAAAAGAAAGCTGTTGATTTACCTAAGATAAAGTTTCAAACTGAGGTGATGGAAAGACTGCTCTTACCTTTTTTTTTCCTCCTGACAATTAGCCAAAAAGCAAAAATAATTAGAATAAAATGAAAAAGCCTAACAAAAACATGGTCCTTTCTGATGTCTTTAGAAAAGGGATCCTCTCATTTGATTTGGAGTTTATAACTTCTTAATGAGACAGATAAAACAAACAAACAACAAACACACAAAAAGCATCAATTTCTATGCCAGAGATGAGGAACATGAACTTTTCACATGCTGTTTTAGTCCAGTGACATTGTAGTCCCTGAGACAAAGACACTTTTTGTTCCCATCACAAAGCAGCTGTGTACAAATGCAAAATCATCTCATTTTTCTTGTGATTTAAAATCATTACCTATTTATGGCAATCTTAAGGCAACTTTTCACAGGGTTTTCTTGGCAAGGTATCTTTAGAGGGGAGGGAGAGTTACCATTATCTTCCTCTGAGGCTGAGTGAGTATGACTTTCCCAAAATCACCCAATTGGGATCCTGAAACCTTGGACCTTACTACACAGGGCTCCTGGGACAGGACGAGAACAGTTCAAAAGGAGCCGAGAAGGGAACGGAACGAGCGGGGGATGCATTTTTCTGCACACAAAAGTCCCTCACTCATTCTATTCGCTTCGCTTCCTTTCCCAATCCATCCCAGAGGACATGATTTTTGAGAACTGTTCTGAACAGTGATTTTTGAGAACTGTTCCGAACAGTTCTCAAAAATCGTGTCCTCTGGGACGGATTGGGAAGGGAAGGGAACTGAACGAGTGAGGTACTTCTGTGTGCAGTAAAATGCACCCCCCCACTCATCCCCCACTCGTTCCCGGATCCTTCCATTCCATTCTCATCCCATTCCATGGAGCTCCTGTGCAGTAAGGTTGCTTGTCTCCTAGAGTCTTAATTTAGCACTCAAACCACTATGCCATGCTGCATCTCAGAATTCTCTCACACTGCTTTAATCTGTCTGGGTGATCCATATTAAATGAGGATTGTATTAATTAGAGGCAGTTAGCACTTTGTGGGTTGTGGAGATGTAACATTCATTGACTTTGCCAGACAGTGAAATGCTTTACTTCTGTCACATGTTTTGGACTTCTGTCTTGGAAGAGTTTTACATTGAAGACTCGGTGGATATCCCTCAGAGCCCAGAGAATTGTGCCCACCCACTGATCTTCAGCACCTTTGGAGCATGGGGGGATGTAGCTATGCCATCAGGCCTGACATTGGAGCAACTGGAAGGGATGTTGTGCCAATCCTGGTACCCTTTGGAGTATTCTGTGTGTCTATGTGAGTTTTGCTGTTTCAAATGAGCATATGGTACTAGTCTGGACAATTTCAAAGTGGTTTCTTGTTCTTTGAAAGGGGTGGTGGTGATCCAATTTTTGGAGGGGGGATTTGCTGGGAATTTAGGAGAATCATTGCAGACCCCAAGGTATTCTCATTTCCCCCATCCTCTTAGACATTCTCTGATTCTGGTTTACTACATAATCATCAGTATCTACCCCACATATTACATTATGAGTGTTCCTTTTTCACCACACTTTGTGATTACAGTTTTTTCTGTATTTTGATGTCCATTAAAATGAGCATATTGAAATAATACTGTGTAAGGGGGGGGGGGGGTTCCCTTCTTCCATATTCATGACTTAGATTATACAAGCCCGTTTCTTGTTTAATGCATATAAAGTAAGTTGAAGGGACTGGATTTTAATCGCCATCTGTATAATTCATTCCTTTATTTAGATTTATAGACTACCATCTCCTCCAACAGCTCTGTTGGGTACTGTTATTTTCATATTCATTTTGTAACTGCTCTCTGTGTTGTCACACCTGTATTCTATAGCTTTTGCTGTCACACAAATTATGAACTGATAGAAAGGTATAATAATAATAAAAACACACACACAAGCTATGGTGAGTTTATTGCAGTATCCTCAACCCTAATTAAAATTCTATTTGATTATGATCTCCATTTGTTCAGTAAAATTTCTTAAAATAGTTGCAGCTCCAGTTATTAACTTTATGTTTGTTTTTGCTTTGTTTTGCATATATCTTGATGTCAAAGACACACACACACACACACACACACCATGCAAAATACATAGGAATAGCACTAATCTATTTTTGCACAGTTTTCACAGTTCAACAACACTTCCCTGTTGCTTTGCCATAGACAAAAGAAAGGAATTTGCATCATTATGACCAAAGGAAATTGGTTGTATTTCTGATGAAAGCTTGTTGTCTAGCTGTCCTTAGCCATAACGTTTTAGCATCACAATGGTAGTGCTATAGCAGTTTCCATTACCTGTTATACTTGAGCAGGGTGGAGTATCTGCAGTTATTGCCTTCCACTTGGCTTACAAAGTTTGTTATTTATTTGGACCTGGGAATCCCACATGAGTCTACTTGTGTCTTGAATTCTTCTAGGGAGGCTCTTTTCTCTGTTCAAACACTCTCACAAGTACACTTAGCGGGAACATGGGAAAGGGCCTTCTTGGTGGCTGCTCCCAGGCTTTGGAAATCCCTTTCCAAAGAGGTTAGACTGGCATCCTACTTGCTTTTTGTAGGCAGGCAAGGACTTTTCTGTTTTGGCAGGATGTTGAGGGTTGACTGCTCAGGGGAAAAGGACCTTTTGTATTCTGTGTTGGTTTTGTTTGTTGTTCTTTTTGATGCTTTTTTTTTAAAAAGAAAAAAGTTGTTCAGCTTATTGATAGTTTAATTGTATTTTATACTTTTGTACAATGTAAAGAAGAAATACTTCATTTTCTCTCTTTATCTCTCCTGACATTTCCATCATTCAGCTTCTGTGGATGGACAAGGTTCAAGTGTTATTAAGAGGTAGATTAAAACAGTACAACCTAAAATGAGCCTAACTGAAACAAAAATTCAGTTTTGGGTGATATAAGGAATGTTGAAGTCCAACATATCTGGATGTGTCCCAACAGGGAAATCTACTAGAGGGCACATCTGGTTTGTAGATAGCACACAATCAGAATATGTATACTCCACACAATCAGAAAAGAGAACCAATGTGGCATATTGATTAGAGGACTGGACTGGAAATGAGAAGATCTAGGTTCCAAATTAAGAGAGCCAATATCTCAGTAATTAATGAAATTCGCTGACTGACATACTCTGCAGAGTTGTAGTGCAGAGGAGGGAAAATCTTCTGGCTCACTAGAAGAAAAGTTAGATAAAATTGAACTATTGGATAAAATAAGTTGCTGCTCATGGTTTCTTTTACATTTACCCATGTGTTTGTTACTGGAGAATTTGCACTGAGCAAATTAACCTTTAGGCCAGGCAAATGAAAATACTGCTCAGAATCCAGTTTTGTATTTAATGTTAAATATATTATATTCCATTTACACCACCATCAACGGGGACAAAGAGGCAGACTGG
>NC_056524.1:158329547-158341975 GCF_019175285.1 Sceloporus undulatus
AGAGCCCCATTGGCTAATGGAACACATCAAAGAATTCCAAAAAAGAATCAGCATGTGTTTCATAGGCTACAGCAAAGCATTTGATTGTACAAATCATGAAAAACTATGAAACACATTCAAAGACATGGGGGTGCCACTACATCCAATAGTCCCAATGAGGAATCTGTACCAAGGACAAGAGACCAACTTCAGAATAGAATTTGGGGAAACAGAGTGGGTCAAATTGGCAAAGGGGTCAGACAAGATTGTATCCTATCACCCTACTTGTTTGATTTATATGCTGGAAACATCATAAGAAAAGCAGAATCAGAATCAGAAAAGGAGGCATTTAGGAGAAATCAGAGCTAGGTGCGCTTTTGAGAGGGGGATGACTACAGCTGAAAGTTGGGGGTTTGGAAGGTGAAGGCAAGGACAAATACCTTTGTCCTACATGAAAAAGCTTTAGAGTACCTTATCCTTGCTCCAAGATCTATTAATGATTTCAGTTACAGGAACACTGGTATACAATCTGGCAATCCCTACCACCTTGTTTAAATGTCCTGAGGAGGAAAAAGTCAATCTTTTTGCCAGATACCATTTGTTCATGTAGTCACAATGAAAAGTATTTTCAAAATTCTCCCTCTCCCTCCCTTTCTCTTGCATCTGTTATTACTCTTTGATTGGCATGGGTTGCCAGTCATTAACCTAAAGAGAACTAGGACACAGTGATGTACATTTTTATAATACAAGCAGAGCAAACAGTAGTATCTTCCTTTTTTTATTTTCCCTCCTTCTTCTGGGAAGCTTGCCCACTAAACAAGACATTTGCTGCACCATAGGGCAGAGTGGCCTGTAAAAATCCTTTAAATGTTCAGAGTATTATAAAGAAATAATAATAATAAAGGCTTGGGGAAAGAGGGAACCCAAGAGATTTTATTACTGCTTCTGGTGAGTTTTAATTCCACCTTCTCCACTTCCAATCCATACAGTTGTGCCTCATTTAGCAAAGTACACTTAGGTTCTGCCCAATCAAAACATCTAGCAGCAGCCTTGAACTGGCTCAGCATTGATCTTGTAATGGTTTCAAAAGGGTGGTTACAGTGTGTAATGATCCATGACAGCTGCAGGCATGCCCACAAAACGCAGACACCAACCAACTGCAGAGTGGCAGCATGGCGGTGGAAGTCGCAGGGGGGAGGATTAATGGCTTTCTGGTCCCTAGACACTGAGCTGAAAGGAGCTATTCCAATAGCACAAGGCAGGAGGGAGTGCTGATGATCCACTTCATCCTTTGCAAAGGTAGGACTTCAATTAACCATTATTAAGCCAGGCCATCATAATATAAACATTAACCTTTATGTGTCCAAAGCAAGTAGAAATCATTGCCAGGTTCTGTGGCCTCCTAGGGAGAGTTTGGAAAAGTTACTTTTGGGGACTACAACTCCCAGAATGCCTCAACTAGCAACTCCATTGGTCATGTTGGATGGGGATTCTGGGCATTGGGGTCCCATAAAGTAAGTTCTGTTTGTGGCAGGGTAGCATCAATAGGTCCTTCCTGTTTTCCAGAGATTTCATGTGAAAGATTGTTCAAGTGGTGTATACAGCAGCAGCAGAAGGGGCACATTTCCTTTGATTTGGTCATTTCCCCACCCTTCTCTATGATGTGAATGTGCCTAGGCAGTGTAGACAACTGTGCTGGCTATAGGTATGATAGGCCTCTTAACTGACCCCAGTCTCAATAAGTCCTCAACATTCTTGAGTGCTAGCAACACTCATCCAAATGTACATGCTTCCCACCTGGTTCTCTCAGTATGTTTTTAACTGCAACCACCCCTGGTCATCATAGAAATAAGTTGGGAAGGATAGGAACTACTGTGTAAGACACCTAGAGAGCACTAGGTTGAGGGATAATTATGTGATGATATCTAAAGTGGACTCAAACATGATTTGGAACAAAGACTAGTCCTACCATTATTTAATTTAGTTTAATTATTTATCACATCTTTCTTCCACGGTGGTACACAACTAGCATTCAACACAGGTTGAAACAATGTAGTGAAAAATATATTGTAATACAAACGTTAGAAAAAATAAACAACACAATCAAAAATACTAATTTAAAATAGTTTAAGAAGCATTTGAAGACACAATAATGAAGATAATAAGATTTTAATGGTAGTTGGACCAAGGATCTGAAACCCGGGACAGGCTCATATACAGCTAGGCAGAATGAAACAGTCACCTCAAGCAGCAGATGTGGAGTGGTAGGAATGCAGTATTGTAACTCCTCTAGTTAACGTCTGCTGCCTTGGGGTCTGGGAAGGGCATTCCCATCACAAGGTGAGTCAAAACTGAAATGCATGCTCACTTGGCTTTTCTACAAGGAATAGATTGGGATACAGTCTTGTCCTTTGTTCAGCAAAAATGACTTGGACTACTAGTGAGAACTACTTAGGAATTTCATGAACGTAGAGATACAAAATTAAAACTCTCATGAGAAGTCAAGTTATGTGACCCTCTTTGTAGGATAAATTCCCTATGTAATTCAGCCTACTGATATTCATATATGGAGGAAGAGCCCATCAAACTTAATGTTTCTGTATCATAAGCCCTGTACGGACTAGCACAAAGTGCTGGCCTATGTGCAAAGTCATGGTGGAGCATCTGCACACTGGATGCCATGACTCTGCCCCCTTGTGCCATGATGTTGCACACCATTTGGGATGTGGCATCATGACACAACTCTGGTGCTGCATCTAAATGGTGCAGTGCCAAAAGGGCATCACAAAGCCATGCCACCATGGCTGTGACAACCTTTAGAGGGTGCAAAAAAGAGCTGCATTTTGCAGCTCTTTTTTCCACCCTCTGGAGGCCAAATCAGGGCCACGGCATGCGTTGGCCACAGCCCCGATCCGGCCAGTAAAGGGGCAGCCCCATAGTCACTGTTATATAACTCCACTCTGGCATTCTCTCATTCACATGGCTGGCTACTTCTCAGTTTGCTCCTTACTGTTGCTCTCAGTATGGCAGTAACATAATTTACACACTGCACAATGATAGCTGTATGATTTGTCCATGCCCTATCTCTATGATTCCCTATATCATTATGATTCCACTTCAACTGGCTATATCACAGGGAATCCTGGGGTTTGTAGTTTTCTGAGGCATAACAGCTGTCTGTCTTAGAATTCTAAATACCATTCCCAATACTGTAAATCCCAGGATGCCATAGGATGGAACTATGACAGTTAAAGTAAAATCATCACCACACTGTAATTGTGTAGTGTGAAAGAGCCTTGAGTATTGATTTTCCCTGTGAACTATCGTGTGTGTGAAAATATTATCAATGGACAAAATGTTTTCTGAGAAAAAGAAATGATGGTCTTAGCAATCCTATGAATTTGTGCTATTTGGGTGAAGAGAGTGTAGGTTCTGGAAATACGAAATATATATGTGAGGGTTTACTAGTAAATATTCTTTATTCCTATAGGCAGGTAATAACCTTAGCTGCCTCCCTCCTATCGGTAGCTGCAGATATGACAGTGCTCATTATTCATGAAATGTAAAGGCACAGCACTGTAACTAGACTGACATCCATTCCTTTCACTCTCCAATTACTCGACCACAGATTAATTGGCAGTAACACGAATGTTTCTGGCAGCATAAAATGTTGTTGACTCCAAGCTGGCTGCTTCACATGTCTGGGCATGGAAACAGAGAAATTGTGCATTCTGTTTGGAAGCACCATTTATGGTGTACTACTGCAGGGCTTGCCTGCTCTCCGAACAGTCTTACACTTTGATGAGAATGCACTTAGAAGCATAAATAGCATTTAAACCATCTATTCTGCACTGCTGTGTTGGTATTTGGGAAAGACGTAATTCTAGGTGTCTGCTGGGCATTTGCAAACAGTAACACATCTTTCTGTTATCTGTGGAAATTAAACCAGCTATTACACAAAACAAAAGCACTGACATTGTGTGTAGATGGGGGGGGGGGGATAATTGGTTCTGCCATTTAAGCATGTTTTCATTTAGTTAATTTCCAGACTGACACCCATGATCTAGATCACAGTTAGGCAACCTGTGACCATTCAGAAGTTCTGGGACTGCATGTCCCATCACATTAAAGTATTGACTGTGCTGTCAAAGTTTCAGAGAGTGGAGAGAGGCAGAAAGAATAAACAGGATGGTGAAATTGCTCTTAAAGTTTGAGGACAATATTATCTGACCTCATTCTATATTGGCGTTGTGACATAATTTCATAGTATGAATCCTATTTCTGTGATTATGTTTTCAGAAGGAAGAAAGATTGTGTAGGCTTTAAAAATGAGCTAAATTTGGGAAGGAAGAAATATTCTGCAGCCGTTACTGATTAGGTAATAAATGAACACTAAAGCAATGACTAAAGAGATGAGTGAGAAGCAGAAAGTTGCAAAATAGGATTTTAAGCCTGTTGAAAGTTTTATTTTCCTGACAAATACGTTCACTTAGGAATGTTTGTCACACCCCTCTTTATTTACGGCTGCATTTTGCAGCACGTCCACATACAGCAGCCACCGTTGCATATGTTTAAGTGAACTATGTTGTTCCCTTATTATACGTTCTTATTGCACTCTCCATTTCTTGGCTTTTCTCTCTGGTTGTACTGTGACTATGGAAATAAAAAGTGATGTGCATTTTGAAAATGTGGTGGTTGTTTCTGTCAAGGGCTCAGCAGAGAGGAGCTAGCTTCAGTCCCACTCCCAGCAGAAATTGCTGTGGCTTCATGAATTATTTATGATGACAGAGAATTAGGATGGAATAGGAGCACATACATGTCTTCTATATTAGGGGAAGCCTTCTGGTGACCCAACTGTTGCATACATTATTCAAGAGCATTCATTCTTGCCCAGCATTGATGCCTACCTGAGTGCTGAGGTCAGTATGATTGTCAATTAGAGCAAGCTGGTTCAAATTAAATTGCACAGGTTAAAAACTGAGTGAAACAGGAGCATGTAGTAGTGTCAGATTTTTGAAACTGTTTGCTCAGATCCACATGTGCCATTTCCCCCTTTCTGTGTCAGCTAAGGATGGGTGGATATGTGAAATTTATTTTCCTTCACAATCTAATTTGTTTAAACTCACATTCTTTCAGGATAGCTCTGCACTGTACAAATAAGGCAGTTTAACACCACTTTAACTGCCATGACTCCATCCTATAGAATATTGGGATTTGTTGTTTTGAGAGGCATCAACATCCTTTTGGCAGGGAAGGCTAAAGGCCTTGTAAACCTACAAATCCAGGGATTCTGTGGTATGGTGCTATAAGTACTTAAAGTGGTGTCAAACTGGATTACAGTGGGCCTTTGTGACCTGCTGGGATTTGGTTCCAGGAACCCCCATGGATAACAAAATCTGTGGATGCTCAAGTCCCATTAAATACTAAGCCATAGCAAAATGGTGTCCCTTATATAAAATTGCAAGTTCAAGGTTTGCTATTTGGAATTTATACTTTTGGGGAATATTTTCAAGCCATGGATGCTTGAATCCGTGGATGCCAAAAAACTGTGGATAAGTAAGGCTGACTTTTTACAACGTAGATGCATCCCTATTTAGAGGTTAGGAGAAATATGTGAATGGTATGTTTGTGTGTTTAAAGAAACAAACCAAACAATATTCATTCTCCACTTCCCATATTGAATTGGTATTACTACTCCCAGCATGTAAGAACCATATTATACCTGTCTGTCGGCATTACAAATGAGGGGGATATATATATTGTTTGTGTGTGTGTGTGTGTGGGGGATAACTTCAAAGTTTTTATTTTGCACTGTGTAGAGGATTTTTAGATTATATATATGTTAGCACTGTCAATATTTTGCCACTGTTTTGATGAATTAAATTGTGTTTCATTGATTTTTGCTACCTGTAGCTTATCATTCTGGTTACTTGTCATTTATTTAAAGTCATGGGAATCCTTATTTAGCTACAAATGTGTGTTGATTCATTCAATTTCAAAGCCAGATTTAAAATGTCTGAGTCTTTAAGCAGGTGGGCAGTTGTGTCAGCTTTGCTCTCTCCCACAATCATCATTTTGTAAATAGATAGATAGATATCAATTTCTCTTCATCAAATGTATAAACAATTTTTTGTTGTTTTGAAAGTGTTTCACAAGAAACTGAACCAAGCAAAATTCATATCCTTCCGTGATGTCAATTTTGACACTGTCAGAATAAAACTGGTATCAACAGTTGACAGTATTAGAGTTGCAGTGTTAGTAAACATTCAGTTACTATCTGTAATAGATTCTACCAATGTGCAAGTAAACATTTTCACATTGATTTTACCCATTAAAAACAAGTTGAGTTTGATGTCAAATTTAACTTGCTGAAATTTTGAAAGTTTCTTTTTTAATTCATGTCTTAAATATTTTGTTTTTCTCCTTTGAAAATAATTTCAGGAACTCTGGTGGGATTAAAGGTCATACATATATTCTTTAAATAAATAAATAAATGTTGATTTTGGATGCTGTGAACTTTTTTGTTCCACTCCTACTCAGCATAGCTTGTTTTTTGCTGTTCCAGAGAACAGGACCTGGAACAATGGATGCAAGCTACAGGAAAAGAGATTCCACCTCAACATTAGGAGGAACCTCCTGACAATAAGGACTGTTCGACAGTGGGATACACTCCCTCAATGGAGAATAGTGGAGTCTCTTTCCTTGGAGGTCTTTAAGCAGAGGCTGGATAGCAATCTGTCAGGGGTTCTTGGCTTGTGAGTTCCTGCATGGCAGGGGGTTGGACTGGATGTCCTTTGTGGTCTCTTCCAATGCTATGATTTTTTGATTCTATGATTCTCCTATGATTCTAGGGTAATTTTGTTAAATGGGGGAGGGGAGATTTAATTTAGGATAGACTTGGAATGTTTACTAATAAAAGTTAAGGAACAAAATATAAAACCAGAGTTACAGCTAAATAGTAATAAAATACTAAAGGAATATGGCCACAGCTGATTTTCATAACTTAACAGTGGATGATGAAGACATATATATAACTGAAGATTTTCTATAATTTTTTCTCATTAATCATTATGGAGGCTATAGTCAGGAAATTAGAAGACCAAGGCCCCATACAAACAGGCAAAAATAAAGCTGCTTCGGGTCACTTTGGAGGTATGCTCTTTAAATTATGCATGCATCTTAAGAGTTCGGAAGCCATGCCAAAGCCACAATCCAGTCCTAAGGACTGGAGCGCAGCTTTGGTGCAACTTCCAGACTCTTAGGACACATGCATCATTTAAGCAGCATACCTCCAAAGTGACCCAAAGCAGCTTTATTTTGGCAGTCTGTATGAGGCCCAAGTTTCAGAAAGGCTGTGAATGGGTCCTCTTATTTTTCTTCCTGACATCATTCTAACTCTTCAGTTTTCACAGCTATACACAGGAGTAGAAAATATGTATCTTATTCTCAAGTCACAAACATCATTCCATAGTATTTTCTATTTCCGTGTATAGTTGTGAAAGCTGAAGAGTGAAGAATGATGTCAGGAAGAAAATCAGCTCATTTGTAAATGTGGTGCTGCTGGAGAGTTTTACAGATATGATGGATTGTCAAAAAGACAAACAAATTTGTCTGAGAGCAGCTTTAACATGAACTCTCACTAGAAGTCAAGAAGACAGACCTGAGACTTTCATACTTTGGACATATGCCGAGAAAACATTACACACTGGAAAGATGATAATGCTAGGTAAAGTGGAAAGCAGTAGGAAAAGAGGAAGACTGCTTTAAAGGTGGCTTGATCAATCAAGGAACCCATAGGCTTCTGTTTGGAAGAAATACTGTTGACCTGGTGTCTGAAGCATAGGATCACCATTAAATCAAATGTGACTTGACAGCAAATAATATCAACAGCAAGCATTTATTATGTACTGTTAACTTTCTGTTCCGTTAAATAGAGTGCTCCATAAAAGGCATTATGGGAATCTAAAATGTATATCTTACATTTTCTCTTATATTCTGTAAGGGGATTGTGGACTACTAAAGGCCAATGAACTTTCACAGTCAAGAAGGAGAGTTCTCATTATGGTTTGTGTTAAATCTTTTCTGTTCCTCACTGTCTCCTTTGCTTCTTCTTTGGGCTATAACTTTGCCTGCAGCATCTCCTCTGAGTAAGCTCCCACATTCAGTAGCTCCTATGTTTTTCTTTTTGAACATTTGCTCTACAGCTTCCCTCTCCATTTGACACCTTCCTGCCCTATCTCTGGTGGGATACAGACCACCCAAAAAGGGTGCTCTGCTGCCGCCTCTATTTCTGCTGGTGGGAAGCCTCAGCTGCCAAACGGAGAGGCTACTCGGCGGTGGAAAAAGAACCCTTAAAAAGCGGGTTCTTTTTGCGTCGCACTTACGATGCCCGAGTGTGGAAATGGTGCATGCGTGACATCGCAAGCGTGATGGGACATGCAAACGCTATGCATCTGTCATGTCAAAATGGCGGTGCCCATGTAGACAGGGCACCACCATTTTGACGTACTGAGTATGTACTAGGGTTAGGGAGCGTCTGAAAAGGCAACCCTAGCGTGTACTCAGTACATGCTTTTAGATCCATCTGGACAGGGCCTCTGTTGCTCTGTCATTGTGAACAGAGAAGGCTACAATTTGAATACAGAGGGAAAGCCTGACCCTTTCTGTGGTAATGAAAGGATTGTCTTGGGTAAAGTCCAGTTCGCCCTCTGGATTCGTGGATCCTTTATCCATGGATTCAACCATCCATGGCTTGTGAATATTCGAACTAGTATATAAATTCCAAAAAGCAAACTTTGGTTTTGCCATTTTATATGAGGGATGAAATTTTGCTGTGTTATCATATATAATGGAGCTTGAGCATCCACAGAAGTGTAGTTTATTTTGAATGCTGAAACACCTAGACTTATGCATTAAAATACTGATGGGTTTGAATGTGATGGCTTTGTAGTTTTCTGGTGCTGTAATTTTTCATTATACAAAAATTCAAGTTATACAGGACATACATAGCTTCTTTAAAATGATACTATTTAATTGGCAACCCTCTCCCTCTTCTCCCAAATTGGTAGCATTGTCATTCAGATAAGTACTGATGTTCTAATACTGGAGTGGTAAGGGTTTTCTCTAGAGATCTATGGAACCCTTGGGACTATAGCTCAATATGACAACAAACTTTTAGCATTTCCATAATGCTTCCTGGAATGCTATTAGCCTTTAGGTGAAGTCATGCGTATCTTACACAGCTTAGATTTTAGTGTAAATCGAGATCACAAGGCAGAGTTCAGCTTTGAGGGAACAGTCAGGCTATCCAGCAAGTAACATTTTGCTACCTCCAAGTAAGCCACAACACATGACCCTTATCCAGCTAAGCACATCTGGTTTTCCTGGGCCCAGTCCATGAGTTCAGCAGTGCAACCATCTCAGCACCTGCCTTTCTGGAGCAGAAGGAAGGAGTTGAGGGCTAGATCCATTCTGTTTTGATCCCATTGCCAACCCCAATGAGAAACTAGAATGTGAGTTTCTTTAGCCCTGATGCAGTATAGTCTCCAGCCACTACTTCACAGTAGCCTTTGAAGGGATATGAAAGGAGTGCTTTTGAGTGCAGGTGTCAACCCTAAAACTTCATTGACACCAGGTCTGACAAAGCAATTGGTTAATCTGTTTGCTACTGGGCCAGCTGTGATGTGTCACACATTTAGAGTATACAAGACAAATTTGAGTAGTGAGATATCTTACACATTTTAGATTTGCATGAATAATTTATTCATTAATTTGGTGTGCTAATCCACTTAGAAAAAAAATATGGAATTTTAAAATTCTTGTTCAGAACATTTTGTCTGACTGACTCCATGGCATCCAGAAAGCAACCTATCCCTAACCAGTGGTTCACAGTCTCTTTCCATGAACCTTGTAGGAAAACTGATAGACATGAGTTCCAAAGCAGCTTAACCTATGGCTTATTTATGTATTTGATTTCTCTCTTACTGTATCTACATATAGAAAGTCTATACTAGGGAGAAAACATGGAGAATGTGGTAGTATTTCTGTGTTCAAAGGTAACAGAGCTGAGGCCAAGACGGAAACAGAAGTTAGGATTCTTCAGACAGTGTGTTCATGTTAACAACATAATTATATGCCCCAGACACATTGTTTCTGGTGGTGATGGTGGGGCATGGTTAGGCTGAGCTGATGAAATATATCTATATCTATATGGCCTGAATAAGCTGCAAGAAGTTTTCTTCCTCTTGGCAGGGTATAGGATTCTGATAAAAATGGCATTTTTGCACACAGTACATTTTAGGGCAGCAAACTAGCCATGGAGTCTTGCCTTTTACATAAAACATTAGACTCAAGCAACTACAGGCATTCTACTGCTTTCTTAGAAGTTGTGACTTTATTTTAACAACGATTCTCCCTCCTTCTGAGCATCTGGAAAATCTTCAGCAGATATATCAATGTTGTTTGTTTTGTGAATTAGATAATATGGTTTCCAAACACTATGGAGACAAGTGTCTATATTTTGCCTCCTGTTCCTGGTATGAAGTGATACTGTGGCAAATCAGTCTCTTGTATGCATAATTTAACATTGGAAAGTTTAAATTTAGCTACAAGATAATTGATACCTCCAAGGAGTACAATTTGCATATGGGTTTCATATTGTTTTGTGTCCCTCATTTCTTACATCATTTCCCTTTCCCTCATAATTGATGTTCTCCACAAAGAAGAACCAATTATTCTACTGTTTGGTGGGGAGTTTTGAAACCTCAAATGAAAAACAAAACAAAACTCTCATGGTGGAGACCTGCAAGATGCAACATCACGTCTATCTGTTACACAATATTATCCTCACTGTCTTTGCTATAGCTGCTTCTCCCCTTCTGAATATTTAATCCCACATCTCTTACTGCTCCTTTTACCCCTCAGATACCCTCTAGCTTTTTGCATTATCTAGATTACTCCCTCCATAACATTGGTAGATACCTCTCCCAATTCCACATAATGTGTTGATAACTGCGCTTTCCTTTTTAACTCCTTTTCAGCTTGACCTTACACAGTATTAGCCCTAGGATTAGGCCAGGTGAGATAGCCATTTTAGTCAACTGATCTTGGTTGTCATGAAAGTGTAGTTTGATAAATGAACATCTGGCATGTGCTTCTTCTCCCTGGGCAGCAGAATATTCCCGTCATTTCCAATTGAATTTTCACCCAAAATAATCTCCATTTGGTAACTGAATACTACCCACTATAACATTTCAAAACACTTAATATAGGGACGGAAATGTGTCATAAATGTTCCTTACACTTTTCCCAATGTCTATCAGGAATATGGAATATGTGTGGGTGATAGAGGTTCCATGAGAAGTCTTTCTAAATCAGTGGTTGATCTGGATTAGATCACCAAAATTTCTGGCTCTCAGTTGTTGAATCAGGCTGGCAGAAGGTTTAAGCTGTAGCAAGTCTGATGTTGATTTGTACCTGTATTCACAGATCATTCCAGATCAATGATAGATCATGGGGTCTAATCAGTATTTGGCTCCACACTATAGCCCATGTTTTATTTCTGGCTCTGGATAGTAGCTCTTCAGTGTTCTCAGGGCCAACCCTACCATTAGGCAGATTGAAGACACTGTCTTGGACTGCAGTTGTAGTGTGGATAGAGTTCTCTATGCCACGAGATCCTCTTTGTATCCCAGTGGAGTAATTCTGTTGCCAGTGTGGAAATAAAATTTATTTGCCAGTCTAGACTTTGTGGATGGAATGTGGCAATTCAGTGAGGATACAGCTTCAGACCGCAAAATGTGGTGGGCTCTCTCTGCCAACAGTATCTCTGAGACTTAAATAAAATAATACAGAATGAAATTTGCTTCCAAAATTAGTTTTAAATGGGGGAGCAACTTAAAAAGAATATTTTCCCTCTTAGGACATTAGATGAATTATCTGAAGAACACTTTTTTTTTGGGGGGGGGGGGGGGTGTTTCCTAATCTGATATTTGTTGACTATGATACTATGACTATCACCTTGTCTGCTTCCCCACCCAACCCCCATCCCCATTCTGGTGGCATCCTTTCAGAATGATGCACAGCCAAAACCTGATTCTAGTGTTAACAGTCTGGATAACATCCAGCACATTCAGCACCAGAACTGTTTTATAACACCTGTATAATAGAGAACCCGGCCTTAGAAAAACGTCTGGGAAAGATACTGCTGCTCCCACTGGTTGCGTGTTGGTATGATGTTGTTGACCTTTCGGTCAGTTTTTAACTTGTATGTTTGTTTGTTGTTGTTGTTTGTTCTGTTTTTTAAATATTGCATTGAATTTAATACTTTTTTAAGGAGGGGAGGGTACCAGGGATTTTATATGTCTTGTATTTTTAACTTTGTTAGCCACCCTGATACAAATTATTATTATTATTATTATTATTATTATTATTATTATTATTATTATTAT
>NC_056524.1:158341985-158419431 GCF_019175285.1 Sceloporus undulatus
TATCATCATCATCATCATCATCATCATCATCATCATCATCATCATCATCTTTTTTTAAAAAAAATCCATCTTACTCTGGATCTTCTGTGAAGATCCAGAACCTTCCATTCTCACGCTGAGGTGGCCATTATATGGTCTCCCATACTCCCTCAGTGGGAGTGGAAGTGTGGTGGTAACCCAGTTGTACTTGATAAAGCCAGACAGCTGGCTAATAAGGAAATTAAGAGAGCCCTTGAGGCTGGGCTAGGCTCCTATTTGCCCCATCCCCAAATTGTTTTCCAGTGGCTTGAGCTCTACAGAGCTGATGGTGTCCACTTGCCTGATTTAGTCAATGATTTATTCTTAATGGGTCTGCAAAATGTTCTTACAGAGGTGCTCAGTGCTGAGGTGGGAGATAAGGGCTAAGCAGATGCTTGTCCATACCTGTGGCATGAATTTTGGATTTGATCTCGGCAAGCACCTTAGACACCGTACTGGGTGTAAGGAAAATTTTTGGAAACACCTCTATGGGCCTTGTGACTTGGGGGGTGGCAGAAAGAAAGGAAACTTGAGTCTGGCTTGAAGGAATACCCCGACTATAACCTTTGCAGATTAGGAAAGGGAACTTCTTGTTGGACTTCCTTATGTGAGCAGCCCAGCAAGCAACCCAACTTTTGGACTGTTGTAGAGGGCTCAGGTGTTATCGTCTTTGTAAGCTGCAGAGGTGGTCTGTGGTAAGACACCGGATGCAGCTTCTCCCACACTTGGTCTTTGTAAAGGTATTAGTTTTAGTTCCATTAAGAATTTAAGATATAGGTCAATAAATGGCCCTGTTTTTCCTCATACATCTTGTGTCTGGTGTCATTATTCCAGGGGTTGGGTAGCAATAGTCCCACTATATTCTGTGCTGGTCAGGTCTTCTCTGCAATATTGGTTTCAGTTCTGGATGTTTCATAGACAAGTTGGAGTGAGCTCACAGAAGGGAAATGGGATGATTAGAGGCATGGAAAACAAAAACAAAATATGAAGAAAGGTTGAAGGAGCTGGACATTTTCACCTCGGTGAAGAAAAAAAATTGAAGTATGGCATGATTGCATACTTTAAATACTTCAAGGGCTGTCACAGAGAGGGAGGTGGTGAAGTCTCTGAATGTCTTGAAAAAGAGGCTGGACAGCTACCTGCTGGAGATATAAGCTCAACTTTCCTGCTTTGCTACACTGGTTTTTACTAGGTCGTATTACTTTTTTATTGCATTCTTTCTACTAGTTTCTGTTTTACCTCAGGTTGGACATAATTTTTATGTATTTATTTCTTTTGGTAACATGGACAATATTCTTTTTTTAAAAAATAAAAATAAATAGCAGGGCACAATGCTATATCTATTTGTTTAAACTATGATTTATATATGGAGTTACAAAATTGTGTAGGACATGTGTCATGAGGGCAATAAAGTCTGGCTAATGGTAAAGAACAATCCCTTGGGTTCTTTTAATGGTGCAAAAGCTCTCTCTCTCTCTCTCTCTCTCACACACACACACACACACACTATATATATATATATATATATATATATATATATATATATATTCTCACCCTTCTAAATATATCTAGTTAAACTGATTTAAGAGATATCTGTCTTCAAATTTGTATTGTCAAATTTGATGTTCAGCATAAAATTTCTATTAAGCCTATGTACAGGAGATGAATAAAGATCACCAGCCATATAGATGCTAACCTTGGTTATATTTACTGGAATAGTGTATGAAATATAAATCAGTCTGATAGCTCTCAGCTGTCAGCTGTCAATAGATATAACTAATGGCATCTACATAATACTAACAGCAAGACTGTTTGCTTGATATTTGTTAATACTCAACATTTCAAGCATAGGGCAGAATATGTCTCTTATGCATGGGTGTTTTTGCTTTAGAGAAAGATCAGACCTAATGAGTTGGCATTTCTTTTGTTGTTGTTGACTGCTTACCAGTTACAAAATCTTTGATCCTTACTGAAACTTCATTGCTTCTCCCCAATTTAATGATGCTACTCTGAGTTTCTTTCTTAATTTGGTCAACCGTTTATGATGTGACTTCATCACAGTTCCCCATATTTGAGAAATGTATTGCCATGTTATCCCCCCCCCTCCACTTCATTGCGTATCCAATCCTCTCATTAGGTTGAGTGAAGTGTCAGGTGATAGATTCTCCCCACATAACATACCTGAACTCTTTAGGCATTATACTTTGCTCTGAGCACAGGTGTGTGCATAACACATAATAGCAAGTTCAGTAACTAACCATTTGATACCTTTTCATGATACTCCAAATCTGCCCTCGACAGCCACTTCTTTTTTTCTAACAGCAGAGCTGGCACTACCCATTATATCTTGCTACTATCTGTGTTCATCAGAATGACATGGTGTTCAGGATGTATTAACAAATGACATTTTTAAACAGAATCTGACCACATGAAGGAATAGAGTGGGTCCTCCATATCCATGGATTCTGCATCCATGGATTAAACCAACCACAGTTCGAACATAATCACATCCTCCCAAAACATTCCAAAAAGCAAACCTTGATTTTGCCATTTTAAATAAGGGATACCATTTTACTACCTGATCATATATAAAGGGACTTATACAGTACATAAACAGGGGGTTCTGGAACCAAATCCCAGTGAATACCAAGTACTCACTGTAGCATCATTGCAAAATTGTCTTTTTAGATTAGTAATCCTCAAAGTGTGTACCCTATCAGGAGGGAAATGCTGGTAAATTGAGAAATTAAGTTCTCTGTGAGTCCCAGAATACCCAACCAGAAAGGGCATGGTCCCTTTGCACAACTCTCCTTGTGTCTTTCAACTGAGCCTGATCCAAGGGGTAGGTGATTTTGCAGCATTCCAAATGAATTCTGTCACTAGCAACATTCCAAAGCTGCAGCAAAAATAGTAATCCAAAAAAAAGTTTGCTTGTTGAATCTCTGAATGCTTTCATCTTGTGTCATTCCAGTTGGGAAGCATTCCAAAGTAACTCAGGGCTCAAACAAACAGGCCAAAATAAAGCTGCTTCGAGTCACTTTTGACGTATACTGTTTAAATGACACACACATCTTAAGAAGCCAGAAACTGCACCAAATGGCTTTGGCACAGCTTCCAGCCACTTAGGAGACATGCATCATTTAAACAACATACCTCCAAAGTGACTTGAAGCAGTTTTATTTTGGCCTGTCTGTTCAAGCCCTCAGTTACTACAGAAGGCTGAGCTTCTTTGTGGGTGAATAACAGCCAAACTTGAGAGGCTTTTTGGGGCATTTGCACAAGGCTGGCTTTACTTATAGGCAGATTAAGGTCCAAAAGACACTGCAGAAATAATCCAGTTTGAAACCACTTTAATAGCCCTGGCTCAGTGCTAAGGGGTCCGGAGAATTTTTGTTGATTGTGGCACATGAGCTCTTTGACAGAGAAAGGCGCCTTACAGACGGGCCTAAGCGGCACCGTCGTTGCGCCAGGAATACGCGTGAGGGGCAGCGCTTCCGGACGCGCCTTGCCCCTCGCGCGTATTCTGTACGGCAAGATGGCGGCGCCCTATACAGACGGGTGCGGCCTTCTTGATGTAACGGACGCGCAGCGTCCGGATGTCTAAACCTGTAAGAGCCGTCGCGAGTGCGCGCTTTGGCACTTGCGGCGGCTCTTCCAGGTTGCCGGAAGGAGTACGATTTCTGCACTCCTTTTTTGCAGCGCGGAGGAGTCGTGCGGTTTGGCTGCTGCGGCTCCTCCGCGCTGCAACCGGCAGCGGCCCAAGACCGCCCCTTTTGGGTGGTCTGTAATGGGCCAAAGCTCACAAAATTACAGTTCCCAGCATTGAGCCAAGACAGTTAAAGCAGTCTCAGACTGGATTATTTCTGTAGTGTGGATCTATAACGACCACATGGCGGATGCTGGGAAGGGCAGCAGTGATAATCACCCATAATCATTTTTCCTGATCCCCTAGCATCATTTTCTCCTGTTTCAGGAAAGAGCTCTCCTCCAAAACTATTCTGACATGTTAGAGGATGCCAAGACATTAAGGGGAAAAAAATAGAATATTTTATTTTCAAATATAAAATAGCTTAACATATTGTTTAAAAGGTAGATATAAAATCAAATACATAAATAATATCCACTTTAATTACTCTACTGTTGTTGCTGTTTTCAAAAATAAAGTTTTTTCCCAGTCCCAAAGAAGAAATATTTCTTCATTCTAATTCATAAATTGTTCAGGAAAATCACTATTCTGTCACTTTGAATGTATCCCTATAATGGGCATATCCATTTGGTAGACAACAACAACAACAACAATTTTTTTAACTTATATCCTGCCTTTCTCCCAATATAGGGACATAAGGGACACAGCAAATTTAAAACAATACAATTTAAAACAATACAAAAGCTTTAAAATGTATAAATATAAAATTTAAAAATGTAAACATATAATTATATTTTTTAAAAAAACAGAGGAAATAAATGGGTATCAGTGAACAAAAAGTTTGTATTCTTTTGCTTTTCCCTATGTTGCTATTCCCTTGCTTGTTAGTTTCTACGTTTAGGCTTTCCTTCAGACCCTAGATATCCTAATCAACTATTGATACTTAGTCCTTCCAAAGTTTTCCATGTTGATTATATTTCTAATCTGGCTGCTTTGATCAGATCATTGTTGTGATGATTATGATTACAATGATGGAGTAATTGTGCATGGAATGGGGTGGGAAGAGAGACGCATCTGGCAGCAAAATGCCTTGGGCTGGCTTTGTATGTGAGGAAAAAAGTCCATCTAATTTTAATTTATGGAAAAGGTGTGCTTCAGTTGGCAAAAGTGTAGGTAATGTTCCTCTCCAGTTTGTGCTCATGTCTATCATCTACATGCTTTCTGCTCTGCAGAATGCCTAGCATATTTCAACAATGCATGAACAATAATGGTGATGATAGGAGTAGCCTTGCGGAAGAGTTAAGTGCAGGGCGTTTAAATAGAACATAAAATCTCATCTTGGTTTGATTACAAAGATTATCAAGTTACCTATTTTCTGGTTCCAAGTTCTATGAAAGCGGTTGAGAGAGGAAACGGGAGAAATTCAGCTGAGCAGCAGACATATAATGAATACGAGATCCATAGAGACGCCTGTCATTCAAAATGAATTCTTACAAAACTGCCTGATTAGATTCTGGCTGCTATTTCAAGCACCCTCTCCAGGGCATAGGTTTGAAATTTTGGCACAAACTAATCTGGCTTCCAAGTGGAAACAGCTAATCCAAAACTTGACTGAAAATCCTGTCACAATCCGTCTTTCCTCACTAGCCCAACCTGGTGAAAATTTGATCTACACTTTCTGATTTGGAAGCAGGACTATTGGGGGATAGAATGCATCATGTGGATGCCTATTTGTTTGGTGTTTTTAAGGCTGTGGCAACCAATCAGGAATGGAAACAAATTCATCCAGTTCAGAATTTAATGTAAATGTGCAATTTCACAAATTTTCAAAATTGAAATATGCAAAATGAAATGTATCCTTTGATTTTGGAAGGAGTTCTCAGTGTTTAAAAAAAACCATATAAAAGTGTATACGATAGGGGGACATGCACATAAAAATCCATATATTAAAATAACATTAAAATATATTATGTTCAAGAATAAGATACATGTAAAATATACATATCAAAACTGGATACAAAAATACATTCATTGGGAGAAATCTGCACAAAAGTGCAAACAATATATTATTATTATTATTATTATATTATTATTATTATACATCATATTTGCATCATTGCAGAAGATTTTTACATCATTTATAGTACAATTTCTTCATCAAAATAAGTTTAGTCATTCTAACCTTAATACTCATACTGATACAGTGATCTCAACCAAATTAATGTTCATAGTTTAATAATTACTCTAATATAAACTCAACATTTTAAATAAATCACTAAAGTTAATGACACATAAAAAGGAACCATCTATCATACACCATTAAATTACATCATTAAATAAAATTTGGTTCCTAACCTTTCTGGTCTCGGGCTATTTACATCTTTAACTGTTCTCTTGTCCATACTTTCTTTCTGACCAATCTACTTCTCTACTGAAATGTTAATTTGTTACTTGATCTTATGTCCTCTTTTTTCTTTTCCAAGATTTTACTTTTAGCCTTGGAAAATTGTTGTTAACTTCCTGCATTTATTTTCCCATAATGGTGTTTCATGTCACCAATCTACCTTGTGTTTATTCAGTGAGTTCTTATCCAGTGTTATTGTCAACTTATCAATTTCTGCCATCTCAAATAACTTAAAAAACCAATCATCCTCTGAGGGTATCTCCATACCTTTCCATATTCTAGCATATACAGTTATTGCACCAGAGATCATGTATGACATAATTCTCCAGAACATCTTTTCTGATCATCACCCAAAGGGTGTAGCATATTCAATAGATACAGTGGACCTTTGTTATATGCTGGGGTTTGGTTCCAAGTCCCCCCGTGTCTAACAAAATCCATGTATGCTCAAGTCCCATTAAATATAATGACATAGCAAAATGGTATCCCTTATAAAAAATGGAAAATCAAGTTTGATATTTGAAATTTATACTTTTTTGGAACTTTTTAAAACTCTGGATGCTTGAATCTGTGTATAAAAAATCTGTGTATAAGAAGGGCTGACTATATATTTCTGGCTCCATAAGATATTTAATGTTTAAAGCCTTAATTATGAGTACGTGAATATTTTCCAAATTTTTTAAACTCTGTCACACTGCCACCAAGTGTGGAAGAATGTACTTTTAGTCTTCCCATACTTCCAATACTTATTGTTCATATCCCTTTGCATTTTTGCTACTCTGTCTGGTGTCAAATGCCACCTAAATAGCATTTTGAAGTAGTTTTTTTAAGTCAGGACTTCTTGTAAACATCAAATTTTTACCCAGGACTTTATATTGGATCAGAAGCTACATACCCCTGCAGCAGCTGTTCTCTGCCAGTGGGACAATGTAACAAGTAATGGAGACACATGAATCAGAGGTCCAATTTCCTTTCATTGGGCAAGAGCTCATCATACAGATATTACAACACTGGGCCGGGCCATGGAAACAATAGGCAATGCCACTGGTGCAGCCATTTTAGACATTTCTAGGCAATATTTTAAGAGGAAAGAATTGGCAAACCACTTCTGAGTATTCCTTGCCTAAGGAAACCCTATGAAATTCATGTGGTTGCCATTAACTGGCAGGCAACTTGAAGGAATATAAAGGAGATTGATTACCTTACAAAATAGAATGATTACATAGTAGCTTCAAAGGAGGGTGTCTGCATGTTAATAGGATCTAAATGCTGCATACACATAAATGGCAATCAACACATACAGCTTTATCATACTAGGGGAGATCAGGTGGGAAAATGGGAGTTAAACATGATTTAAAGTACATTTGAATTTTAACCAAACTTGCAAATTTGGTTAGTTTATCACACTAGGGACTGCTCAAGTGAAATAACGTGAAGTTAATCCAAATGCAAAGCAGAGAAAACCGGCAGCTTTTTTACTTTCGGGTTGTTGGATATGTCTTGGGAATGGCCATGTGTCCAAATCTTTCTTTCTCCAAGAGTAGATTTAAGAAGAATATGCAAAATAAGGTCTAGCACAGCCTTGGGGTATCCCTGGGCTTTGCAGGCTCATGCTTTGCATGTACAGGGGCCTCAAGCATGGTAATAGATATATACTGTAATTGATCCCTTGTCATATCTTGATGTCAGAGCTGTTGAAGCATGACCAAGCATAGCCTGAGGATGTCCCCCTGGATAAACATTGGCTTTGTCTTGCATGTCAGCTAAAGGCTACATACCCAGAAGGATTATAGAATTTATTATTATAAAAAATAATGATAAATACAAGTGTTCTTAAGTTTGATATTCATTTGAAAAGTAGAATTGCTCCATCAGAACAAAGGTTGATTTCACCAGTGTTACTCAATTTGTATTGCTCATCTTTTTATATGAACTGGATGAAATCATTGCAAATGAATTGAGGTTCAGCAGATTCTCTGATTGGGACTGAAGGAAATTCCATTCCCATTCAAAACATGACAAGTATCTTTTGTATGACAAGTATCTTTTGTTAGGTTATTGAGAGGAACTGCTGGTCCTTCTCTAAGAACAGTGACTCATTGGAGAGTTGACTGAGATAGAAATAGTGGTGTTCAAAATAGTGATTTGCTAGTCTTACCCAGTCATCTTTCAGAATTTCTTAGATGTCTTGTTCAAACAAGATTTTCCTAATCTGCACCAAATATTGTCGTAAATGGAACTAGTGCCAAGTTGAAGGAGTAAGCACGCACACACAGAGAGATAGAGTGCATATAGTATTTGTTTTAATTTGCTGTATATATGTGGTAGACTGTGCATCATTTTATTCAGGGTCATCTTGCTTTCTTATACTTAGGGACATGTGCCCATTTAAACAATGACTCATGGGTTTCTGCCTTTCTAAGTCTGTCCCTTTCCAATAATAGGAGTATAGGATTTATTTTCATCTGCAGAGGTATTTCTGCTTGGTTGCCTCTTCCTTCAAACTTCTCTCTGGTCCAGTGCCTATGAACATTGCGAATGCATAGGTCACTGTCCTCCATTCATAGTTGTGATATATCAATGAACTAGCAGGAGCCTTTTCTCCCTGCACCATGGATTTATTTGTTTGCTTGCCTGCATTTCTGCCTCAGACAGAGCAATCTGGTTTCAATTGTTCTTCTTCCCAAGAGGAATGGAATGCTTATAAAATTATCTTTCTATCTTTTGCTGTCCTGCTTTTGTGTTATGGATATGATTGTTCTGGTTTGAGATGGTCAGAGTGAACTGATAGCATCTGCCTGAACCTCCATGAGGCCTATGCTGCTTTTGCATTGTTATCTGTGTGGAGTCTCTTGTTCTAGACAGCCATTTCCCCCCTCGGCTAGGAGAACAATCAACATGGCTAGAGCATGTACGGTGGTGATCAAATCCCACTGCTATCTCTCATCAAAGGCTTGTAATGACAGCGATCAACCCTCCTAAATGAGAAAGTGCTCACCATGGAGAGAAATGCTGCCATGCCCAGAAAAAGTAGAAATGGGCAGTAAAGAGGAGATAAGCACTGGACGAAGGTCCTGCCCTCTGTTATCCAGCTATTGGACATGCTGGCTAGGATTGATGGTAATTGCAGTCCAAAAAACAAAAGGTGATCTACCCATTCCCTGTCCCTGACTTCAAAGTTATGGCTAGCATTTTTAGTACATTCACCAGATTAGGGCAGGTAATCCCAATACACAAAAAAACTTGTGTATTAAATTAAAGCATATTTAAATCTCACATTCAAACATCTCAGTGCACCTAGGTTATGACCATAATGCACATTTTTTAAAGGGGGAAATACAACAAATTATATGTTTGCAGTTATTTGCAACTTGTTGATTTCTAGGTCTGGGATTATCTTGCAGTTTTGAAACTATATTGATTTATTTTATTATTTAATTTATATCCCACCAGTTTCCAGTATGCAAACCCAGGTGTCTTAAATAAAATAAAAAACAAAGTATAGCTACACCTACCATAGCACCATCAACACAAGAAACAAGAATATGGAAGAATTACGTGGTTTCATTTATAATTTGTGTGCAACATTACACTGTCAGGTATTTATAATTATTCTGTTGTTTGCATAGTCTGTATGGCTCTAGCATCAGAGTTCAAAGAAAGAAATATTCCAGGAAAACATGCATTGTTTTCAGAGCTGTGGGGGGAAAATTGAATTATTAACTGGCACTCTGACTGCTGAAGCTTATGGATCCATTTCTACTGTAAACAAAAGAAGAATATGTCTATCAAAAAGGATGTATTACCAGAAATGTCTGAGGCTGCTTTTAATTGCTTGCCAGTGGTGGAGGAGTTTCTAGACTGAGCAGTCTGTGAACAGTAATTTTGAAGCTTGTAGATATATTGTCAATAATGTAGCAGCATCTGGCAAAGTGCACTATCAGCTTTCTTTTCCATGCCAAATTGTAAAACTCTTTTCTTCCTTCAATAAATTATCACCCAACATGAACAACTTTTGAAATTATGCCCACAAAATGCTACTTCCTTTAAATAAGTTGAAATTGTTTTCTCTGTCCCTGTTCCTAGAAAAAGTCTATACATCCAGAAAAAAATAAGGTGCTAGAATAAGATAATAAAATGGGCTGTGGTACATCAGATGAATGTGAAAGAGACTCATGTGCATTTAGACTTTCTCACACACATAAAACACATCTTACAGAATACTAGTGTTTTTAGCAAAAAAGCTCTAGTCCAATTCTTTTTCAGCTGTGTTAGTTTTCTCTTTATAGTGAATATTTTCAATTTGAACCAGAGTGTAAAAACATGATCCCCTGCTATAGTCCACTCTGCTACTTAATTTTGTGTTCATTTACAAATCCGGATGTGCTCCTTGTGTGCACAGCTTAAAAGAATCTCTTCTTTTACATAGATGAAATGCTTCTCAATGGAAAGTAAAAAAAAATCAGTTGAATATTGAATACAAGAATTTTGTAGGCTTTAATCATGTACATATATATTTCATATTTATCCCCCACTGAACCCAGTGCAGTTATTTTTGGGTAGACATATATGGAATTCCTTAACTAATTTTCCTAACAAATATGCTGTTTATTCCCAGCAAGATCTTATTCAGTTGACTGGTGGTGGATAACATGGGTGGGTGTTCATCCTGAGTCATGCCCAAGAGTAGTAAGTAACCAGGTGATGGTGAGGGGGAGGTATCTCCCATAGGTATGGGACTCCTTTCAGCCCTGGCTGAGTTTTTATTAAGTGGATTTGACTGGAAGGCTGGGGATGAAGATCATCTGTTCTTACCTCTGGTCCTGTGATTAAAACATCTATGAGGCTTGACTGTACTACTCCAACAGAAACTGTCTGGTAAGGATCCCCTAATATAAGGATGTGTAGGAACAGCTGGCAGATGGTCTGCTCCAAGACCAATTCCCCAGCTTCCAAAGGGCGAAAACACCTGTGCCCCAAGGGCAATCCATACTTTGGGTTGCTCCCCGGCCGGCATCCGGAAGGCCAACCCAAGACTCCCCCACTTAACTCGCCAGACTTAAGTGAGGGTTTAAATCTCAAGCCAGCCCCAAGGCAAGTCTCTTTCCCTTCACGTTTACTCACAAGACCTAAACGTGATTTCCAGAGACCTAGCTTCACCCTTTAGGAGGGTGCCGAGGTGTTCACCAAAACGTCTATCTCCCCCCGCCTATGCGTGGAACCTATTTATGACCACACCCATGCCAATTGTCAAAGTCCTCAACCAACAGTGTGGGGTAGGCAAAAAACCCTTGGAAAGGGGAGAAAATTCCTACCCGGCCCCGAGGCGACCAAAATTAATTTTCACGCTGATGTCGAGGCGGGAGGGTGGGCCAGCGTTTGAAGCCAAGTGAGAGGAGTTTGGGCAGGGAAGCTTCAAGCAGGCTAAACCCCGCCCCCTCCTCTCCCAACAGCCAGCAGAGCATGCTGTTTTCCTTTAACATGCTGGTCTCTAATGAGAGGCCAGCAAAATCTCCTCCCCAGCCCAAATGGTCGGGGAGAAGCATTCTACTGTTTTCTGTTTTATCAAACACTGCTGTGAATTCTAATTTCTTCTCAAGATCTTGACAAAGTACAGTGGATCCTTGGTATCCATTGCTATTTGATCCAGGACCCCCCATGGATACCAAGATCTATGGATATTCAAGTCCCATTAAATTCAGTGGCATAGTAAAATGCTGCCCCTAATATAAAATGGTGAAATAAAAATTTGCCTTTTGCAATGTGTGTGTGTGTGTATCTCAAGTTGTGGATGGTTGAATCCATGGATAAAGGATCTGTGGATAAAGAGGACTGATTGTCTGCTAGTTTTGGATTAGTCAGCTTCTAGGAAGAGTTCAGGATAGATGAACTCTATGAGCCATTCATTTCTCTTTTTAGCAGTATTTATAGAACTCTTCTTCAGCACCACATTTCACATGTTCTGATTCTATTCCTATCAGCATCTTTCAGTGTCCAACTTTCACAGCCATACAAAGAGATCAGAAAGAGTATGGCACAGAAAATCTTAACCTTAGTACATACAATTAAAAAAACAACAACAAATGCCCCATTTGCATAAATATTCTGACAGATGTGTAAATTGTATACCTTGCTTGCATGTATCCTCCATTAACTGAATCATTTTTATCCCTTTTAAAAAATCATTATGCATATTTTTCAAATGGGTGGCTTCTTCCTATTTGAAAGATGCTCTGCAAATCTGGAAATGTACATATTTCCAAAGACAAAGTACACTCAATCTGCAGCCATTCCCTGGCAGTGCAAATTAGGTAAATATGCCCCTAGCCAGAAAAAAATAATAATCTGATTCTCTGTTGACTGCCTTGATAAACAGGGTGATTAAAAAAGAATGTTGCAAAAGTAAAGTTGTACTTATTCAGTTTTGCACTATTCTTTTTGAATCATCCATTATTCTTCCTGATGGCATAGATACATTCTATTAAATTTTGCTATGCAAGTAATCATTCAGTTTAATCACAAAAGATATCAGGAAGGATGACAACCAGGATACAAATAGTGATTAGGCAGAGAAGAACCCTTGCTCTATATTTTGGATATTTCACACCTTTTCCTAGAGTAGAGTATCATTTTTTAAGGGTGGCATCTCTCAACAATGAAATTCCCAGAGAAAAATGACAGCCACAAGAGTAGAGATAGCCTAAGAGTATTATGGCAATATTTATGTTACTTTTCATTGTTACTGCATTCAAAACATTGTGGTTCCGTTATGATTTTGCTCTGCATGCTACCATTTCAGAGATGTTTTTAAAATTTATTCCATACAGATTCATTTAAAATTACAGAAGGTAATGTGATCTTACATTACAGGAGTGTATTGAGTGCATCTCATGAGTAAGGATACCCTGTGTGTTTCCTTATAGATTCAGAATTTGAACTGACACTTGGTTCCATTCTGCAAGCTGGACAACTTTGTCTATTGCAATTCACGGGAGTTTGGAATCACTGTAGTTTACAGAGAGTTCTTGCTCTATAGCCACACAAATTTAGTAACATGTTGCTGCTGAGTACATGGTGGAGCTCCATGGAAAGATTGTGTCATGTCTCTTTGTGTTAGACCAAATTGCAGAATCATATTATACTAGTGGGCAAACTAGTACAATTTACACTACCATTACTCTGGTACTGACTTTGTGTTCACTTTCTTTAAAAGTATGTCTGTTCCAATCATGTGTAAAACCCATGGTCATGACGAAAATAAATTTCATTGAGAGGGAAAAAACATGCACTTTCAAGGTGATGCTACAGTAAACCTTCCTTGTTTTTCTTTGGGATTCTGAAATAAAACACCCAAATTGGCAGCGAAAAGATTTAAAAAGTAAAAATGAGGTGGGCTTTTTTTTGTAAAAAAAAAAAAAAAAAAATTAAAAAAAATTATACACAACATAAAATGAATGATGTATGGAACCTTTTATATGAAAAGACTCTGAGAATAATGTAAAAATTCCATAGCCTGATTGTATATTCCTACACCATTAGGATGTCAAAATGATAGATGCTTTAGTGAATAATAATTTTTTAGACATTCTACCTTGTGCAATAGAACCACTTGAGAGTTAAAGTTGTAATATTTATCCCCACTCTTCCCTTCTAAGAAGCATATACCTTGACCTACTTCCTTGGGTATCTGGAGTAAGAGAGCAATACTGTCAGTGAGATAAGCATTGAACAAGTTTTTGACAACAAATAGCTTTGCTTGCAGCTAAATGCTTCTACGGTGTTGATTTCCATGCATAAATATTCTTTTAAAATTCCTGTCACATATGTTTTATTGACAGTGCTATACAATATATAGCTAAGGCTGTATTCCTATGCACTAACAGTGGACAGGGTCCCTGAGGTCAAAAGCTTTACAGGATCTGGTATGGACAGTGGAGAGTACAACACATGCACGTATCACCACACATGCAACAGAGACAGACATGTGTGCATGCGCGCACACACATATACACACTCACACTCACAGGTTAAGTATACATAAGAACCAACTCACCCACATACCCACAGATGGCAAATCCTTCTACAGTGTGGTGGAGATGCCTCCCCAACTTTCTTCCCATCCTAGCAATATTGGATAATTTTACTGGATGAGGAGGAACATGTTGATGCTCTCTGCTGTGGTGATAGAAAGGGCTTTCACCTCACTTGCACCCCAGTGTTAGTGCACTAATGACTAAAAATATTTGTTCTGTGGTGTAAAACATCTTTCAGCAGCCTAGAGCCTTATTAAGAGTGCAAGGTATCTCACCATTAAGATTAAGATCAAGAATATTGGGCAACAGGCAGCAACTAAGAAGAGGGAAAGTAGAGAAGGATAAAAGTCCTACTGTCTGAGGAGAAATGGTATGAATATCGACAGTACCACTAATGAATAGTGATTTGCAAGGACCCATAGCTAATAGTAGGACATATTTTGGATTGGATTGGGGATGAAGGGAGGGGAAAGGGGAAAGTAGTAAAAATTAGGGATAGAAACAATATTCTCCTTTCCTTTCCTGCCCTCCCCCCCAAAAAAATCCTGGCACTCAGTAAACCCAGTCAGTAAAAAGTAACACAGCAGCAAGAATTTTGGATAGCTTTCTCCCTCTCTCTTTCTCTTTCTCTCTCTCTCTCTCTGTTTGTATGGCAACGAGGTGGGTTTTTTTAAAAGGCATATTTATGGTATATCTCCCCTCCAATGTTTTATGAAGGCAGTATGGTGTCATTATTGTTTGCACAAGATGACTGTTTTCTGTGCAAAACAACAACAACAATCTTACACACACAAAAATCTGACACAAAGACCTGCAGTTCTGCAGGAAAGAATATAACAATTGTGTACACAGGCAAACAGATATACAAACATGTGCCTCTTTTTGAAAAAGTGTGCACAAAAAGCCACACATGGCTGTCTGGAAACTCTGGTGGAGGGAGGCTGTGTATAAAACTTCACAATTTTCACACAAATATAATCCATTTCAACACAAAAACTTTTCTCAAAAATTTCCCCACACACTTCGGGATGTCTGACCGTCAAGCAAGAATTACATGGAAATCTTCCTTTTCTCTGTAGTTTGGAAAAAAGTGTGGAAATTATTTGTCTTCACTTGCAAGGATCAAATAGTTATACACCTCTGGTATAGAAACCTGCTTTCCCAATTATATATTTAGTGCTAAAACTGAAAATTATATCATAATCTTGTGAGCCACTTTGGGTCCCTTTCTTGGAGAAAGATGGCATAAAAATGAATTTAAAAACAACAGCAGCAGCAACAACAACAACAACAACAACAATAACAGGATCACAAAATGGATCTGGTAGCTCACCAGTTAGTTAATTGAAACCATAGTGAGTTATTTTAGATGTCTAAGGCCCCATACAGACAAGCCAAAATAAAGCTGCTTTGGGTCACTTTGGAAGTATGCTGTTTAAATGATGCATGCATCCTAAGAGGCCGGAAGCCACAGCAAAGCCATGCTCCAGTCCTAAGGACTTGAGTGCAGCTTTGGCAAAGCTTCTGGACTCTTAAGATGTGTGTGTCATTTAAACAGCACACCTCCAAAGTGACCCAAAGCAGCTTTATTTTTCCTGTCTGTTCAGGTCCTAAGAGATCTAATGATCCCTGAGATTCTTTTCAGTTATGGTTGGAGTATCAAGTCTCTCGGTTTCAAAGTCTCAGGATATGATGTGACCTGATATTATTTCATTTTCTCAGGGTTTCTAGAAGTCATAAAATATCAGAAGAAAGAAACAGATTTAAGTATAGGAGAGTATAATGTGCTTATCTTGAGACTACATGCCAATTGGGAATGGTTTCACCGAGACATAGATGGGATCCCACCAACTTCTGGCATGTGATTTCATGTTTGCTCGTAGCCTCTTTAGCCTTTTGGTTGCAACAATTCCCTTAATCCTGGCACCTTGTGCATATACATACGTAAAACATATATCAGGCTTCATCCTTACTGGCAGATTTAGGGTTTTACCCAACATGCAGAGTCAATTTCTGTTTTGGGGTGGGTTTTTTTTAGGGGGGGGGTTGTTTTACCAGTTGTGCTTGCTGAACTCACTGGTGTTGTTTCCTGCCTGTCACAGTTTGGACCTCAAAGAACATGGGATCCCTATGTAGGCCAAGATGTTTTTTCAGGTGTGAAGCAGCTGCCTTAGGTTCCAGAATACCTTGAGCGGTGAAATATTCCCTATAGGGCCCCTGCCTCAACTCCTGAGAGGAAGAGCCTCAGGGCCAGGCAGTGTAGGTAGGATGGCGGGGGAAACTGTCTATGCTGCTGTCTGACTGTGCCTGACTGAGCTTGAGGCTTTGGGGGTTTATTTAACTCTTTGCAAAACTTCAGTAGCTGCTTTCATTGGCCCATGTCAGCAGGCCATAGCAGAGAGGGTGAGGGAATCAGGCATGGCAAGGTGGGAGATAGAAGGTGAGTAAGGAAAAGTCAGTGAAGATGAAGATGAAAGTGTTTCTTTTGCCTCAAGAAAAAAGGCAGCTCTAGACACCTCTGACTCTATCCTTGAAGGATATAGCAAGCATACCAACCATATCTTGAGGCACAAAACAACAACAACAATATGTGCACATGGTAAATATCCCTGTGTGTGTGGTTCAACTAACTGAATTTAACTTTCTCTAAAATACATTATGGATCTATAAACACATCTCATTTTGGGGTTATGATAGCAGTGAAATGTCAAATGGTGGTATGTAAGTGTGAATAAATGTCCACAGATAACTATGGCTGTTTTCATTGTAAAATATTGGGGGTATTAATACTGATAGAGAAATATGGCAGCCATCCAGTCCCACCATTTCTATCCAATGCAAATGCTAAACGGCTATAAAATATTTATTTACCACTTTTTGGAAGGCAGATTTCCAAGATGCACTCCCATTATTGTTAATCTGTTCAGCATATATTTGAAAGTTGCAAAGTGTCTGCCAGCTCTGACAAGATAAAGTAAGCACATAACAAAATTAATGATGAGCAGCCACACATGCACGCACACACACAGAAACACAATACCAGCAGTGACAGCAGCATAGTCTAGACTTTGATTCAAGATGAACTGAAGAGACCGATATAATGCAAGTTTCCCCAAGTTGCAAAGCATGAAACCTTGTTAGCAGACCAGAATCAACAGAATAAGTGCCTCACTCAAGCTTTGCAACTATAAAAACCTTGTTGTTGTTGTTGTTGTTGTTGTTGTTGTTGTATACCTTCAAGTTACTTCTGCCTCAAGGCAACCCTAAGATGACCTTATCACAGGTTTTATGTTTGTTTGTTTGGTTTTATTATTATTATTATTTGACAAGATTTGTTCCGAGGGTTTTTTTTTTTCCTTTGCCTGAGGCTGAAGGAACGTGACTTGCCCAAGGTCATACAGTGAATTTCTGTAGTCAAGTGGGGATTCAAACCCTGATCTCCAGAGCTGTAGTCTAACTGGCAACTCAGTATACCACACTAGCTTTCATAAAAGGCTTACAAAAGTAGTAGTATCTTGTGGTCCATGTAGCAATGGGGATGTATTTCATTCTATGTGCAAGTATGCAGATACACCCCCCCCACACACACACACACACAAATACATGTAAGAAGCAATGATGCAGAATAATTTTGGAAGAGGGATGAGGGTGGGTTTATTAGAGTTATATTTACCCAGATTGAATTCTGGGAGCCAAACATTCCTCATTGTGGCTTAGCTTTCCATTGTATGTACCAGCTCACTCATCTTTGTTTTCCTCCTCCCCATCTTCCTGTACTATCCTAAATCCCCAATATCCTTAACTCTTTAAATTGCAAGGAAAAAGAAAGAAGAGGGGAAAGGGCAACAATATTTATTTTTGTTAAAGGTTTAATAGTGGGGGGAAATTGCAACGATTGAAAAAAATTTCTCCCATTTTGGGAGAAAGATGGGGAGCAAGTACAATAAATAAATAAATAAGCAAATAAGCAAATCATACCATTTTATCTTGGGTCTGTGAGGACAATGACACCTGTTAAACATACCAGTACATATTTTTACCATTTTCTTCTTTTTCCTAATCAATCTTAAGAAGATCAATTTCAGCAATTAGCACTGCATTTGTTTTAGGCCGAGGATCAAGTAAATAGAAATAATTAAGCTAAAAAGAACTATATTTGAAAATTTACTTCTTGGTCAGAAAACATGAAAAGCCTGATCTCATTCCCAGGTTGTGTCTGTGCTCAGATATTTTCACAATGGAATGAGGAAAGATTAAACACTTTTCTTGGCTTCCATATACCTCTCAGCGTTTATGTTTTTCAGTGTTTTTTTCCAGACAGAATGGGAGTTAATAGTCAGGAGAGTTGGTGAAAGTAAAGGTGTAAAGGAGCTTCTGGAGTCTGGGACTTTTAGAAAAGCATTTTATGCAAGAACTCACTCCAAAGGCTTAGAAAGATCCAATGCATTCCAAACTGAAAGCAAGGAATTCATAATTCATCAATCACTAATAAAGACAAATGCTTGATCTGTTCAAGGACCCATTTCTTTGTCTTTTTAGCTGGCCAGAGTATTCTCAGCACTCTTCTCCAGCACCACATCTCAAATGAATTGATTTTATTCTTGTTCATTTTCTTCACTTGTCCAGGTCTCACATCCATATATAGTGATGGGGAATACAATCGCTTGGACGATTCTAATTTTAGTGTTCAGCTATATATTTTAACTTTATGATTTTGTCTTTCTTCTTTCTAAGCTGTCCTTCCCATACCTAGTCGTGTAATTTCTTGACTGCAGTCTCCATTCTGATCAATTTTTGGTCCAAGGCATGGGAACTCACTTACTATTTCAGTTTCCTCATTGTATAGATTGAATGTATGTAGGTCCTCCATGGTCATTACTTTTGTGTTCTTTATGTTCAGTGTTAAGCCTGCCTTTGCACTTTCTTCTTTGCCCTTATTAATTATTCCAAGTCTATGAAGTTTTCTGCAAGTAATATGGTGTCATCTGCACATCTTAGATTGTTGTTACAGTTGGCTCCTCATATCTGCATGGGTACCATTCCTTGCAGATAGCAACATTTGTGGGACCTGAGGTCCCAATGGTGGTGCAGTATGCACATGACTCTGCTGGTGCATCCATGTGCATGCACCACCATTAAGGAGAACAGGGCAGGGCCATCTGCAGATAATCCAATCTGCAGGTGACAAGCATGTGGAAGCTGACTGTATTCCTTCCTGCTTTCTTTCCTCCTCTCTTTCCTGAGTCTAAGGTTGCTATTCATATGAGGTTTTCTGCATACAAGTAGAACAAATGGGGTGAAGATTTCATCACCCCATTTGTTCAACTTGTATGCAGAATCTTTTGTCAATTGCAAACCATTCTATTAATCTGTATTCCATTCTAACATTGGCCTCTTGTCCTTAGTACAGATTTCTCATCAGAACTATCTTGACATAGCGGTATTCCCACAACTTTGAAATGCATCCATAGTTTTTAATAGTCTGTGAAGTCAAATGCTTTTAGCAATGTGGTCCCTAGTGCCTCTTCCTTTCCTGAACCCTGCTCATACCTCTGGGGTTTCTCTCTCCATGCATGATTGGAGTCTATGTTGTAGAATTTTGAGCATAATTTTGCTTGCATGAGAACTTAATGATATGGTCCTATAGTTGCTGCTGGATTTTTTGACTCCTTCTTTGTGGATTGGGATGCATCTTGATCATTTCCAGTCTGTTGGCTACCATCCCCTCTCTCATATTTGTTGACATATATTAGGTAATACTACAGTTGATTCTGTCTGTGTGGACTGTAGTAGTTTGATTGGAGCATCATCAATTCCTGGTAATTTTTTTTTACAGTTTCTCTTATTGCCATTTCACCTCTCTTTTTAGAATTTTTAGATGCAGCTTTGTCACTAGGTATCAGTGAGCTTAATTGTACTTGAATAAAGTTGTCAGTTTCGTGACATTCTGTTTTTGTTGGGGGAAAGCAATAAAGTTCTCAAATAGCTTCTACACCGGTGTGCCTCTTCTATCATTTTCTGAATTAGTGCTTGTACACACTAAGAACTGGAATATAAACTTTTAAAATAAAAATAGATGTATTGTCAAACAAAATTAAGTGTGAATTTGGATAAGCCTGTTTAAGATGAATTGTGTGAGATAGTGCCTGGAATTTAAGATAGGTAAGTGTGACACTGGCCTATGACACCTATGACAACAACTGTTAGTCTTGACTATAGTAGGTCACTGAATGAATTGGGTTTACAAAATACAGAGTTACTAAGTTCACATTGATTAAATGGGTCTACTCTAATAGAGAGTGTCAATTGGCCTCCCCCCCCCCCCCCCCCCCAGTGTATAATGCTCCTTCTGCATTATCTTCTCTGGAACTTAGTGAAATTCTGAGTTTGATTAAGAACTTTGCACAGAGACAGATGCATAAATAGAGGAAATTGCCGGATTTGCAGCTACTGAAAATGTTCTCATTTGTATTCAGTGACAAGCTGATATATTTATGCTTCTTTTTTTGGTAAACACAGCACAGTTAAGGATTGTGAAGTGTCATCTAGCTATATTTCTCACCTATTCTTTCATTTACTATTTGCAAAACGTGTGCCATGTCACTGATGGCATAAACGTGTTCTCCTTTAATGTTTGCTTCATATCAAAGTGAGAATGATAAGAAAGTATATTATTCATGGGCTGAATAATGGAGATACATTTGTCATTTAGTCTGTGGGACAATTCTTACATTAATTCTCACACTTTCAAGACTGTCATGAGTCATTGCTATGCATAAAATACATGCATGGGAAATTTATGAAATTTATGAGTGACAATGCTGATTTTGAGAGAAGATCCAAGCTTAGCAAATTGGCATTGTGCTTGATCTTAATAACAGTATTGTCTTGTTGTAGTGTAGTTGGAAGTATTATTATTATTATTATTATTATTATTATTATTATTATTATTATTATTATTATTGAGATATCTGCTTTTGCTTTTTGTGAACTCATGACTGCAGTAGTGCTTCATCATTGTCTTATCATGAAGGGGTATTTTGTTAAATTTATTTCCCTTCATCAGTGACAATGCTGATTTGGAGGGAAGACCCAAGCTTAGTAAATTGGCATTTTGCTTGATCTTAATGAAAGTTGTGCCTTGTTGTAGTGTAGTTGGAAGTAGTGTTGTTGTAGTTGTTGTTATTACAGACACATCTGCTTTTGCTTTTTGTGAGCTCATGACTGCAGTAATGCTTCATCATTGTCTTATCATGAAGGGGTGTTTTGTTACATTTATTCCCCTTAAGTCATCCTAACAGAAGCTGGTTATTTTCTAAGGTGGGAAATGCTCTATTAAGTCACATTGGGAATCATGAATTCTCTTGATATAGCATGTACATCACACACACACACACACACACACACACACACACACAGACCAGATTTATGTGTTGCATTTGGAACACAAGCTAAAAGTTGTTATAAGATTGAGAACATTGCTTTTGGTTTTTCTTGACCTTTAAAAAAAAGACCTAATATTTCTAAACTATAAAACTATAAAACTAAACTATAAAAAGCTTCCCATTATTTGCAATGCAGTGAAGTGTGTTTGTTGCCCAATCAGGCTTATCACACCACTTTAAAAAGCAACTTACCGTTCCCAAATTGAATTCTAATTCAGGCTGCATCCTGGTACTATCGCATGGCTTTTGTCTCCAAATCCACCATCCTAGTACAGCCCGGCTGCAACCCAGGTTCCTTAATGTGCTTCAACAGCCATTTTTCAAAGTCAGGAGCTTTCCGACTTTGAAAAATGGCTGCTGAAGCATGTTAAAGGACCTAGGCTGCAGTCAGGTTGTACTTGGATGGTGGAGTTGGAGACAAAAATAACATAATAGGACCAGAATACAGCCCAAATTCAATTTGGGAGTGGCAAGTCACTTTTTAAAGTGGTGTGATAAGCCTGATTGGGCAACAAACACACTTCACTGCATTGCAAATATTGGGAAGCTTTTTATAGTTTAGAAATATTGGCCCGTTACAAACAGGCACTTTAGTACAGGCGGAGCGTGCACTAGGGTTAGAAAGGGGCGGTGCTTCTGCACCCCCCTAACCCTAGTGCGCGCTCCGCACGCACAAAATGGTGGCGGCCGTTCCACACGGCTGCCGCCATGAGGACGTCACGACCGCGCCGCCTCTATACGTGACATCCTCGCTCCGCGCCAGAGCACTTAGTGCGCCCTTAGCGCAGAGCAGGAAGAAGCTCCGTTTCGGAGCTCCTTCCTGGTTTGGTCCGCTGGGCGCAGCCTTCAGACGGCTGCACCCAGCGGACCAAAGGAGAAAGGGGCCAAGCGGCCCCTTTCTCCTCCTCCCCGCCGCCGCGGGGTGTCCTTGGGGCTTGAAGCCCCAGGGACACCCCTTTTCAGGCTGCGGTGAAGCGGCGTTTTGCTGCTTCCCCGCAGGCTGAAAAGCGGCGGATTGGGGCCTCAGCGGCTGCTGTTCTGGACGCTGAGGCCTTGATACCCCGGGGAAAGGAGCAGGTGCAGCCCACCCCAAATGGGCGGTCTGTATCCTGCCATTAGGCCTTTTTTAGTTTGAATGAATGTACAGACACCCAACTTTTGTCTTCTTTCCAATTTTCTTTTCTCTGAAAAACATACAAAACCTAATTCAACCTGTGTTAATTGTGAGACAAAAGAAAAGAAAAATGCATATATGGCAAGAAATATTATATGTTTTGATGTCTAAGCACAGTCAGAACTGGCTGTAACATCTCTCAAAAGCAAAGAGAAAGAGAAAGGCTTTTAAATAGTCTCCCTATTTTCTACTCAATGAAATATACTCTATAATACTGGACTGGCACTTTCTGATTTTTTTTAAAAAAATTATTTGTTGCTGTTAGTTTGAAATGTTTCATCTTTGGCAAAGCTCCAGCAACTGGGAAATGTATTGTTTGCTGAGCGGAAATGAAAGCACTACATTACAGTTGAAGGACTACTAGGGTATTGGGTATGCACTACCCTTCTATAAAGAGAGCAGTGCTCCAGAAATTACTATAATTTAACATTTCTAGGAGCAGGATTCTCTCCATCCTCTGGTAATATGGTACTAGAGCCACCAGAGAGTGGCTGTCAGATGAAATCTAATTGAATAGAATTTGATTGTCATTGTATAGCATGTTGAATGTGCAGAAGTTTAAAAGTGCTGATTAAAAATTAGAATGTAACATCCTGCCAGTTAGCTGGAGTCAGAATTCATGGTAAATGGGTAGAGGGAAATTAGAGGATATCTTAACTTACAGAATGGCATCGATATAATAGAGAATGATGATTCAGAGTTGTCAACCAAGCATATATTAAAAAGCTTTTATATTCTGAACATTATGGGAATAGAGAGAAAAGATTGAACATATCTTTTTCAAATGGCCTTTCCTATAAATTTAGTCCACCTCAATTACAAAAAAAACCATGGCTATTTAAGATAAGATTATCTGGGGAAGTATTGTCCAGAACTGGGAAAGTTCCTTTCTTGAAGTAATGTATTAGCATCATAGAATCATAGAATCGTAGAGTTGGAAGAGACTGCAAGGGTCATCCAGTCCAACTTCCTGCCATGCAGGAAATCTCAATCAAAGCATCCCTGACAGATGGCCATCCAGCCTCTGCTTAAAGACCTCCAAGGAGGGAGATTCCACTTCACTCCGAGGGAGTTTGTTTCACTGCCGAAAAACCCTTACTGTCAGGAAATTCCTCCTAATGTTGAGGTGGAATCTCTTTTCCTGCAGCTTGCATCCGTTGCTCCGGGTCCTAGTCTCTGGAGCAGCAGAAAACAAGCTTGTTCCCTCTTCAATATGACATCCCTTCAAATATTTAAGCAGGGCTATCATATCACCCCTTAGCCTTCTCTTCTCCAGGCTAAATATCCCCAGGTCCCTAAGTCGTTCCTCATAGGGCATGGTTTCCAGACCCTTCACCATTTTAGTTGCTCTCCTTTGGATATGCTCCAGTTACTCAATGTCCTTTTTGAATTGTGATGCCCAGAACTGGACACAATATTCCAGGTGGGGCCTGACCAGAGCAGAATAGAGTGACACTATTACTTCTCTTGATCTAGACACTATACTTCTATTGCTGCAGCCTAAAATTGCATTGGCCTTTTTAGCTGCTGCATCGCACTGTTAACTCATGTTCAACTTATGGTCTACTTGGACTCCTAGATCCCTTTCATATGTAGTCTCGTTCAGCCAGGTGTCCCCCATCCTATATCTGTGCATTTTATTTTTCTGCCCTAAGTGCAGTACCTTACATTTCTCCATGTTAAATTTCATCTTGTTAGCTTTGACCCAGCTTTCTAGTCTATTCAGGTCATTTTGAATTTTGATCCTGTCCTCTGGGGTATCAGCTACTCCTCCTAATTTGGTGCCACCTGCAGATTTGATATCTAGGCCCCCAATTTTGTCCTCCAAGTCATTTATTAAGATGTTGAATAGCACTGGGCCCCAGGACAGAGCCCTGTGGGACCCCACTGGTCACTTCTCTCCAGGTTGAAAAGGAGCCATTGTTGAGCACCCTTTGGGTTTGGCCGGTCAACCAATTACAAATCCATGTAACATTTGCTTTGTCTAGCCCACATTTTACAAGCTTGCTTGCGAGAATGTCATGGGAAACTTTGTCAAAGGCCTTACTGAAATCAATATATACTATATCCACAGCATTCCCTTCATGTAACAAGCTGGTAATTTTATCAAAGAAAGATATTGATAGTTATATTTTCAAACTTCCCTCCTTTAATTAGATACCATTATAGCCACATTTCCCCCAACAAATTCTTCATCAACCCCTACTTTTCAAGAATAACTTTAGACAAATCCAATAACATTTGAAATCCACCAAATAATGATACTTTTATTGGACCAGCCAAAATGCACATTATACGTGTTGCAAGCTTTCAAAGCTCCACTGGCTTCTTTATCACGCAAGGTGGTAAACCAAACATTTCTGCTAAAATAAAGGTTACTACTACTACTACTACTACTACCATGAATAATGATAATAATAAAAAGGGGCACTGTGACCTCACAAAGGATGGAGACATATTGAATTGCAAAGGAAGTCTTTTTGTGTTACAAATGCAAGATAAATTTACTGGATTTAGAGAATCTCCCAGTACCCACACAGCCAGAAGGAGGAGAGGCCAGCCTGCATGAATAACCCCTCCATACCATCTGAACTGAGAACAACAAAATGCAGGTCCATCATATTTCTACACCACATAAGCATCTTTTTAAAACCTCTATGTTATTCTCCAGCCCCCAGGCCTCTGTCTACCTGCCAAGTGGAACTGTGAGCAGTGACAAGAATTCAATTAGACAGGTCATGCAAGAGACTAATATTTGTCAGTGTGAATGTTTTGTATTGTGAAATACGAGCAATGTGTCATATAGATGAGTGAGGAAAGGACTGTGATTGCCTTTTGGTTGTCTGCAGCCCTAGCCTGCATAGCTAAAAATATTGGAAATTGCAGTTCAACAAATCTTGAGGACCACATGATTCCTGCTCTTGTTCTAGAGGACAACATTTTGTTACAATCCTCCTAAAGGAGAACAGTTGTGAAAAAGCAAAATCTACAGTTCCTATGGTGCCCCTACCTACCCCCACTTTCTTTCCATAGTTAGGAATTTGCTGTCTCTGGTTCTCTACAAAAATGCCATGCTCTAAACAGCCCCTTTTCAAAATTTAATGACATTGTAACAAAACAACAAAAAAGCTTGGCCTTGGGAGAAACAAAACAGACAATATGATGTAGAAATCTTTTTATCTTGTACCTACAATGAACAATATAAAGAGCAAACTCTAGAGAAATATCTTGACTTCTTTTCCACTTTAAAAAGCCAAACTTTACCCAAGCTATCAATGTGTTGTCATTGTAGTACATTCCTTCACACACAAAATTTCAATTAACCTCTCCTAGATGTGTTGCACTTTGCAAAGTATCACTGTTCACACATGGGAAAGAGTAAAGCTAGGAATGAAAGTGTTCAGAGTAGTTGTTAAACATTCTCAAGCATTAAGGCTTAAGGAAATACCATATATACTCGACTATAAGTCAACCTCATGTATAAATCTAGGGCAGGTTTGGGGGACAAAATTATAGATTTACATGTGACCCGTGGATGTTGAGGGTAAAACTTATGGACATGTAACAAAGGATCTAAAGAATAAAACAAAGGAAAATGATGCCAAAAAATTTACAAAATTCCAGCTGGCATTACTGTTTGTGCTCACTCTACATGGATGAGAGAGTAGAGAGGGATTGGGTCAGTGCTTCCAGGATGGATTATACTTTTGCCTTTCACCAGAGGATGATTCCTTTTTTAAAAAAATAAGAGTTAAAGTATAGTATTTACATTGATGTGTGGATAAGTTGACTCAGGTATTTGGGGTCAATTTTTGGACAAAATTTTTTAGACTTATACATGAATATATACAGTATTTAGAAGGGTTGTTATTTTGTCTTGGATAAAAGGTCTAATGTGAAGCTCAGTCCATAGTTTACAATTACAATAATTATAATTAATACTGAGGTCTCTGTTGCTGCCATTGTATAGTACCTGTGCTAATTTGTACTAGGCACAAATATGGACAGCCTTGGGTTAGGCTTCATCTAAGTGAAGCCTAACCCAAGGCTGTCCATATTTGTGCCTAGTACAAAGAGTCCCTGCTGCCTCATTTTCCTATGTTTGCTTTTTAAAAAAATCTCAGAAGTCTTACCAACAGGATCTCAGAAAGCCTTTTGACATTCCCCTGCCTTTTTTGAATCTCAAGAATCTTCACATCAATGCCTTAGGTTCTATGTGTTCTCCCCAGTATCTTTCCCAGTATAGTTATATGCCATGGCTACACGTGCCTCCCATCTATTCTTGGGTTAGTGTGAACTTTAAAGGAGCTACCCAAGGCTTCATCTGCATTGCTTTATCTAAATGCTTTGGGCTACTGGGATTTGTAGTGTCCTGTAGCTACATATCTCACAAAATTATAAAACCCAGAATTCCATAGCACTGAGCCATGGTAGTTAAAGTAGTGCCAAGCTGCATTATTTCTTAAGTATAGATGCATCCCAAGAAACTGAATCATATCCAAAAATAAGTTCAATTATTCAGAAAGCTCCTTTGCAGTATGGCTAAAGCTGGAGTGAATTCACCACCCCAGAAACCACCAGTCATATTTGTGTCTTGTAGGAACTGAAGCAAGGATTTAGATGTTCTCTACTGACCACATTTCTGTTTCCCTTTTGCTTTCTCTCCAGATACCACCACATACTCCACTGAGCAATCTGAGCACTTTAAGCCATGCAAAGATAAGGATCTTGCATACTGTCTCAATGATGGGGAATGCTTTGTCATCGAAACCTTAACAGGCTCCCACAAACACTGCCGGTAAGTCTTTATATGTAACTGAGGTTTGCTAGCAAGTGGCTATTTCTCCATCCCTGCTGCATCCCAGGCAGCGGGGGGAAAACCCTACATATCAATCTGGGGCCAGTGTAATCACAAATGAATAGAAATTACATCAGGTCAGGCCTTTCCTTTTGAAAAACCATATTGTATATTATGGAACACTGTAGATCTGAGTAACAAGTTACCACTTGCATAAATAAAAATCTTTCCCCCTCCCATAAGAAGTTTTGCCCTGAATATGGAGGATATGTTTATTACTGAAGAATGAAGATAGTGGCAAACTTTATGTATTCTGCAGTGGGTCCTCTTATATTTGAAACAGACAAAAGAATGTTGATTCCTGCACCTCTGGTATTCAGTAGAAAAGGTTTGTCTAACGATTGATATAATTAGTTAATGATGTTCATTAGTCTGTTCAGAGCTATCTTCAGGAATGGTGTGTTTTGGAGGGAAAATCATCAGCTGGTCTTCTTGGTATTCAAACAGGAGAAAATGAATGTGAAAGTACTTGCCAGTAACAAAACACTGGCCCAGCATTTACGACTAAAACTCCAACAGACTGACGGCAAGTAGTGGCAAATGAGGTTTTCCCTGTTTATGCAGGTTATTATTTTCCAGCAATTTCTACATATATCTAACAATAAAATGCAAATATCCTTCTAATGTGGTCATCAGATACAATTAGTAGACAATTTTTACAAAGTAAGAAGTATTGTTGTTGTTCAGATCAATATTGCATAGATTCACACACTTGATAGCCATTAAATAAATGGCCCTGTAGCTCATGAACAATGTTTGTTTTTCATATTTTCACAATTCAAGCAAAGTTAGCATTGTTGTCCTGCTCTAGACTGCCTTATACATATGCTTATACTTACTTGGTTGTTACATGGTACTACTAGCCATGGTGGTTGTTACCTGTTGTTTTTCTTTTGTTGTAGAGTAGAGATACACAACATTGTATTTTATTGAAGCAAAGAGTAAATAAGATGATTTCTCAGAACACAGGCTAGACCCAGTTTCTCAAGCATTTTCCTTTGGGTGCCCTATCAATCTTTCTTCAATGAATATTCTGCAGGGTTTGCTCTTTTTAAAAAAAATAATCATCACTGCCACCATCCTGTTTTCTAGCCTTCCTTCTCTATATATGTATTGGTGAGTCATGCTATACTTCAATGTTATAGCTTTATCTGAGTCTTGAATGTAATGGCTAATATATATACTTTAAATGCATGTGGTCTTTACTTGTTAGGCTCTTATGGTAAACAGGCATCAGCTGTAATAGTTGCTGTCAATTTGCTGTAAACAGATGATTCGTATGACAAGATTCACTTCTGGTACTCAGAACACTGCCTGGAGCAAGGTTGGGCAGCATGTGACCTGCAAATGACAACCTGTGCATTGTATGCATCCCTTTTACCTATTTTGTGCTACTTCCCCCACACAGCTCCAGAACCATCACCAAATTATGATAGCATCTTTCCTTTCCTTTATCCCCTGACACTTCTGGAAGTGAAATAGATACTAGGATTCATGCACCATAAACAGCAAATCCAGCAGAAGTGTAGCCCCAGGACATTGTCTAGAATGGCCCCAGAGGAAAAGCAATTTTTGACATTTGTCCTCTTGGAGATATTTGTGTTTATCATTGTTTGTTAAAAATAGGCTCAAGATGACATCTCCCTGCATTATCCCTACACACATATAATTAAATCCAGTTTTTAAGTCCATACTAAGTACCACATTTAGGACATTTTCATACCACACAATTATAGTACCCAGTTATTTGATATCACTTTAAGTGTCACAGTTATTTGATACCACTTTAGGAATCCTGGGAACTATTTAGAAATCTCATCCAGAGAGCACTAGTTCTTCACCAAACTAGAAACCCCAGGATTCGACAGGATGCAGCGATGGTAGTTAAAGTAGTATCGACGTGCTCTGCATAATGTGAAACATAAATTAAGCTCAGTTATTCTTGGGGCAAAGCAATTAAGCTGAGAGACAAAAAAAATGTCATTTCCCGTTCCACCTACCTTTTAAAGCTATTTGTTCCTATTGCTTTAGTAATTAACAGTATGGGGTGAGCCAGATGTAACTGGACTCCATTTCCTTTCACCCACAGCTAACATGGCCAGTGGGCAGAGAAAGTAGGAACTGGTGTCCAACAACGTCTACAGGGCCTACAGTTGTCCAGTCCTGTTCTACTAAACATGTCCTTGAGCTTTGTGCAGCCTTTGAATCTGTCTGTGAATCTTACCACGCAGGCTCTCCATGGTACAGGAGAACGCAATCAAAAATCGCCTCCTCTGGGACGGGTTGGGAACAGAAGGGAAGGGAATGGAACGAGTGAGGGACATTCTGTGTGCGGTAAAATGTGTCCCCCATTCATTCCGTTCCCTTCCCGGCCCTTTTTGGGCTGTTCTCATCCCATGCCTGGAGCTCTGTGTGGTAAGGTCCTGTGATTCTCCATCTGTGCCCATCACATGGTGTTGGTTTCACCACTGTGTTTTATGAATAACCTGAGAAAAGGATAATTTGGCTCTGTGATGTCACATGTCATATACCAGGGTTGGCCACATGGCAATATGTGGATCTGTTCCAGCCCCTTGCATAACTTTAAGAGGCTAATGTGATTAAACAAATGTGTTTCCATGAATATCATGTGCATGTTTACTATATAGCTGTCCCACCTTGTGAAAAATGCAAATTATAAGTGGTCAGTGCCTTTTAATTTACTCTTGTAGAGATGTTATTATACAGCTTGATCATTTTTGGCAGGTTGTACTGTGTTGACATATACTTATAATTCCTGGGCTGGTGTTCAAAGAACTGCCCGGTCTCTCAAATCCCAGAGGTTGACAATCCCCTTTGTGAAGCACATAAGGAGAAATAGCTGGATTTGCCAACCCAAACAACATCAGACAAAGAAAAAAACCTATCCAGCTTTTAATATTCAGCGTCTGGCTGGTGCTTTTGTTTTTCTTTTCAATCATATATGCTCCACTGATCATTCACTTCTCCCCCTTATTTACTTTCCTCAGATTACACACTTATTAAATTAATTATTCTGAATCATGAAGCATGGAAATTTATGGCATTAACTTGCTAAGTCTGTCATAAAACTTTATAGGCACTTTAAGAAACTATTCTATTAGTAGCTGGCCCAGTCTTTATCTTTGAGCCTAGGACAACAATAGATAGAAACATTTGCCTTTCTTCTCCCCATAGCACATTCACCCACCTGCTTTCTGCATGCATGGGGAGAAGAAACAAGGGCCAAAGGCCTTCCAGTGTGAAACGTGTGAGAAGGGTTTTCTTTTCCTCTGGGCATAGATGTTTCAAGTGAACAACATTCAGAGGCCTGGGATGAATGACAAAGAGAGAGTAACCTGGGAGTTCCAGTAGGAGGTTAGTTTATGAGTGATTTTCATGTAATAGGGGCTCACTGTAGCCCAGAAAAAGAGAGTAGGATGGGAGCTTGTTTAACCAGAGCCATTGGCTTGCTTCTAAAGAGAAATAGCAGGGAGAAATATACTATTTTAATTTTTATCTTTGGATGTCAAACTGTTGGAGATCTGGGACCCATTTGCACTATAAAATTATCGATCTATGATTCCACATTAACTGACATGGCAATATGTTATGGTATCTGTGTCTTGTGGTGTGGGGAACAACTAGAGCACTCTGGCAAAGAATTAAAGATACTGCTTCCTAAATTTCAAATCCTAGGATATCGTAGGAAGTTGCTGTGACATTTAAAGTGGAATCATAGCATTATAATTCTGTAGTGTGAAAGAAACTTGGTCCACCCACACTTCTACATTCTTCTGCACTGAAACACTTTACATACAATGACTGCCGAATGAATGTTTAAACTGACTCTATTGGAAAATGTGTCCAGGAGGGATAAAATGAATATTCAAAAATATTTAAATCACATTTTTTGTTTTGCTTTGTTTTTGTTTTTTCCTTTAGTATTGAGGAACCCTGAAAAGAAAAATAATAAACTGATGAGCATATTCACGGTCTGGAACTTATTCTGTGAAAAATGTCTCTGTTTTGCACAGAAAGCAGCATTTTCTGCACAGAGAATAATGTTTTGATGCAGAAATGTTAATTCCTGCACAGAAAATGTTGTAATTGGGAATGTTTTCTACGTAAAATTCACAGATAGATATTGCATAGGAAACAACATTTTTGTGTGTAGAGAAAACAGAAAATTTTGGAAAATCAAAATTCTTAAATTACTTATTGCTACCTTTGAGAAGAAATTTAGGAGATTAGCGCACGTGCCTTATCCCGCCTTTTTCCCAATGGGATAGACACATGTTTAAGTGTCAAAGATGGGAGAGTATGAAAAGACACATCTTTGACACTTAAATGCGTGTCTATCCCGTTGGGAAACAGATGGGATAAGGCACACACAATAATTTCCTTAGTGAAGAATTACTTCCCTAGTGTTCAGGGCCAAACCGTGGGGGAAAATACAGCTGCAATTTACTTTGGCCCAGACTAGGAAATCATAAGGAAGAAATGGAAGCCGTATATTGTGGTAGGAATTTTCAGCATTCCCAGCATTCTTCTTCATTGATTGTGCTGTCTATCTCTGCTTCTGTCCAGTATTATTTAGACAACCACACAACTCCCACTTATGATATAGATCAGTGATGGTGAACCTATGGCACGCATGCCAGAAGTGGCACTCAGAGACCTCTCTGTGGGCACATGTGTCATCGCCCCAGCACAGAGTTTGCCAGAGTTTGTTACTAGAAAGCCATAGGGACATGGCACTTTGCAATAAATAAGTGGGTTTGGGGTTGCAGTTTGGGCACCCCAGCCTCTAAAAGGTTCACCATATTTGAGGCTTTTTGTGTAAACTCATTTCCCTGGTGCCTTCTTGATACTTTTTAATGCATCTCCCATAAGCATCTGTCACAATTGGCAATATAGAGGCAGTACAGACGGGCAGCTAGAAGCTGTCCCTGCAAGCCCCATGTCTGTGCTGCAGCATCTGCAAGTTGCAGCTCAGATGCACCATCCAAAAGGAGATGCTTTAGGCGGCTCCTTTTTTTGTGCCATCATAAGGGCTGCTACACTGCCCTATGATGCCTCTTCTGCCCAGAGGTGTGTGGGTGCTCGTGTGCCCTTGCGTCACAAGGCTGCACCCCTTGTGGATTGGGCCACAGCCTTGTGATGTAATGGCACCGATATTAGGGCTCGGCGCATATGGATGCTGCGCCGTATCGAGCCCTAATATCGGTGCAAATGGCCCATCTGTACTGGTCCATACTCACTGGCTGTAGGAAGATGCTCCAATCTTGAGAAATCTGTTCAAGGGGTATTACAACAGAGGAACCAACATGGGAAACAGTAAACCTCTAGACCATGTTTTCTTTAGGTGATAGAAAATGAATGTGCATTAGAAATTCTACATTAGAGTTGGAACTGTGCAGCTCCATAGATGTTGTTAGACCATATAACTCCCATGAGCCCTAGCCAGAATTTCCAATGGTGAGGAATCATGGGAGCTGCAGTGCAGCAACATCTGAAGGGGTACATACTCTTGTTCTAGGATCTTTCAGGAAAGAGAATGAGATGTGTGCTCTAAGGCCCTGGGTTATTCAGTCCTATCCTGAGAATATCCATCAAAGGGCAAGGCAGCAGGAGAGAACACTAAGCACCGCAATAATTGGTGGTTGGTGGGGACATGAGAGAGGGCCTTCTCGGTGGCTGTCCCTAGACTCTGGAACTCCCTGCCCAGGGAGATCAGAATGCCTCCCTCCTTGTTGGCCTTCTGCCAGCAGGTTAAAACCTTCTTATGCAGGCATGCTTTTTAAAACAATGTTCTTAAAGGACTAGGGTATTGTATCATTTTAAGTGTTTAAAATTGCATCTTTTAAACTGTATTTTTATTCTTTTAATATGTAATCTATTTTAATATTCTAACAATTTAATTCTGTTTTAATTTATCACTTTCCTATGCTTTTAGTTGTATTGTTTTAAGATACTGTGAAGCCGCTCTGAGTCCCAGTTCTGGGAAAAGAGTGGGATACAAACAACAACAACAACAATAAGGAAGATTACCAAGATTAAGATTTTAGATACAGTAGCAGCTAGCACAGCTTGATATGATATATAGGCCTCAGAACTTCTGGATAAATTAGTTTGACTTCTGGTTCTACACAAGGCACAAAACGCATAATATATCTTATGGACAGTATCTAGATGCTTTTTGTCATGGGGGTGTAATTAATATGTATATATGCCATTCTGCTACACTTAATTATATATAAAAACCAAATGATCAAGAATATAATGCACTTAAATGGATGGAGCTAAAAGAACCTGGATCCAGAGGCTAATTTTGTAAGACAGAAAAGGGATGATGAAGGTATTTTTTGTAATTGTGCCAAAGTGAATGCTTGGGTACGAGGTGCATCTGAAATAAAGTGAACATTTGATCTGCTGTGTGACATTGTTTTTAAAAAAACTAAGCCAATATGATGATCAACTTCAGATGCCATAGTTCTCAGATGATGAACATGCACGTGTGTATTGGCCCTGAGATTGATGAAAGCCAGTGAATTTTCATCAAATTTAAAATGTAGCTGTAACAGAAAATAATCAGTTGTTTGAAACAGGTTATCTCACCAGCAACTCCCCCATTTTTCAGCTAGGAGATATAGGGGGTACATTATTGGCAGGAAATAACTAAATAACAAATATAGTTGCTATATGTATTTGGTCAGTTAATATGTTCTGCTGTGCTAGTTACATTAATAAGGATATGGATTCTATTGATTAAGTGCCAGCAGGAATAAATATCAACCATGAATTGTCTTTTTGTTGTTGTTGATTTTCAAGGTTGTGGTAGTAGTACATTTGTGGTAGGGTAATGATGTCCTATTGGTATTTCTATCTCCCTCTCCCCCTTCATAAATAAAGGAAAACTTTCTAATTATGGCAATATCCCTAAATGAAGACTTATAGCTAGAGATTATGTTTTTTTTCTAATACAGATGTCTAGTTAATAATTGATTATCTAGTTAAGCTGTATTTCCATACTCCTCTTCCAGCATTGTTCTTCCCCCCTGCTCCTTCCAATGGAAGAACTATTCTACAAATTATTCTCCCTCTTTTTTTTAAACATTTTAAAATTCTTTTCTCATAGAGCAACTATGCAACTATGAATACTGTGCACTTTCACATCTTGAAGCAAGAATGGGTATTGTATGAACAAGTCTGGAAAGTAACACCTCACTTTCCAATATGCATTTGGTTCTGTACGTACTTATGAAAGCAGCAGGGTATCATGTCCAGGCCAGTAACAAGAACTCACAGGATGCAAGGCAGCTAGTTAAATCAAATGTTGTAGCTCCAAGGAGAATGCCAAGTGACCATTTTTTTCCAGCAAAGTCTAAAGCTCAGTGGAGATCTTTTACTTATTTCATCAGACTAGCCTTTCCAGACTCCATCCATTACCACAGCATGTTCCACAGCATCTTTTTTCCCATTTTTTTTATTTTATTACAAAACAAAACAAATTACATTTACCTAACCCACATAACATAAAACATATAACATATATAACATATAACAGAAGCATCTTATCAAAATACACAGTCATCCACCATCCCTCCCTCCCCCCCCACCCCAACATAAATACCTTTCACTCTCTCCGATGTTCCACAGCATCTTTAAGAAACAGCCTAGCATTTTGCTATACCTTCAAGAGATCATGATGAGCAGTAGTTGGTATTATTGCAAGTGTTTGACATTCTGGAACTCTTGGAAAAGGGTAAGCTGCCCCACCACTGTGGCTAAGCTCCAGAGATGCCGGTGTTGGCCTAGGTTTATTGGACATGGGAACTACGAAACATCTGGTGTTGGGAGCTTAGTATCTTAGTCTCAGGTGGGAAAGTGAGGAATATAAATGAGCCAATACAGCACAGTACAATGCAATATATCATAGTACAGTTCCATATTATACCATACTGTGTATTACTGGAGTCCTGGGTCAGGGCGGTAGGGGTGCTTTCCATATTTACAGAAGCATGGCCATCATGTACATTCTCAGTGTATTCCCTTCTCAATAGAAATTAGTTCTGAGTAATCATGCATAAGCTTGCAGTGTAAGCTCCCCTTGAGCCCTCTCTATAAACACATGTCATTAACAAGTGGTAACCACACTGTGCCAGCTCACTAGGCTGATTGCTTGTATTATCCTTTATATTATTGTTTGAATGCTGGGTTAAGAGGAGACTGGTAAAACATTGCTTAAGAAAGAATTTTACAGAAGACTGGCTTAGCAAGTGTGTGTATGTGACTTCAATTCCCTGAAGTGATGAATTTCACAGGGTTTTCTTAGGCAAGGAATACTCAGATGTGGATTTGCCACTTCTGTCCTCTAAAATATAGCCTGCACAAGCTGGTATTCACTGCTAGTCTCTCATCTGCTTACCTTCCAAGGTCAGATGGGATCTGGTACCTTTCCTCAGGACAGGATTTTACAGAAAACCAGCGTATCAAGCAATTGTATACAAAAAGACTGTATGTAAACATATGCTTTATATTTGTTGATATCGACACAATGACTGGTTTTGCATACCTCTTTTTAAAAAAGACAAATGAAATAAAAGGATAGAAAGAAAACCAAGTCGGTAATCAAACATGAAAAAGGATAATCCTTCATGGTATCCAAACCAGAAACTGTGCTTTCACGTTCCTAAAAAAGTTGGTATTCAAAAGCAGACACACCAGATTGCCCCTCCCTAAACTTTGTCAGTACTGACTAGAGGTGAAGGGAGCTATAGTCTACTCTCCAGAAGAACACATGCTCTCAACCCTAGAGCAGACAAAAATGAACTAGATGGGTTACTTTTCAGGACTGGTAGAAGTCAGCCTTCTAATAAGGACTTGCTAAAGGTCAGAGACTGAAATTTAGGATGGTGTTTAGACACAAGTGCCTTTGAGAAATATTGAACTTTCTGTATGGAAAGAATTAGGTATGCTTGTTTTAGCCAATAGTATGTGGAAAGTAAAATACTTTCTATATTGAAAAGCAAATAAACACACCTCATGCTTAATTCTCCAAACTGTTTTTAGTCTCTTCTAGACGAGTTGAAAGTTTTGTTTCCGAAATCCACTGATATATTCATGAATGCAGTGGAAAGGACTTGAAATTAAACAGACGTAAATGTGGGAAGGAGTGAAACCAATAGATTTCCACATCTAGCCAGAGAGTTTTGCATGCTTGACTCTCAAAAAGCCTGGGTTTGCATTCATCCATGTGTGTAGTGCTGAATTTGGGTTGCCACTGCCTCTTTTTGCCAAGGTCCTTATCTTGAACAGTTAAACACAACATGGTCCTCTCAATGTTGTGATTAGCTGTGCCTATTGAATGTGTCCAGTGAGGATGACTAAGAAATCTACTTAGTTGATTTTTGATAAAAAGTAAGCACCATTCAAAGCCATCGTCATACACTGGATGGAAAAAAGTGAGGTTTTTTTTGGGGTGGAAAGCATACTGAGCAATGGGAGAAAATCAAACTGTCCAATTTGTCTATACCTAGTGTATGTGGAACTTGGTGTACGTTTGTGTATGTGTGAGTGCGGGGGGGGGGGAGGATATCAAAATATTAAAAAGAATTGAAAGGTAATGATAATCTGTATCCATGCAAAAGATAGTTGTGCATGCCTTTTGGATAACAGCAACAGGCCACAGTCCATCACAAAACTAGGGATGCTTAATCCCATTAAAATTAGTGGGTTTAAGTCTGCTGTTCCCATTCTTCAGGACTGTGGCCATATTGTCTGATCTCAACTAACTGACTAACCAACTAACTCTTTTTACATTGTGCTTCTCTCTACTGAAAGAGACTCAAGACAGATTACAATATCCAAATTAATTAACAAAAAAACTGTGTATCAAATATTGCAAAACATTTCTAGGGCTATTTTAAAAATACCACCAGACATCCAGATGTTGTAAAGAAAAATAAAAAACCTGTTACCTTAATGTGGCTTGAATGTAGACTGGGTGGAATTTACAATGGTTTATACTGACGACCTTTTTCTCTGTCTTTTATACTCTCATTTTAAACGTTGCAGAGCATAAAAATATACTATGGCATCTTGAGAGCTATAGAAGTTGCATTGATTGGGTCTAACTCTAACTGAGATTAAAATTTGGATTTAAGCGTTCGTCTTTAAGGTATCAAAAGATTCACAATATGTGTTCCACTTTGGATACTGCCATTCTCTCGACTGAACAATGCACATGCCAGATATAATATTAACAGTTATTAACTGTAGTGGTCTCTGAATAAAGCTTCCACTGAGGCAGTGTCCTAGATACAAGAATGTATAAACATTAGAGGCCTATGTGCTGTAGGGGAGGTGGAAATTTACCAAAATCTTGTCCTCCCCTGGCATCATTCCATGCCTTGTTATTCTTTAGACACCCTATGAATTTAGTCCATTGTGAGGATTTAGCTTGGTGGCTTCATAGCCATATTTTCCACCCTGAAAACAATGATTAGGACATTCTGAGCATGATTAACATGCACACCCAAAGTATACCCCTCTTCATATACAGGCAAGGAACAATATAGAGCTATGGTGATTGGTAATTTTTTGTTGACAAACCATGTAATCATTGTTTTTAACTACAGTCACAGGGAAAGGGCTTACAACAATTTTGAGGTAGATGTCATATGGTGGATGATTTTATTCAAATTGAATATTCCCTGTAGGAACCAACTATATCGATGGCACATTTTAGGCAAACAAATTTTAGACCAGCATCTTGAGAAAGTGTAGTAAACATGAGACCACTCAGTTATTTTTGTCATTAATGCCAACTGAGTATTTTTTCATCATAGCCTTTCTCCCCCTAAGAAACACTGGATGTTTGACATGAAGTCTCAGAATATTACAGATTTGAAAATTATATATTAATGCCAATATTTATGGTAAAATAAATAATAATGATAAAAAACCTTACCTATTGACATTTTCTAGTTTTCCTCCTAATGTATTGGCTGTCCAGTTTTGAAAAAACAATAAATGGCTTGGTGTTTGTCTTTTGAGTGGTTGTAAACTGTCTTGAGTGCATGGTAGGGCACAAAACAAATGTTTTTTTTTAATAAGTAAATAAATAAAAAAGTATTAAGGTATATAATTCTGTCACATATTGAATGTTGCTGCATGAAATCTATTGAATGCCAGCAAAAACTAAAGAAAAAAGAACTATTGCATGCAAACTACCATATAAATACTAAATACTTGTGTATGCTGAATGCTGTTGCATGTCATCTATACAAAGCATTTAACTAATGCAATTAATATTTGCATGACAACTTTTATAGATTAAAATTCAATGCATGCAAACTATAAAATATGAACTGCTGAATGAGAATGTGAAATAATAAATAGGTTGGGGAGGCCCAAGTTCAGATCCTTTGTTCACCATGAAACTGACTGGATGAACCTGGGCTGATCCAACCTATCAAGCTGATAACTAATCTAACTGATCTAACAACCCTAGAATTAATAAATCTTACATTGTTAGGATTGAATTTTTCAGAGATTTCCAAATGTCTCACTGTTGTAAGAAGGATGACATATAAATGTAGCAGCAGTAATCGTAGTAAGTAGCAGTAGTAATATGTTACACACTAAAATCTGATTTCCAATACATTTTCCATATATTTAACTTAAATTCAGATTGGGAGGGGGGAATTAGGTCTGGAACGGTTATAGTTCTACATTATAAACTCCAGATCTAATTTCCTAAAAATGTTTTTCTAAAGGCAATAGAATTCAAGCTATGATTTCTGATCTTTCACCCATTTCTGTAAGGCCACACCATTATCTTTAGGGGGGAGCATCTTGACATGAATGCATTTGCATGCTATAGCATATGCATGCACATAAGGCACTGTGTAGTGAATGCTTGGCCTGTAATTTCAAATGTGAAAGTCAGCGGGCTTCCTTTTGCATTCTAGCATAATAGTAATAATAATATCAAAAATCTTTGACCACATATTTCATGTTGCTAGTGGACTCATCCAGATAAGACCATTCTGAGGTATTTTTGCCACACCCTAGTCTAATGCCACTTCTGGATATTTCTGTAAATACTTCCCCCCGATCCAAACAATGCTACATTTCTCTCCAAAATTTTCTTAAAACCTAAGTCTTGTTCATAAACATGGTTCATTTTTATTCATTTGTGGCTGGTTGCTACTTGGGACTGGAATTTTTGCTGAGGGTCTGTCTAATCCCCATGCCCTTCTTGAGCCTTTCATTTGGAAAGTGTATTCTCTTCCTTTAGTGAAGGTTCCAGCTTCATTTCCAAATCTGAAAAAACAAAAACCAAGCAACCCTCTCCTATAATATTGGTGCTAGGAAGACAAGCAGCGCTGAAGTACTGGAATTTTTTAGCCAGCCAGTACAACAACCACAGTGTTTCAGGCTACTGCTCCTCCAGTTGCTATGGATTTCCCCCCATGGCTCTGGATTTGTTGAAAAATCCTTCCCAATATTATCTATAGATCACCAAGCTTAATTGATGAGAAAGTGAAACACAAGAAAAGGGAAGTATAGGTTATTCATCGAACAACACTAGATCACCCAGCTATGTCATCTCTGTTCCTCCGTCTTGTTTCACCATTTTGCAAATGAAATGAAATAAAACAACATGAAATATGGAATAACCTTTCCAGAAAAGGTTGAACATCCTAGGCCTTGATAGAGGAACTATCTACCTACATTATCTCTGCCTTAATTGTGATAAGCTTTAAGCTCCACCCAATCCATTAATGTATCCATGTTTATTAATATCTGTATCAATGATGTAATAACGTGCTGGAGATTGCATAGATTATATGTGAGATTTTATTGCATTTGGCTACTCATTGTGGATGAGAGGAGTAAAACAGTGAAAGGTTGGGCATGTTTATGTGTTTGTGGATTTTTAATACAAGCTGAGTACTGTTCTCCTTTTTTGCTGGTTTTTAATACTCCATTCGTTTTTTTCTAGTTGCATGTGGTTACCATTTATATTTTGGTCTATTTTAAAAATATAAGTTAGCATTGAAAAATTCATTTGAAAAGCAGGAAAGAAATAATTTAAATAAATAAATAAATAAATAAATAACATTATATGTTCATCTCTTCCTTTTGTTTGCATGTATATGGTAGAGATGGACAGGTTAGACTTCTTTTCCAGCCCATGGAAATGTTACCTGTATTCATAAATTTGTTCCATCCTATTTCCACATTAACTTGCATTCCATTTTTTGAAACATCCCCCCCAACACTTCAAAAACATACTTTGAGTGTACTTTCTCACCTGTCTCATAGCTATAAACATATTTTACCTCAAAATACACATTTCTAAGTATAGCTGATGCTAAAATATGCATCTTAAAACACATTTTGGTAATTGTTTTGAGCTGAGAACTGCATCAAACAATTTGGAGGAAAGTGAAATTTAAACGGTTAGGACCTTTCAATGCTCACATCCTTCCTGAAAAGTCAGGTTTCAGCATGGATCAGATGCCTCAAACACCCTATCTTTGGGTGGGTTATACACACTGCGGATGTGAACCTTCACGGGTTTTATTCTCAAAGCAAGCAACAAGCAATTTTAGCCATTTTCTTCCTGTTGAAAGAAAGCCCTCTCACACACTAAACGGTTTTTGAAGGCTGTTCACAGTTTGGGAATTTTCTGTGCATGTGCGCACGCGTGCACACACACACACACACACACACACCATATGGGGGATTTTGGTGCAGAAAACTACATTTTCTGCACAAAACCCAAGAAATCCACATGCAATTTCTTGTACATAAAAGAACTGCCAAGTTCTTTGATATGTAGGAATTATCATTAACAGGTTTTCCTGACAATCAAGAAACTACTTTTCCAACCACTGATAGAATATTTTAGAATATAATACACACAAACAGAGACACACATATGTGCATTCATAGAGAATTGTAACATAGCGATTCCGTATATTGAGAACAAGATCATTGCTTTGTTAGGGAGCAACAAAAACCACTGCCATCACCCCCACTAGCAGGTGTTGAACTCGGTATGCACTATGTCTAGTGCTTTATGTAATGAAGCAATTTTACTTTCCACTGAGCACCTTCAGAGGATCTGATTTCGCTAATGATTTCCCTTTGGACAACTTTGTTTACTAAACATTTTAATTTGCTGAATCCCTTCCTATTTTTGTAAGCACTGAAGCTTGTGCCCTTCGCACAGTGTGGGTTATGAATTGCCAATGAAGGCACAACTCTGCCATCCCAGGATTATCTTAAAGGCACAGCATTGTATGAGTGGAATCTTACGCACGGATGTTTTAATTCCAGGCATAACTCATTTAGACAGTTCAATTGATTCGTAATGCCCCAATGACAGGAGGAAAAATATTCAGAGCCTATTTTCCATTGTTTATTTCAAGTAGTCATCCAGATTAATAACCTAAAAGGGGGGCCTTGAGGACTTAAATATTATACACAAACCTAAGCAAAGGTATTGCTGAGGTGTCTGGAATATGTGATGGTTATATGTTTCTACCAGCCTTTGTGAAAATAAGTCTGGACGATGAGTTTCAATGCTTGAATCAAGAAAATTATGATTGGTCTATCGCCAAAACATCTAAACAACGAGTTATGTGCAGTATTTCCAGGATACCTTTGCAGTCATATAGTTAGAGTGTTGGACTAGGATTGGGGAGACCCAGATTAAAACACCCGCTCAACCATGAAGCTTACTGGGTGGATTGGTTGAGATTCTGTCCCAACCACAGTTCACAGCTCACATACATTACTGGTTATCATGTGGAGAATTGTAGGAAGAAGGACCATGCATAGCACCTCGAGGAAAGGTAGGCAGTAAATAAAATGCCTTAAAATAGCAATAAACATAAATAACTATGAAAACAAATGAATGATTTGACACCTGGAAACACTCTCTTCTGAGAAGTGATCAGGGAGGAGGGAAACTAATCAATTTCAACCCTGTTCTTCATAGTATATCAGCTAGCTTGCAGGGATGCAAATGCCCTTTTAGTTAAGATCAGGAGGCATATAGAAGAGACTAGGCTGTGCTATTTCCTTTGCTGTCTTTGGGTATTTCCCACCAGGTATGTTTGTCTGCTGCTTGTGTCTCCCCAACAACAAAGAAATCTGATATTTCAATAATGGGGGACCAATCACAGTATCTCACTACTCTTATAGCACTGCTATTACACTTTTACTTCTCTGGCTGCCTCTTGTTGCATTCTGAGGCTTGTAGTTCAGTGAGGCCTAAGAGCTCTTTGGCTAAGAATTCTAAATGTCCCTTCTTAAACTGCAAGTCTCAGAATGCAACAGGAGGCAGCCAGAGCAGTTAAAGTGGAAAAGCAACATATAAGAGTGTAGTGCAGTAATCTAGCTGATCTCGGCAGCAGCCATTCTTTTCCATATGCATGCCAAGAGAGGTTGGGGATGGGGTTGTTCAAATAATTTTTTTAAAAAAGCAAAACATTCAAAATGGTCACCATTAATTCTTGCAAACTTTGAAACATGCTTAAAGTAGGTCTTCTCATCCAAGGCACAGGCAACAATGGGCCCGAACAGACAGGTGAAAATAAAGCTGCTTCGGGACACATTGGAAGTGTGCTGTTTAAGTGACACATGTGTCCTAAGGGAGCAGAAGCTGTGCCAAAGCCATGCTGCACTGCTAAGGACTGGAGCACAGCTTTAAAAAAAAAAACAAGCTTCATTTATATACTGCTTCATACCACCTAAGCAGTGTCTAAGCAGTTTACAACTGTAAGCTAATTTGCCACCAACAGTCTGGGTACTCATTTTAGCAACCTCGGAAGGATGCAAACCTGAGTCGAGCTTGAGCCCTTTCACTGGTATTGAACTCGCAACCATGTGGTTTTGAGTGAGTGGCTGAAGTACAGGCATTTAACCACTGCACCACCAGGGCTCCTTCAGTGCAGCTTCTGGCCTCTTAAGATGTATGTGTCATTTAACAGAGAGAAAAAAAACAAATAAACAACACAGCTAACTTTGGGATGAAAATGAAAGTAGAATTGATGTTAACAGACCTTTTTTGGATTGCTGTTGATACCAAGGTGAATACTTAACCCTGGTCCCAGGGCAATGTCACACATGTAAACCAGATTCAATGTTATTCATTCATTTGTTCAATATAATTCTTTCCATTTCAATTCTCATTCAAACAAAATTCTAGAATTACAACATTGTGAAACTAAGAAAGAAAGAAAGCTTCCAAGTAGGACCATTGCTGAGGGAAGTCATGGTGAAAGGATATAAAATAAATATAATGCCTGGCAGTACAAAGCAGATGAGTCAATATGGCTTTCTTCTTCAGGAATAGACATGACACTCTTCTAGTAGGCAGCATCACTATGATATTTCAGTGGCCAATTTCTCTCTTTCAGGTAGGTGGTATCAAAATGAGGTCCCAGTCCTCCTCCTTCACAACACGAGCATTGCCAAGGCATCATGACCAATTTCTTTCCTGCCAGCAAGTGTCATTACCATGACATCAGGAGGACCATCCCTCCTTCTTCAGTCAGGATGCAGCAGCATGGATTCACAATGACTACCATTTCTTCTTCAGGCAAACCATATCACAATAGTTGCTATAGTTAGAATCTATCCTTCAGGCAGGTGACACTAAGATGATGTCACAATAACTACTCTCTCCCTTTGAAGCAAATAGCAACTCTGCTGTAGAGAGCAATGGAGTGAGCTCATAATGCTGCACCAGGAAAGCTCCATCACCATGACCACCATAACTAGTCTCTTTCCTTCACTGTGGCTGCATTAAGAAGAGATCACAATAACCAGTCTCTCCCTCCTTTGAACAGGCAGCATTAGGATGAGGCACACTTATTAGTCTCATTCCTTGAAACAGAATGGCACCATGGTGTATTTCAAAGCAGCAGAAGTATGTAAGCAATAAAAGCTGAAATCAAGAAGAGAAAAGGTGTCAGGTAGGTTCTCCGGATGTTATGGGCTTCCACTCAGAGCAATTACCCCAGGCACCAAACAGGTATAGTCAATGTAGAAAGGGAGGAGGGGGATAAATTCTGGCAGTGAGAGTGAGTTGAGAATTTGTCGTCGTCATCATCATCATCATCATCTGCAGCAGCAACATTTATTTTCCCCAAGATTGGGACTCAAGGAAGCCTACAAATCATTACTGCTACTGATAGAAGTATTTGCGAACTGAAAGCCTGTGTGTGTGTGTGTGTGTGTGTGAGAGAGAGAGAGAGAGAGAGAGAGAGATTCAGTGATAATTGACTACTACAAGTAGTAGCATTCAATTATCATGGAACCATTATTTTACTGACTTTACTGTGGTGGCTTCCACTTCACAAATCCTTCTGAGGCAGCTTGCAAGTAGCAGTAAAATGTCTGAAAACCAACAAATAGACAATAAATAATGTCAATATATAATAAACAACTTCAGTATATAACAAGTTAGGCTCATTTTCTCTGGTCATTTGGTGACAAAAAGTCCCATGGAGGGAGAGTCAGGGGGCAGAGGTAAAATGTGAAGAAAGAATGGCAGTATTGCAGTACTGGCCATGCAGATACTGAAATGGTTGGTGACAACAAACATCATAGATTGAATGACTGACTGACATCCATTTTTGATGAAGATATACATTGTACCATATTTGGGGAATATGGGAAACCTTTGACCCTCTAGATAATTTTCAATTTAATATCAGTGTTAAAAGACTGGCGGAGTTAGAATCCTAAATGCCTGGAGGGCCAAAGGTTCCCCACAGCTAATTTCAAACACAGAAGTAGTTTTACCTGCGATGTTGTTATGTATACAGTCTGTTTTCTCCTGGCAGTCAAAAGGCTGTCTTCAGCTGACAGCATGGAAAGAGAATTTTTTGAATGTTTAAAATCTTGTTTAGGGCAGAGGCTTGAAGGGCAGCAATTGAAATATGGCTGTCTTTGTACATTTGATTTCTTTTGAACTCCTGTGGTTTCAGCACATTGACCTAAAAGGCTACGTATTATGAGCACTGGAAGCAAATGCCTCTGAGTGACTTCACATCCTTAATAAGGTAAAGGGAGTTGACATTGATCCTAATCAGAATGGATGGCACCATCTCACAGTTCTCATTCCCTCCTCCCATTTCAAGTTTTGTTGTATACTGCAGTTAAGATATCTAAAGTCATTTAGCTTGTCTAGAGTTCAGGGAGCTGCAGAGTGCCTAGGAAGTGCAGTTTTGAACTTCCACACTGGGATATCATTATGCAAATTAATTTCCACAGAGAAGAAAATCTGTTACTTATTTTCATTGTTTTTCTCCCCTGCCATCACTGTTCAATTGTACTATGTGTATGTTTTTGAAACTCTTTCAGTTCCAATGTCAGTTTGCATATTCAGAATAAATCTATTTATTTAAAGAGGGAATTGCCAAACTCTGTGCCATGAGAGTATGCTGCAACGTTCTTCATAATAAAACAGAATGTCTGTGCATGGCATTCATAACTCATAAGGATATTTGTGCTAGGTGGCTCAAAATCTGACACAGTGTTTTATTTGTTATTTTATTTTATTTTATTTTGGTTTTTGCCAAGTTGCAGTCATAAAGTTAATGTTGAAATAACACACTGGTTTGGCGAGCTCAATAGGAGGGGGGGAAAACTAGTTATTTGCTGACCAATTTGAAATAATGAGCCCAGACAGACATGCCAAAATAAAGCTGCTTCAGATCACTTTGGAGGTATGCTGTTTAAATGATGCATGCATCCTAAGGGGCTGGAAGCCACATCAAAGCCATGCTCCAGTCCTAAGGACTGGAGCACAGCTTTTGCACAGCTTCTGGCCTCTTAAGATGTGTGTGTCATTTAAACAGCACACCTCCAAGGTGACCCAAAGCAGCTTTATTTTGGCCTGTCTGTTCAGGCTCAGTGAGACCAGAATCATAACATGGGTTGTAAAATGGGCCACTTTATTTGTTTGTTTGTTTATTTATTTATTTATTTATTTATTAACCTATTTAACTGTTTTCTTGAAACCTGCAAAATTGAAGGAAGCAACCTGATGTGGGAGCAGCTGTAGCAGGTGGTCTATTCCTCAAACTGCCTCCTCACCCTCCCCTGGGTGAAACACCTGAGCTCTGTGGATAATCCATAGTTGGGTTGCTCCCTGGCCACCCACCTCCACTCCCTTGCATGTGCTCTGTAGAAATTGATCTTAACTCTGATGATCCAGTGTTTCTGATACTGGAGCTGTTGGGAAGATATTTCCATCATGTTGGGTAGCTTTTTTCTGCTTTATCTGTCATGAATTTTCAAGTCATCCAAGTTGGCTCACTTGCATGGCATTCCTAGTATTCTTGGGGAAAAACAGGTTTTGTTCAGTTCTCTGTTTTATTGCATCTTTAGCTTTAATCTGAAGCAGAATGTTTGTTTCCTTTTGTTGTTTAATTAGACAGCATATGTGTCTTTAAAGCCTAAACTGAATTACATTAGGAAGAGAAATGCATATGAAGATTATGATAGAACTAAGCTATTACATGAAGTGGTTATGAGGGTAAATGGGGGAGTAGGTGAATATTCGGCCTATGATGGGCAATAATTATAAGCAATTTTACCATTAATCCCATATCTGTTATTATTAAATGGAATGAGAGGGAGGTTGTTATAATACTAGAATTGCTTTTGCATGTAACAAAAATAAAATGGAGTTATAATGTGCATAAAATGCTACAATGTACAAAAAATTACAAATGTGTTAAAAAGCCATTACTTAGTACAGCAAATTTTCTGGTGCATCATTGTCTCTGTTGATATTGCCAAGATTTCCCCTTTTAAAAACATTCTCTCCCCTCCCCCCCAATTTACCTATTTTCTGGGTATAAGATGTCTTTCTGTTGAACCAGAAGGACTAAGATGGGGTTGTACTGATGCAGTGATGCCTGTCTGAACAAACCAGGAAATAGGTCTGCAACAAAGCTTGGAAATATTATCCTTTTGGAACAGTCCAATGGCTGTTCCATTTGGTAACTTCTGTAAACTGAACTCGGAAAAAGTATTTTTTCTAAGCTCTGATTTCCAGTGATCAAGGCACCTGAGGAAGATTAACTGAGGACTTTATCACACAGGTTAAAAAACCAAATTACTGCTGCTGAATTCAATTCGAATTCTGGATACATCCCGATTTTATCGCACACATTTTTGCCACCGACACTGCTGGGCAGGTGCATCCAGGGTAACATCTGGCTAGAATCCGAATTCAGCCACCCAATTTGCAAAACTGGGTGGTATCGGTGGCAAAAATGTGTGCAATAATATGCGGATGTATTCCAAATTTGAACTGAATTTGGCAGCAGTAATTCAGTTTTTTAAACTTTGCAATAATCTCCTGAGAGCAAGAATTAGTTGCTAGCAAGCATTGGATCCCAGGAATCTGATCAAAGTAAGGATAAAGACCAGACGTATGGGCCAGCTTTCCCTACGTCATAAGCCTGGATAATCCTGAAGACATTAGAAGGTATGGCTATGCCCCCAATATCACTGACAACCCTGAATAGGTGCTGCTAGATCTATATTGTTTCCCACTCAGTACTTCAGTTAGGAAGTTGGCTTCACTCCTCTTGAACCTTCTCCATGCCAGTAGGCAGCAGGAGTGATTAAGCACTCTGAATCATCCAAGGATGTTCCTAAACAAGAGGCTCAGAATAATGGTTGTTTGGAATAATGGCTAGGCATGTCCTGGTTCAATCTTCCATCCCCTTCTCACCATTTAGCTTGTGAAAAAGCCTGTAGGCGGCATACTAATAATTCATAGTACCCGGTTGGCTGGATTCCACTTCTTTGTTGTCTTGGCCAGTCCTGCTAGCCAATAGATCCCTTTCTCCAATGTAAGGAAGCAATAAATATAAAGGCAGGTTAAGTATATGAACAAAAGCAAGCTGAAAAAGAGTGTGAAGGACGAGGGACAAAGAATCTTTTCAGAAAGAGAGTAGGGAGCCACACACAGAAAGACCAAAACCCCAGGATGTTTCCCACAGAAGGACCTGACTTGGATAGATTTCTACTTGAAGAGTAGAGTTGTGCCAGATATTTTTTTAAATCAAATTACTGCCTCTCCTTCCTCTATTTTTCAGCACTGAATTCTTTGAGCATTGATTGTAAGACTCAACAATTCACAACTGTGGACTTTCCAGTCTGAAGGTATCTAACATTGATATAATTGTTGAGAGAGATAGAAGTTTTGGGGTTCAGTTAACAAAGTGCAGTTACTCACAGTTCCTTTGTTCTGGAAGGCTTATCTAAGGGAAGGCTATGTTTTACTTTTTTCAGGGTTAACTGACATTAAGCCCTCCTACAAGTTTCAAGGTGGAAACCCTTCCCCACGAAACCTAGACTTTGCGTGAGAAAAAGGAAGGCATAATCTGGTACTTGACTGTGTCTAATGTTTTCCATCCTTGACAAAGTGGTGTATTTCTGGAGGTGGGGAAAATACATAATTAGTAAAATGGGTATCTTGGGTTAAGATAATTTTAGAACTGGCAGTAGAAGATTGAGTTTCCATATTGATTCTCTCCAACAGTGTGATAGACTGACCATAGAAAAGTGGGTTGACTTTACAGATGTAAAACTTTTTGATAGCCTTGTTCTTACATTAAAAAAAGACAAACTACCATGCTAGTGGCTTCTGTGTCGGTGCAGTAGTGAACCTGTTCTTACTTTAATAGAGCTATCCAGGTGCTGAACCCTAGCTCCAAAACATTCCCAGAATCTTGGGCGGGTTACAGACCGCCAAAAAATACGTATTCCATACGTATTAGGGTTAGGAAGAGGCGGTGCTTCCGCACCCCCCAACCCTAGTACGTATGGAATATGTACAAAATGGCGACGCCCTGTTCATATGGGCGCCACCATCTTTACATCTTGGACGCATAGCGTCCAGACGTGTCGCGGCGCCTGTGATGTCGTGAATGCACCAGCGGCGCCTTGCGATGTCATAGAGGCGCCGCAAGAAGGAGCTCCATTTTGGAGCTCCTTTTTTGCTCCGCACGGGAGCCACGTGGTGTGGCTGCTACGGCTCCCTCATGGAGCAAACGGCGGCGGCGGCAAACCGCCACAAAGCGGCAGTCTGTAACCCGCCTTGGATAGCTTTTTTAAAAAATGGAGTAAGACACAAAGTGGACTTACTGCCTCACAAATGTAGTCTTTTATTTAAGGTGCCTAACATCACAATCACATATATGTTGACTTAAAAGCAAATCTTAAAGCATTTTGTTTGTTTGTTTGTTTGTTTGTTTATAGTACTTATACCCCACCTTTCAGCTCTAGAGGTTCTTACAATTATTTAATTTAATGGGCCATATACTCAGCTAAGTGCCCATAGCATTGCTATGGTTGCATTGTTTCACCTAGTTGGAAATCCACACATTGAAAGATAGACATAAAGTTCCATATTTGCCCTAGAACAATCTTTATAGATCCACCCCCCTCCAATAACAGACCTCTGCATGATGATAAGCTTGGAGGTTATCACACACGATGTAGTGGCTTTCTCAGTTCAAACCATACCAAAAATACTTCCATCTTTCCCGATATTGTAATCTGAGAAACTCAGATACAAGCAGCTTCCTTTTTAATTCAGTCATTGCCCACCTATTCTTTCTGGTATTCCTTATAATCAAAATAATAAATAATTATAAAATGTTTATTTATATTTTCCCGCCTCTCCCAGATGGATTGAGGCACGATCACAACCCAGTAAAATACACAAAATACATAATAAATTACGATAAAAAGTTAACTCCTAATTCGGTTAAAACATCTAACAAATTGACAGTGGGATGAAGTCAGGAGGATAAGCTTGCCAGAAGATACCCGTCTTAACTGCCCCCCTGAAAGAATCCAGTGAGGTGATAAGACGGGTCTTTTCCAGGAGACTGGTCCACATAAAATATTCTCATCTGCGTCAAGTTGACTGAGCAACATAGGTTCTCCACTCGCCCCCAAACATCAAGAGGGCCTCCAGCCTCCCTCCTTTTTGAAGCTGCTCTAGTTAGGTTATTACAGCATAGACATAAACCCCGTACAATTCTCTGCCTCTGATTACATTGTATCCCCCTGTCTTGGCCACTGGTAATTCCATCCTGAGATAGGGTTAGCTGTGAGTCTTCCATTCCAGCTGATCCCTTCCAAGTGTATTGCAGTTTTCTGCCTCTCACTGTTTTCTGCATGACAACAATATTAGGGACAGCATGGCTAAAGCACTGGGAGCCTTTTAGACAGTAATATGAGCAAAAATGATATCCAGGCTGCTTGCTGCCACAGCTCAGTTTTAACTGACCCAGTAAAAGAAAACCAGAAGCCTGCAGTCAAAGAATTTGCTGCTTAGTTTAAATGACTTTATGAAATTCAGTTTCATATAGCACTCAAATGCACGCTGCTTTTTCCCCCTTGTTAGATCGAGGCTTTTAAGTCAAAGTCCTGCAATGTCAACACACTCCACTGCTAGAAGAGTTCCCTTCTAAGCTTAAAATCAGTCATGGGAATTGTGACACACTCCAGATGTTGTGGAATTGAAACTTGTAACATTCCTCACCATTGACTATGCTGGCTATGACTGTTGGGATTTACAATCTAGCAACATCTGGAAGGCTGCATGATTCCCCTTCCATTATAAATACTCTACTTAGATACTATCTGCTATCTTGGCAGTCCCCAGAGTCCTTGTCATATCCTTTTCCATCTCTGCTGATCCACTACCTATTCTTTGCTCCCTACTAACTATTGCCTCAGGATCCTGATCAAGCACAGTTCATTTTGTTCTCTTTCCTTTGCTCAGCATAGTACAATATGGTTGAAAATAAACAAAGAAGGAAAAGTGTGGACCAGCCCCACCTTCTTCCTCCTTATATCACATGTTGAAATTTCACAAAATGACAATATATCAAATAATTAAAAAAATTAAAAAGGAAAAACTAGAACAACACAACTCAAATTTAACAAAACCTTCATATGTACACAAACTAATCACAGCCATACATTAAATAGATAAAATGTTTTCCTTCCTCTTCAGGAATTGTCAGTCAGAAGTGTCCTAAATGATAAAGCATTAATAATACTAAGAAAGCTATTGCTGAGTTCTCCCAGGAATAATAAAATCTGTCTGGAATCTATCCTCGGAACACTTATTTGGGTGTAAGCCACAAATGGAGGGCACTTCTAACCATCCATTCTGCTTACAAGAGTCTTTGAATTTAAAGATGTCTCATTGATAATGGATGGGAATAGTCATTTGCCCTCCCCCTGCAAGTATTTTCAAATGGGCAAATTTAATACCTGCTTGCCTGTCAATGTTAAGCCCCCCCCCCCAAAAAAAAATTCAGCGGTCCCTGTTATTCTGTTGACCATTATAAATGTGAGACTGTTCTTTAAATTTTACTCGCCTACTGAGAACTGAGATCAGGAGAGTACAATTCATTTTTAGAATGAATGTGCAAACATATGCATAATAAGTTGTGTAGATAACCAGAAATAAAATACTTATTTTTTCAGTAGCAAACTTCATGCATAGTTTTTGTGAGTTTTTCGGGGTATGTGGCCATGTTCTAGCAGAATTTCTTTCTGACGTTTCGCCAGCATCTGTGGTTGGCATCTTCAGAGAAGAACTTCATGCAGATGTAAGCTGGTTTGAGATCATAACCTATGGCTCTCCATGGGATTCATATTATATATAGTTATGCTTTCTGGTGGTAAGCTTAATGTAGGTAAACCAGAGATTGATAAAGGTTGACACCCCCCCCCCAAATAATCTGGATTTTTTGGGGGGGTAGTTCTCTATCCCTTTAGATTCTCTACTCATCCTTTATCTGGCCATTAAAAAGAATGAATTGCCTCTGCTGGAATTATACAAGAGTAGTAGTTCACCAGCCCCCCACTCCCATCACTCCTGAACACTGGAAACCCCCTTTCAAAACTTGAAACTTGCCCCCCATTTTAATACTCAGACACACAAGCATACATACACCCACAAAACATAGCAGCATTGCCCATCTCTTTTTAAGTGTATCAAGGCTCTACTTTAAAAGAAAATGAAACACATCTGCTGTAATCATTTAAATGTTCTTGCAATGATCCAGATAGTCAGATATTAGAGGACTAAAATGCACTAAAGGAGATATATCCATAAAGGGAGAGATTTCACATATCCTTGGGCATAAGTATAGAAAGGCATTTACCCTTCTAGAGTGCCTGAAAACTATTAGTGTATTCCTGTCAGAAGATTCTAGGTATCCAAGCTTCCACTGCCAGAAACCTCTGTGCAATTCAGGATATTGCATGAAAAGTAATAACCATAAATTATGGCCATTACTTTTATTCTAAGTTGCTTATGAGGCTGCATAATGTGCTAACCCCAAAACAGTGCCAAAGGCATTACAACTTTACCTAACTGCATTCTTTCTGAGGCCTAATATGAACTTATTTAGAACAATGACCCATTTAGTTTATAAATCACCGTGCATGTTGCCATAGCTTTCAAGCTAAGTCCATTCAATCAATTATTATTACTGAATGGAGGAAGAATACAACATTATAGCCTTCCTGGCAGAACATGTATCATTGAGATATTGATCTGGGTATGATAAAAATGTTCTGAATGGCTTCAGAAGTGGAAAGAGTGTTATCTCTTTCTTGCAATTTGTGCAAAATATAAGAGACAGACTTATGAAAGGAGATGTTTCTGTGTGCATAAACACAAGACAACACAATATTTGCATGGACTAAATCATGTCATTGAGTAGGGATGCAAATCTTCACTATTTCATTCTCAAACAAAGCAACAAGTCATGGTAGTACAGTCACCTCTCTACATTCATGGTAGTTAGAAGTGCAGGACTGCCACAAAGGTGGGTAAAAAACCACCTCAAATTTAGATCCTCAAACAAGCATACTATAGACTCCTGTCAACAGCACCAGCCCACGGCTCTGTTTCCCACCTGGCCAACAGCATGCCTTAGCCAGATTTTAAACCACTTTCCACTCTATCAATCTCTCACTCCACTGCTGTTCATCCCAATCCATCACCTCTCGTCCTTCCAAAAGAGCCAGCCAGGTTTTGAAGCACTTTCCAGCCCGTAAATCTCCTCACCCTATTCCTGTCACCCCAATCCACCACCTCTCAACCTCTCATCCTTTCAAAAAGAGCCATCAAGAGCAAAGTATAACTGACTGTGTGAAAATGGGGGTTAAAACCCGATGGCATTTAACACCTGAAAAATTATGTAAAATGTATTATAATTGTTGTAATAAGTGTTGGAAATGTGCTAAAGAAAAGGGAACTCTTTTCCACATGTGGTAGATGTGTGTTAAAGCAAGAAAAGTCTGGTCAAAAATACCTCCTTCAATAAATGCAGACTTACAAGAAAATATAAAATTTAAACATAAAATATTTCTGTTAAGTATGATTGATGAACCACTAGAAAAAGAAGATGGGAGAACTTATTTTAAAAGCTGTCCACTGCAAGAAAGGTTTATGCCTGAATGTGGAAGCAAGAAAAACTACTGTTAAAAAAACTGGTTAGTAAAACTGTTAGACATAATAGAAATGGATAAATTAACAGGAAATTTACAAAACCAACTGTCTGATAAATACGTAGAAGATTGGGGGGGAAAAACTAATTGACTGTCTGACCCAGGAATCAGGAAAAATGGTTGTAATGAAATCAAGTATGAAATAAACAAAAGTGAGAAACATGTACAAAATCAGATGTGAACAACTATGAATACAGATACTGTAGATAAAACTGTAAAGAGAAACAATTTATTTTCAATGTGAGATAGCCCATATTATTTAATTTTGGAAACTGTTGAACTATACCAAAAAGCTTTAGATAAAGAAGTAATGAATACGATATGGATGTGTGGCCCTGTACAAACGGGCCCTTCAGCACGTCCTGGCAACATGCTAGGGTTGCCTCGGGGTGCTGTTTCCAGATGCCCCACAACCCTAGGATGTCACCAGGACCTCACAGCTGTGCGGCGCTGTGTACATGGTGCACACAGCTGTGACGTCACTGCTGCATGCCATCTAGATGGGCACACGCGGCAGCAACATGCTCGCGTTACTGCAGGCAGTTTGCGGCAGCGCTAAAAGGATCTGCTTTTCAGGGCTCCTTTAGCTGTGACACACAATTTGGTTGCTGTGGCGCAGTTACGCTGAAAAGAGAGGCAGCTCACAGCCACCTCTTTCTGGCAGTCTGTATCCCAACAATGTCTTACTTGTTAAACTTAAATATGCATTAAGTGTCTATGTTATATAAATGTATTTTTTCTTTTTATATATTTTTGAAAATAATTTTAATAAAAACTATTTTTAAAAATAAAACTGCAATTAAAAAAACTACTCTTCACAAATTTAGCATGTGATGTTTTTGCACAGAAAACAGAAATTTGTGCAAATGAAATACCTTTTTCTGCACACAAAAAGTATTCTTTTTCTTGTAAACCTCTCTCTGATGCAAAAAAATAATGATGATGATGTGTTATCTGGAAAAAAAATACTCTTTATGAATTTTGTTCAGAATAAAACCCAAACTGTGAAAATTGTTGTTAGTCCAAGTTTCTCCTTATACATATTTTCCAACACTTAAAAACATGTATGTTTTTTTTTTAAAAAAATTATCAATACTTTGAAATATTCTTTCCATCTTTTATGCTCATCATGTAAGTAAACCAAAGGAATGTGTCTTGGATTGATTCTTGTTTTCATTTGACAATGATAATGATGAAAGTGATGATGATGATGAGACTGAAAATGTAATGTTTTAAGTGCCCCTCCTTTTAAGAGGTTATATAACATCAATGTCATATGGGTAGATGTGCAAAACATAAATATGATGACAGTTGTTGCAAAAACAGCATGAAGGCTGTCTGGCAAACAACACAAGCATTGCTCCAAGGTGTGGGGAATGGGCAGATAATCTCTGAGATTGTATTATGTTAGCAAACACATTACCAGGCCTGTGTGCCTCTACTTTTTAAGAGGAGTGGACACAAAGAAAAGGCTAGGCTGTCTGTCTTATATCATTCCTTATCCCCTCCAGATCTTCATTAACATTTCAATAGCTCAGTTAATTGGAATTTTATTTTTATTTCAAGAATGTACATCCCACCTTTCTCCCACAATGGGATTCACAATGCTTATTTAAAATAGCCATGCCTCCCCAAAAGGAATGTAACATTCTGTGCAGATGTGCACCTACGCCAGATGTCTGAGAGTGGTTGATAGATGAGTTTCAGGTTCATATTTTAAATTGACAGAAAGTAGGGTTCTTTCTTTGTATGTATGCTTACATCAACTTTATACCAAATGGTCCAAATTTCTAGAAGTAACTTCATATATACTGAAGCTTTTCTTCACATGAATAGCTATAACTGGGAGGTTCAGTATAGACTTGAGGGACAGAAAGGTATTCTGAGTGCTAGAGAGAACCTCACAACATTACAGTACATTATTCTAAACAACAAACTTTTTTTTTCCTGATCCTTTTGGGAGAGGTGGAATAGTTGTTGTTATTATTATTATTATTATTATTCAAAAGTTAACAAAAGTCAACATTTTTAAGGAGCCCAGAATAAGGAGTCTCCACAAAACTCTGATGTTTAAGCCCTCCTCTCTTTGATAGACTACACTCTGAACACTATTGACATGTCCGGGTGACAAAAGGCAACAACCTGTTATGTTACAGATCCAATGCTGGGGAAAAGATGGGCTCAGCTGGACAGAACAAAAAGCAAGGGATGCTATAACTTTGTTTCCACTCTAGTAGCAAGCTGCTGTGGGAGGCTGCTATTAGGTAGACAAATACACTGCACTGAACATGTGGCCTCTAGTCTATAGCTTCCGGAGTAGAGTACATTCATTTGGGAGGAGTGGGCAGGAACAAGAAATATTTGTTGTTGTTAGTTATTGTCATGATTGTAATAAGGCTCACAAGGTTGTCATGTAGTTATATTTATGTGGTGGATAAAAACACAGAGAAGTCCACAGGATCCTTGTGCATCATGGGATAAACAAACAGGGTTGTATAAAATGGCTTTAAAACAAAACTAGATAGCCCTTACGACACTGGATTGACATTCAGCATGACAAGTGTTTGAAGTGGTATGAAAGGCCTGATTTAATGTCATAATATAATTTATGCTTATTTCCATACCCCCTCCAGATCTTCACTAACATGTTTCACATATGAACAAAGCTGACAGTTCTCTTTTGCCCACATTTTATTTTTTTTCTTATAAAATACAACATTCTTGTCATTCTTTTTTGTGGGGAGGCGAACAGGGGTAAAATTTGGTATGCTTTTCCAAATGCAGAAATAATCCAGGTTGATACCAACTACCATGGCTCCATTCTGGGATTTCTAGATTGCTGTGGCACCAGAGTTCTCTGGCAGAGAATGCTAAATATCTCACAAAACTATAGTTACCAGAATTCAATAGCATGGAACTATGGCAGTTAAAGTGGTGTCAAACTGGATTATTTCTGGAAGTTCAGATTTAGTATGTATAGCTATTTTAGACTGTAATAGCCATGTGACTATTAGAGATGAGGGATACCTGTTGTTTTTGAAGGTAGCAACTGTAATTCAGTACATCAAATATTGTTGAATATATAGGGACCCAAAGTCAGTTCTTTTAAATATAAGCACTAGGGAAGTGGAAATCTCTAGCATGAATCCCATTTGCCCCAATTAAAGTAGCCTGATTGCAGCAATGGGAGTTACTTAAGTGTTGTCTAAATGTCAAACACTCAATTCAGTGCTCTATTCTCTCTGGGATTATTAGGATTCAGGCTTAAATCCTGGTAATACTGAGTTTCCCCAAAAGCCACCTTGCAGGTTCTTCCCATTTTGGTTTCATATTAGTTTGCAAGACTTGAGGAAGAGGGTTCTCCTCAAAATTCACACACATTTTTAATACATTTTTTTTCTAATGGCACAGTCATTTGCACATTCTGCCTCTTTTACACAGTTTCACCATTGACAAAAGTATTTGTGCAAATTGTTTTGAACTGTATGCATCTCATCTATTTGCATTTTAAAACATGTTTTTGTGTGCATGTCATTTCTCTGAAGTGTCTCATGAGTCTGGGAAAAAATGGGAATTTTGGAGGCAAGACATATGTCTTCTTGTAATAAATCAAAAGGAGTGTAAAAAGATTGCTTTCATCAGTGTTGTCAAATATTGCCACCACTGTCCAGTTTTAAACTTACCAAAGAAAAACGTAACAGAGGAAATTCTCATCGATTTCTAGCCTAATGTTTGAATTAGTTTTCTCTTGGAACAGGAGAAGCAAGTTAGCTTCTCCTCCACTTCATATACAACTGCGATACATCTTTCACATATCCCATGAGTTCTTTTCCTTCAGAGGATTGAAAGTGCTACAAGATTTACATTGTTGTTGTTTGTCATATGAATATTACTGTATGAGTGCTTCTTGCATTATCATCACAAGGCTTCTGTGGTGCTTTTTTGGGTGTGGGGAGAGAAGCTTCTACAAACCCTGCTTGGCCCTTGGTGGGATTAATGTGTGTCTGTCATGAGGAATTATACATCTATCACAATCACCTTCAAGTATCTTAAATGACTGCCCCACTGCACCCTGCGGCTGTAAGCTATGAAAGCTCATGGCACAATTAATGTTTTAGTCTTTAAGATGTCATAGGATGTCTTGTCCTTTTTAATTCAGCAGCAGTTAATGAATTAGACAGACAGATCCAAATGTGACAGGAATTCTACAAATCAAAGCCTTTCAAGTCTTATCTAGGGACAGCTGCAAAATACACTTGGAGACTAAGCAGTGCTGAGAGACTTGTATATTAGAGAATTTTTATTTTGTCTGAAATTGATTTTTAGAAATCTAAATAGCAATGTTGAATTTGGGTGTTTGTGGCACTCAGAATCTACTGAGCCCTTGATAGTGTGTGTCTTGAAGAAGGAATCTCACTGCCCTTCCAAACAGGAATGCATTTGATATTGCCATTTCATGCTGCTAGGTCTAGATGTATGGTAGATATCAGTGGTAGAAGTGATTATACCTGGGTGTTTGAAATGCCATTTAAAAATGCTCCTTCATGTTGGAGGCTCTTTACAAATGTCACAATAGCACTCCAAGAGGAATGCTCATATGGAACATTAGACACTATGCATCCAGCTGTTTTTGAGATTCACTGTACCTGTGTTTGTTTCTGATTCGTAATCGGGCACAAGGATCCTCTGATATTTGGCCTACAAATCAAGTGTGTGGCTGTAAAATGGACACATGTATGTTTTTGTAAACTGACAAACATAAATTTACTTTAAATAAGCATTAGCTGTAATATTCAATGATGGTGTGGAAAATCATTAATCATCAGCAATAAACATTCAGTTTCAACTGCTGTGGAGGATGACTACTTATCTCTTTGAGTGCTTATACTGTGCATTATTTTCAGTTGCTCCAGAGAGACTATGCTTCTTTTGATCAGCTACCAAACACACACATTATTTTAAATAATAATAATAATAATAATAATAATAATAATAATAATAATAATAATAAATATCCCTGCAGCCCCTCTATTAAGTTGGTGTACACAATGTAGCCCAAAATATAGTCTATATTTTAAGTCAGACCATCCCAAACCATCCTTCTATATTTACACAGCTGATTTTGCACAATGTGGTAAAACACAGAGAGAAAGTTTGCCTTGTTTACATAGATGTGAATTACTTCCTAGTGCATTAAGCACAACCATTTTTGTTCCTAAAGAGTTGCATAGGTCATTCTGAGGAGTTCTGCAATAGATGCAGGAGTTGTATGTGTGCGGCAGCCCTAAGGAATACTAGGAGATCTGAAAGAGAAAGAGGTTGAGGGCCCTTTCTCACCATACTGAGTAGATATATGATTTATCCAACTCCATCATGTTTTATTTGTTCTTGTTTTGAGACTTAAACTGTACAGTTACACAAATTATTCTGTCATTCCTTTCTTTTTGCCCTGTTAAATAAATTCTTGTCAACAAATACTTTTTGACTTTCATTAACATTTTATTTTATTTATGAAATTGCATAATAGTATTTTTGGCAGTAGAGAAATGTTTTAACCACACAATTGCACTGTTCATGTTTATAATAAATCATGCAAAACCAGTAATGTTTCCTTTGTAAGGCCCACTAGGACCTATTTCTGTGAAGGGTAGCAATAGCAATGGGTGTACATTGTTATTGGTTGTTGTGTAAGCTGGTTTTCTAAAATCTGAAGCAGTTACTCATTTTGCATCAATTTATAAAAAATCAGTTTACACAACATCCAAATGAGATTGTAAACCCAGAATTCTCTATATGAAACTATGTACACGCTGTTACATGTGAATAAATCCACAAGTGTAAAGTTTGATGTTTCCTGTATATAAAAATGTACAAATTAATATTGCTGACCAAGCATGGATTAACAAGACCAGATGCAGGAACCTATTTAATCTAAGACCTATTTAGACTGTAGTGAACCTGTCAGGATCAGGAAAGGAAGGCATTTCATGTGGGATCAGCTGATGCAGGTGTCTTCGTTGACTATCTCCTCAGCCTTTCCCTAGTGAACCACCTGAATGCAACCCAATAGCTGGATTTCTCCATGTCTGGACATCTACTAGAAGGCAGACCTGAAGAACTCCCACTCAAGTCTCAGGACTTAAAGTGAGAACAAAGCCTCCAGACCAGTCCCACGGAAGGTCTCCTCCAACACGCCATGTCAAGACCTAAACAGGCAGTCCCATAGCCCTCTCCTTCACAAATGGGTGCCGAGGTGTTCACTATACAGTGGTGCCTCGGGTTACGAAAATAATTCGTTCCGCGGCCGCTTTCGTAACCCGAAAAGCCTCCGTAAGCCGAAAACCCATAGGCACTAATGGGGAAAAAAGCCACGGCTCCGCCGCGGCTCCATTTAAAATAGCGCCGGAGTTTTTTCGTAACCCGAAAAAACTTTCGTAACCCGAAACAATAAATCCCTATGGGATTTTTTCGTATCCTGAAAAATTCGTAACCTGGGTATTTCGTATCCCGAGGTACCACTGTACTCTTATTTTCTCCCCAACTACCTGCCATGGACAAGGGATAAGCAGAAGCTTAGTTCCTTTCCCCCAGCAGGCTATTGCAAATCCCCAAGGAACAACATACTGCCTTCCTCCAATAAAGGGATGCTGTCTGTTATACAGAGCTCAAGCTGCTGAAAAACTATAGTGAGATGAGGAAGAGAATGACTCAATCCTCTATTCAACACATTTCAGATCTTTCTATTTACTCTTCAATTGGCTGTATCAATACAATGGGGATCAGCCTCACCTCACCAATTTTAGTGAGGCAAAAATGACCAACCAAATCAATATTATTCCTGGCCATTTGTCCTGTATGACCTAAAGATCATGCAAAGCCTGAAGGAGAAGGACCTTGCTTTTCAACAAACCTAGGTTATTCCCACCTAAGTGAATGATGACAATATGGGAAGGAGGCCCCTTTTGTTCCCCAAACAACAGAGGCAACAGACCCATAAGTAACTAAATTGCAGCCATTATTGAAAGGATGTTGCATATCTAAATCCCTATAAAACCACTATTGATAATCTTCTTGGTGGCAACAGTGCCAAAGAGCATGCTATGTCTCCTTAAGCCCACACTGTCAGGACTTGTTCCATATCTGCAACTTCCCATTGCTGACTGCCTACCTGAAACACTTCACACACATCATGGTCAACTATGTGGGATGGCTGACCAGGCTCAGCTGGGGCCAGCCAAGACTTTCCAAGGCCAATTTGGGTCTAAGCAGTGCCACAAGAGCGTATTGAACTGAGCAGGGGTTGCAGAGGCCAGTCAGGCCTAAGTATAGACTATGTAGGCTGATCAGGCCCATGCAGGTCCTACAACAGCGAATCAGGCTGAATAAAGGGTTGAAGGAAGCTGATCAGGCAAAGATTGGGCTAACTGAGGCAAGAACAGGCCAAGCAAGTGTTTTAAGGAGGCCGATTGACCTAGCTGGGGCCCACAGCCCAACTCTGCAAACTGATTGGGCCAAACATGTCCAGTAAAAGTACTAAGAAACCTAAATGGGCTGATTGAGGGGAGGTGATTGAAAGTGTGTGGTCTGGGCCAGAGCCCTAAGGAGTGGCACCTGCAGCATAGCCAACTGAAAGAATGGGGAACAAAATGCAGGACAAAATATGATGTCAGAAACCCATATCAAAAACTCTTTGTGCCCCTACAACCACTTCTAAAATGTCTTGTCCCCCCAAATAGCCCCTTGCTATCCATTTCTTTCAGGGAGATCACACAGCAGCATGATGAGCTGCTTGCCCACCACCTGATCCAGCCCCCTTCCACTGTCTAAACAAACAAAACTGCCATTGGTTCCCCTCCCTCACCTTTGAAATGTCCTCAAAACAATGTTCAGAGAGGGAGAGAAGGGGGAAGAAAAACCTTATAATCCCCAAGCTACACTACCCACATGTCTGGTATCACAGCATGCCTGGCCTCTCATCCATTGGAGCCCAGCAAAGGCAGTTCCTCCTCTACAGCATCATGCAATGTTCAGGTATGGATCCACATTCTCTGTACTCCTATAAAATACTGAACCTGTGTTGAGGATGACATGTCAACACTCCTAAGGTAAAAGCTGTTGTTGTGGTTTCTCATTCTCCTATGAAAAGATCAAGGTCACATCTCTTCAGTTTGGCAACAAAACAAAATACATCTTACCCTGGAAATTTGTATATTTTCAAAGCTTACAAGGCAATTTGGTGAAGAAAAGTACCCAGAACGTTGAAAAAGTGCATGCTTATATGTGAAAAAATGCACACTGATGCATGATCAGTAGGGAAAATGCATGTTTATTATGTTAAATAAGATGTATGAAAATTGTGCATATTTGTAAAATAAAAAATGCATCCCCCAAACTCATGTATTTCCATGTTGGAAGAACAAGTAAATGCTTCAGAATAATGGAGTACTAGGACAGGATGAGAATGCTGATGGATTACTGAGAAACACAATAAAAACTAGACTAAATAATTTTCACATGCCTGCATCCTGTGGAACTGTATGAGTTCATTGTTTGTTTAAAGGAAATTGTAATAGAATGCTAATATCTTGTGCTTCAGAAGCATGCAATTGTAGACCAATTACCTACATGTGAGGATGAGGATACTAATATTTGAAATTTAGGCCCTAGCTGAACTATGATCTCTTGGAGGGTACACTTAAAGGGAGTTAATAATTATTTGTTTACATATGAATATTTTTAAAGTGGCATGTGCAATTTAAAAATATGCACTCTGTTACAGCACCTGAGGAGTCCACCACTGTCTCTTTCAAGCATAAGTAAATCCAGTCTTGATGAGTCATCTAGTTCTGCAGCAATAGCACCATGGTGTATTTCTTGGCTACCCTCAAATGAATGAGACAGCAGTGATGTATGCAACATGTTCCTTGAAACCAGACTTCATGAATTTTAGATAAAGTGCAAAGTTAAAGCCTGTCGTTCCTCATGCATGATGGATAGCGAAGTAAAACCAGCAAAGATAAAGTCCCCAATAAATCTTATAATAAGCCACATTTTAGTCAGCGAGATATTCATACTCTGCTCCAGGGGGAACTTGCTCCATTTTCATTGCTGGTGGTATATTTCTCCACCCACCTGTACCATCAGAATATGCGTGTGTGTGCACACTGAGTTTTGTGAAATTAAAATGAGATCCTTCAGTGTTTCCAAACAGAGATGAAATACTGAAGTTTTATAGCCTAAGTGTACCAATGAAAACTTCCATTGCAGCACTAATTAACTTTTCATAGAATATTATATCATACATGCACACTGGTGTGTGTGTATGTGCATGGGAGGGGGTGTTAACCCCTAAGGATTTTTATGATATGGTATATGCAATTTATTAACTGTGTATTTGTAAAACAAAACAAAGAATTATTCCCTTACTAGTGAAGGTGGTCCATTACCCACCCCCAGTCCCAAGGAGGCTGGGTGTTGTTGTTTTTTTGTATCCCACCCCCACCCCTCTGGTTTCTTTTATTTTCTCCCTTCCCTCCATCATAGTGCCATAAAGGCTAAAATTAGTTTAAAATAGAAATAAACAACAAAAAAGAACAAACAAACAGAATCCTGGATAAGGCATGCTGGACAAATAGGCAGGGTTAAGGATGAATCTGGGGAAAAGAGTCCATTTCACAGACAGCCTTGATAGCATTAATGGAGGGACTAAGGCCCCATACAGACAGGCCAAAATAAAGCTACTTTGGGTCACTTTGGAGGTATGCTGTTTAAATGATGCATGTGTCCTAAGAGTCCGGAAGCTGCACCAAAGCCACGATCCAGTCCTAAGAATTGGAGCACAGTTTTGGCGCAGCTTCCGGACTCTTAGTACACATGCATCATTTAAACAGCATACCTCCAAAGTGACCCGAAGCAGCTTTATTTTGGACTGTCTGTATGGGGCCAAAGTGATTTTTAAAAAAGCTCCCAAATCAGTATCAAGTTTCTTTTTCTAATGCAATTGAGATAAGAACAGGGCTCAAGTGATAAACTCCCATGAAAGCTAATCAACAATTAGATTGTTTTTTTTCCTTACCCAGGAATATTTTGGATATACCTTTGAGGATTTGGTCCTGATTTGATCTATCCTCATGAAGTAGTAGGAAAATTTCAGAAATGATCTCCTCACCATGAACTGCCTCAAGGCAGCAAGACTATTGTTTCTGGTGGTGTTAATGGCCTTAAGAGGGGGTAAAATCCAATTTTTCACAAGTGGTTCATGTGCATTTCTTTAAAATGCATAGTACTAGAAAATGTGATAATCATTCTTTTGTTGAATGAACTCGTAAAAAGCAGTAGCAGTACTAGGTAACTTGCTTGAGTCTATGTGGTCAGTCCTATGGTGTTTGCTTTGTGTGTGTGTGTGCGCGCGCACATGTGCATGCACACACATGTGTGAAAGAAAGAGAGAGAACACACACATGCATACACACACACATACCTAGCTTCTCCAAGAAATATGTTTTGTACAGAAGGAGGCGCTTTATGAAAACTATAGTTTGTCCAAATTGCAAAACATTAAAAGGGAAAAAAATGTGACTGTCACTGTGGTGAGATGATCAGACTGAACAAAATGTTGAAATCAGCCAAATTCCCTCCCCACATACCTACATAGTCTAAAGAAGGTAGTCTGAAACAGCATGTGATGTTAGATAGGAAGGAGAAAAGAGGCTTTATTGCATTCCTTTCTACACAAACCTTAATGACTAATCAGGGCTTTCATCACATGCATATGACTAGCAGTTCTGTACATTATGGTCCACAGAGTGGCTTGTGCACTAGTTGTAGGCGATGTTAGAACAATTTGGACTCTTTTTTGCCAAGTTCTTCCACAGGTGAATAGCTAAGTGCACCTGCTCATCCTGCTGGTAGCAATGATTAGCATTTCAGAATGGTGTGTGGGTGTATGAGAGAGAATAAAAATATCATAAATTCAAGCTGGAGAATAGTTGCTTCTTAAATAAATTTTGAACCTTTTATGAGATACAGAAACAGGTAAAACTAGGTTGTGGCCATATTGTAATCAGCAGAGGAATGTTCTTTTAGAACAAAATTATTCTTAATATACAGATACAGAGGACGGAGGAGAGAATGCTGAAAGGAAGTATTGAATGCACAGGAGGAAGAGCAGTGAGCATAGTGCAAGGAAAGACAGATAAGTTTGAATTATTGTTTTTGTCAGGCTCAGTTTTAATGACATTTTTATATTACTTTGTACACAGCTCTGAAACATGTTTTGCTTATAATGAGAGTCGATTCGCTTCCACATTGCAACATGTTGGCCACAATATGTCTCATTCTAAATCAAACACTGCTCTCCAACTACATGACAGTTCTCAGGACAAATTTGGGTATAATTATTCTGATTCTAAGAGTTGAACTAGGTCCCTTCTGATTTACTTTGATGAGATAAATATGAATAATACATAGGGGTTGTTTAAAAATTGTTGCCTTCCCCCCAAAAAACAAGGCGTGGAGGCATATCATGCTTTAAAAGCCAAAATAAAACACAACAATAAAATCAATCCCACATAGTGTTTGAGGTCCATACATATCCCACATCTTCCATGATTCCTACCACTGCTCTGGAGCATGAAGCTCCTCTCATTTCCCCTACCTTCTCTGAAGTGAAATAGGATAGGCAAAAGGCATACCATAACCCATGTCTGGGAGGGTAGAGGGGCTTGTGACTGAGTGAGTTGCACGTTGTGCAGCCAAAGCACATTTCTTTTTAATAGTCCCCACTACATTTTATACTGCGAGGCCTACATGGTTGTCTCTCTGTCCCTCAATTTTTTTGTTTCTAAATGATTCTGCTGTTAAATATAATATGTCTAAGTAATTAATATCCTTTCACTAGAATACAGTTGAGCTCTAGATTTTTTAATACTATGCAAAGAACTGTTTTCACATAGTAGTGGCTCAGGTATCAGCATCTTTAAGATTAAGTTCATAGTCATAAATGAAACTGCAGCTGAGTAATGATGGGATGTTAGATTTCAGTCCATAATAAATTCGACTATATTTGAAATGTTTTGTTACGCTATCCTCACTGCTTTGATGTAAGGTTGCTTAACTGTCTTATGGATCAGAGCCCTATTTCCTCTATTATCTCATAGTTCTGGTTAAGCAGTAGAAGAATATCCTGGTTATATCAAATCTTCAAGTTATGCACATAAATAATTAGATTGACCTACATTGCTCAGAGAGAAAAGAACTGCTAATCCTGGGAAGAGGCAATTTCTGTGCAGTAGTCTTTGCTTTGCTGTTGTAAGTGGTATATTTACACAGCTCTCCTCCAGAGCATGGGTCTCCAGGCTTCTGTCCAGGAAAGCAGCAAGCAGCCGATAGCAAACCAAAACAACTGAGATAATGACAAAGCAAAAAGAGCAGTAAACACACTGAACTTTATCGCATGGGGCTTAAACCATTCCCCAGCGTGTTCTAACGGGGGCGCGCGGGGGAGTTCATGGAACGCGATGGGCATGGGATGGGGCCCAGAATGTGACTTTACCGCCTGGGGGAACACCGCCGCCGCCACACGTTCCTATCGCATTCCAATTCGGTTCCAGAGGGCGCCATTTCTGGGGACGCTTTGAAACAGTTCCCAGAAATGGCGCCCTCTGGAACCAAATTGGAACGCGATGGGAACGCATGGCAGCGGCGTTCCCCCATGCAGTAAGGTTGCGTTCTGGGCCCCATCCTGAGCCCATCGTGTTCCGTGCGCACCCCCGTGCGCCCCCGTTAGAATGTGCTGGGGAACGGTTTAAGCCCCATGCGATAAAGTTCAGTATCTGAAACAATTCAAGTCCTGAGTATCATACGATAAGAAGATAGAGCAAACAAGAAGTTCCAAAAGCAAAGTCATTAGTCAGTGTGAGAGTCAGGATTCGGGCAATCACAGTAGTCAAATAGTCCAAGAATCTGGGGTTCCAGCAAGGAGAATTGTCTATCCAAAGTCCAAAGGTTCAATCCAGGAAATCAGGCAATAAGAGAGTCTACAAAAAAAAAGTGCTTTCACCAGGGAAGTCAGTTAACCTCTAACAAAGGTTCTGCTGAGGCTTTTATCTCCAGCTCTCACTAGTTCAGCTGTTCCCTAATTACTTGGCATTCATTATAAATTCTTTCTGAATGACACCGAGCTCCTCTTTCGGCAACTGTCTGATTAGTGACCTTGGCAGTTACTTGCAGGAGCTTGAAGTCTAGATGGGTTTACTGTGCAAAAATGTTTTGTGTCCTTTTTGGAAAAAAACATGCTGATCTTCATGTGCCATATTTATGCTTTTTTACACCACAACATGCTAGCCCCCCTCTCTCCTTCTCCCCATCCCATTTGCTTTATATAATCATAGCAGTCACCTCCTAGTCCCTCCTGCAAAAGCATATCAGAAGTGTTGTCCCCTCCCACAACATACACTTTCAGAGCAGCTCTGCTGTTGCTTCTGTCAGCCTATTCTTGGCCCTCTCCTCTAAACCATCAATTTTGCTCTTTCTACTGAACATAGATGCCCATTAATTAAGGCCCAAGACAGACCACCTGAAAATGGCAGTCTGCAGGCACCTGTTTCAACTCCAGAGGGATGCCACAGCCACCAAACCATGCAACGTTGCTCCGGAGTAAAAAGAACCCAGTTCTTCTGGGTTCTTTTTGTGGTGCCCTGGTTACGTCTCAAGTGCACCACTGGCGCAATCATGACATAAGTGATGTGCAGTGATGTGCTGACACTGCACATTCCTTATGTCAAGATGGTTGGGCCCGTGTGGACAGGACGCTGCTATTAGGCCGCTGCCATTACACACTAGGGTTCCAGACTGTGAGGTTGCTGCTCAGTCTGGAAGCCTAGTATCGCCACTGCCACACTGCTTTTGGCCCATCTCTCAGGCTTAAGTTGACTTGCTACCTTCCTTCTATATAAAAAAGTTCTCTCCAGATTACCAGATGGGGAGAACACAGAGCCAAAGGAAATAGGGGATTGAGTGCTTGGACTTTGATTGAGAGGTTAAAGTGGCCATTCATACACCTTATTTATCTTCTGTAAGTCTGTCAACAGGGCAGGGGGAAAAAAACCCCTGAGGGAATCAGCACTGCAGCTTTGCTAGCTGGCAAAGAATCTGGGATGATCAAGATGTATAACAGTAGGTGAAGAACAAGATGGGATAGCCCAAAGCAGCCAGAGAGTTGCTTGAAGACCAGAAGATGCAATGTAGCTGATGTGTTTTGGCTGTTAAGAACAGGAAATGAAGGACAGGAGAGTGCTGGTGAGATGGCTCCCCTTGGGACAATGCAGAACAGTATAAGGGTGAAAGAAAAAGTAAATAATGACAAAAGTGGTTAATCTGCTTGTGGAATATACCGAAGGAATTAGGGGATGCAGGTGGCAGAAGGGCTACAATTTGGGGACCCTTGCTCTGGAAGGTTTTAGATATTCTACAGTCCTGACCAATATCTCTCTCTTTCCCTGCAATGGCTATAAACATACAACTAGTTAGACCTATAGTATCAATCTCTGAAGGAATAAAAAACAAATAATGTGGAGACTGTTTACAATAGAGATTGGCAATTGTGGATGATTCGGTCTAGTTTTTGCCTTGATATTCTCTAGAGGCTGTACAGAGTATCCAGTATGTGAAAAAGCAAATGAAATAAAATAGGTAATGATTAGAGGTCCACTGCTGGTTTGAGAAAACTGTGTTTGGTTTTGTTTAGCTTTGTTTTAATAGTGACTTTAGCTGAAATCACAACCTGATGTAAAAGTGAATTGCTACTACTGGAGGCTGCCAGAAGAGATAATTTCCCTTTTGTGCCTGAAACGCTGGAGGGCTCAGAATTCACAAACCAAAAAAAATAAAAAATTAAAATAAAGAGAGAGAGAGAGAGAGAGAGAGAGAGAGAGAGAGAGTGCCTTGGAGGTTGTTCCTTTGTTCCTCCTTGATCAGCAAGGTGGTGTCTGCATGGGCCAAGATACTCCAGAAATACCCTTTTATATCCTGGGCTCAGAGCTGCCTTGACCCCCTCTCCATTACTTGAGTCCCTCTGTTCCAATGTGGCACAGCTATTCATATATGTGTCCTGCTGTGCTGTGTGGCATGGCTGCCTCTGTCATGTATTTCTCACTTTAAGGTGCCCAATGTCGATCACGTGGCTGGGTGCCTTGTTGTGACCTCAGAGCGAGTGATACATAGCAGTGGCAGCTGCACTGGGCAGCCCAATGAGATGCATTTTAAACAGATTCCTTGTGTCAGAACAAAAGGCTCCAGTTCTTTCAGGGAGATCCAGAGCAAAATGTTTTTGACGTGGTTTTAAGAGAAGTATACCCTTGGTCAGATGTTGTCCAGACTGTTCGTGCCAGACCCAGGTATTGGGCCATGTTGTCCAGACTCCTTACCAAGAGGATGGAAGAAGCCTGGTTTTTAATCAAGTACTCTTAGAGTGGCTTAGTGGTTAAGATGCAAATTCTGATGATCGGAAGACTGGAAGGTTGCGAGTCTGAGGCTTGTGTGCTGCATGATGGGATGAGCTCCTGTCACTAGTCCCTGCTTCTGACAATGTAGCAGTTCAAAAACATTGAAATGCAAGTAGATAAATAGGTACCACTGGAAGGAAGTTAACAGCATTCAGTGCAATCATGCTGGCCACATGACCACCAGAGCAGTCCTCAGACAAGGCTGGCTCTTTGGCTTAGTAACAGACATGAGCACAGCCCCCTGCGGTTTTTTTACAACTAGACATTCATGTCAAGGGACTACCTTACCTTTACCTTTACTCTTAGATACTAAATAGCCAAGTGCAGACATTTCATGTCAAGAGTCTGACGTGCAACAGTTGTTGAATTTTGCTGCCCTGTGGTAAGAATGAATTAAATGATTTGCATTGTGTTGTGACCCTGGGGAGTAGTTTCTACATGGTATATTTAGAAAAAATGTTTAACTGTGTGATCTGAAACTTGACAGCATATGACATTTCAATTTGATGATGCCCCATTCCAATTTTAGGTAGAAAAATGAAGAAATTGCTTATTCATAACAGTTTAAAATTTCATAAGTGACCTCCACTAGTTCAACGAGTATTGTTTTCTTTTCTCTTGTAGATTTTGCTGGGTTTAGATTTGTCAGGTGATTTTTTAGTTTGTGTAACATCTTTTGCATAACAGTTAGCTATGTTATTTATAGTTTGCAATTAAAAAAACTTTGTATGGACCTGTTCTATCCTTTGAAGTGCACGATCTCAACTATGCATGTGCTCAGTTCATGTTGCTTATCTAATAAACTTTATGTGGGAGAGGTCAGGAGGGAGGGCATTGGGATAGGAATGAGCAAGAGTAGTTGCCAGCAAGATGGAACATAATATTTGGCAAAGGTCTAATGTAATCCACCTCAGAGACACTGATAGTCATCTCATTCAAAGGCAGTGCTGAAACTGGCATTAATTAAATGTAGGGTATACCTATGTGGCTTAATAAGGCTCCTGTTAACAGGCATAGCATAACCCTGAATAGATGCAATTTCCTGATATTTTGGAATTTGAGTGTACCCTCATCTTACAGCTTTTCTACAAGCAGTTTGACACTTCTTTAACTGTCATGGCTACAACATATGCAGTCCTAGATTTGTGGATAGATGAGGTATTCAAATTGGTCTGTCAGAGAATTCTTGTGCCTCAACAAATTACAAACCTCATTCTGTAGAACAGACTCATGGCAGTTGCAGTGGTGTCAGACTGCTTTATTTCTGCAGTGTGGATTATCCTGCCTTCTCCTGTCATAGGATCCAAGGAAGTTCATATTGTAATTTATTTATTTTTAGTCATCTAAAAAAAACCAATAAACTTTTTTTTAAAAAAAGAATTAAATGAACTACCATATCAAAATATCAGTACTTTACAATAATATGAAATTATTTGAAAATGTAACTATTTTTAAAAAAATCAGAAAGACCCCATTAAAAGGCCTTGCTGCATAATTAATAACCAAATTCTTGTTCAAATAAAAAGTTCTTTACATGCCAGTGAAAGAAGAGCAGGGAGGAAGGCAAGACAGGGCTGGAGAAGATGGGTGAGAAGAAGCAGCTCCATCCTGCATTATCTGAAAGCAGGTTGAAACCTCACTGTCCACACTGTCTGCACTGAAAGTAGCCTGAATACACATGGGCTGTCTGCATAGTGCAACATCAAGCTGCACCATATGATTGTTTTTTTGAGACCTGACCACCATACATGCTCACCACCACACAAACACACCACCTGCAACCCCCAATTACTACCCTTTTCTTGCCCAGGTGCCATTCCATTAGACACCTACACATATGATTGGCCACACAGTCGCACATGTGATGCACCACCTGTAGAATGCATTGGTGCATTGGTGTGCCCAGTGGCAAAGCACAATCATGGAGGCCTCCCATACATGGACCCTTCACTCCCCTTCACCCCTTGCCCTCCTGTTGGACTGTCTGGTTTATGTATGATGTAATTACATCCATTGCATTATTTGTGATCACGTTTTTACTTTGTCAGAGTCTCACACTAGCATCTGGCTGTTTATATGCTGTTACAAAGATGCACATTTTCTGCCTTGAGTCAAAATATCCCAGCTTCTTTTTGCTCCAGTTTTTAGCCCTGGAGCAGGGCTTGATTTTGCTTCCCAACCGCTTTTGCCTTATGCATTATCTATCCATCTGCCCTGGCCTTCAAATTGTCTGGAAGCTGCTTTATTTTGTGCATATGTTTCACCCCATAACATTCCATGAAAATCAATTCCATACCCTGGGATCAGCCACCAAAAGGCAGACTTTGCTTTCATTGAAAAGTTCTTGACAAACTGTGTAAACTAAAAGGTTGTTTTTGTTTTTGTTGTTAGATAATGGGGTGTGGGAGGAAGAGGAGGAGGAGGATTTGATACAGAATACTCATAAGTTTCTAAACACTGTTCATACTTGAAAATATAGGAAGCCCCCACAGTTTCCATATATGGTAGCCTGTAACTGAAACTAAAAATATGCAACTGAATATGTTTGTTGTTGTTGTTAACTGCCTTTGAGATGACTTTAACTCATGGCAATCCCATAAATAAGACATCTCCAAGAACATCTGTCTTCAGCTTACAATGAAAATAAAAGAAGTTAAAAACCCACAAAATACAAATGTTAAAAATAATTAAACAATCAGAAAAAAATAAAACGAGGTTAAAACATATATTAATATGTACACACATGTGTGTATCATCCATGAAGCCTGACTGCTCTGCTCAGTGACAGTTGAGGTCCTGTATATGTATAGACATGAATAGATTTGACCTCGGGATGAGTGAAGTCAGCAACAACCATTTGAACAAAACAAAACACTCTAGATGCCCCCTTTTTGCTAAAGTCACTCCTTTCTATAGCTAGCAGAGTGGCTGTAATACTGGTGCAATATCCTGTTTTCAAGGTCAAATGAGAGGATAGCAAATTGCCCAATTAACACATTGTCTTTGGGGGATATGATTAACAGATGTTTCCTTTTCTTAATTGATGCCACACATTTTAGAGGGCTGTCCTTTATTTCTACCGAGTGGCTTGTCATCTACATAGAATTTACATGCTGCTTAAGTAATTAAAAAAAAGCTTCTGGTAGATAATGTTCAGGACACATTGAGGGTCTGATTTTCCTAAGTCCCAAGTTTCATGAAGCTGTTCTGGATTTTATTTTCATCCTGATTTGGCCCCTTTTATGCAATGCAACAATCCTTTTTCTATCTCAGAACATGGGGAAAAATACCTTTTTGGGCAACCGTTCCGAGTCTTTTAGTTCAATGTGGTCATTTAGGAATTGTATTCTAAAAACTAATATTTCCAGACTCTTTCCCATCCAGTCTCCCTGCCTTCATGGTGATAACACACCAGACATTAGCCATTACTGGAAGCAGAAGGAAGCAAAGGAGCTGTGATTGTGATGAGGATGTTGGGAAGAGGAACTGGATTTCTGACGGTGAAGGGAGAAACAAGAAAAGGATAGTGATGTAAATTTTTCTCCTTATTCTTCCCTAAAGGGATGCAAAATTTTTTATTATGCTCACTGTGGAGAGTGAGAGATTTCAACTTGGTTGCCACTCACAGAGGAATGAACCATTCCTGATAAATTCCTGAAGAATGAGGGCTATAAAACATTTAGCTAGCTTTTCTTCCCCAACTCTTCAAGCAATTAGCAGAATGAACTATGAAATGCTTTTGGCAGTGTTAACAAGAAAACTTAGCCTGTGTTTGTCCTTAGAATGCAATTTCCTCTCTCTCTTGCCTTCATTCCTGAAGCCCAGTGGAGTAATTAAAATTGTCTTGAATGAGAAAACCAACATTAAAATGGGAAATATCAAGTTAGCTAAGTGAACCTACTGTAGCTTTGTATGCTTCTCCATCATATCAGGTGCACATGAAACATACATGCATATATATACTTTTATAATTTGACACTATAATGGATCTTTTAGTGGTGACTGGAGAACACCATGAAACACTCAGCTATCTTTCCCTTCCACAGTGTCTAAGAATGGCCAGTTTTTATGTTTAGAAATGCATTCTGCCTTCCCTCACTTCCCTCTTGCAGCTAAGTGGAGTAATTCAAATTGAATTCAAATTGCCTTGACTGAGACTCACACAATTAAAATGAATGACTGAAGCACTGTTACTTTTATTACTTAAGAAAATAAATCATGAGCATCGACTTTCTCACTGAGGTGCCCACCCCATTACTTCTTTTACAAATGAAGTATCTGCAAATTCTCACACCTCAGTTGAGCAGGTGCCAAATTTCAGAGGTTGAAAATACTTGAGCTGAGAAAACCAAAAAATCCCAAACTTTTAATGAACAGCAGTGAGCTTTCATCACATATCTAGCATCAGGAGACAGTTGGTGAAGTGTGGCTCTAGGTTACATAGCTATTTCAATGTGCAACTCTTATTCCTAGTAATTATCTCAGTGTTGGAACTGCTTACCTTCAAAGAATGGAACAAGATGGAAGGCAGAATAAGGTGAACTCTTACATTTACAGACAGTGTTAAACTGGTAGTCTGAGGAGGGATCATTAGAAATGCTCACATAATTTGCAAATGTATCTTATGCCTCATAAATGTGATTAGAACAGAATGACACAGGCAACAAGCCACCATGACAATGGTACCAGTTAGGGTAGATCTTGCTTCCCTTGAAGTTTCATAACAGAGTTTTACATCAGTTGCTAAAATTCTTGGGGACGTGCTGCCATCTGGATATAAACAAGATTAAAGGCAGGCCTGTAAGTGTTGTTCTCTGTTGGACATCATATTCATTTCAAATTAGATACAGAAAGAACAAAGGCCTTTTATGGTTGAATACAAAGATACAGTATAGCCATGTTAGTCTGTTGAATCAGTACATAGAGCAATCTTGTAGCACCTTTGAGACACAGGTAAGGCACCAGCTGTCTTCGCAAGCCATTAATGACCATAATTTCTCAGACATCAGGGAAACTTGCCTTGCTTCTGAAAGACTCCACAACCAAGAACAGGAGTGCCATTATTCCAAACAGCAATATTATAAATGTATCAAACCACAACCTGAGTCAGGCAGAGGAGTTTGTTTTATCAAGGGGCTTATCTTTCTGCCCTTACACACCCATGCACATAATACATTTCTGCAGTGATCTAGAGGCCTTCTTTCACCTCCTACGCCTCAAAGAATACTTCAAGGACTATGACACCAGTCAGGAGAACAACACACAAGTATCACACCTGTCTCCTCAACACAGCTGCACTAACTACAGCAATACATCTCAGACTCATAAAAAGAAGAACTCCACATGGACTTCTCCTGATGGCTGGTGCACAGAACTAGACTCTACATAGAAAGTTGCTCAGAAGGAAATAATCAGTAAGAAGCACAATTTACAACAGAATCTCAGTCACAAGGAACAAGATGTCATGCACAGTCTCAAGAACAACCCTAATATTGTCATCAAAGGAGCTGACAAATGAAGAGCGGTAGTCATCATGGACAGATATGCCTACATACAAGAGGCGGAGAGGCAACTCTGGATGGCGTGTCATCTACAGCATTGAAACAGTGGCGGGATATAGACCGCCATATAGTACGTATTCTATACGTACTAGGGTTAGGAAGGGGCGGTGCTTCCGCATCCCCCTAACCCTAGTATGTATAGAATACATACAACATGGCGGCGCCCCTTCCACATGGGGGCCGCCATGTTTACGTACTGGACGCATAGCATCCAGACGTGTCGCGGCGCCTATGACGTCGCGAATGCGCCAGCGGCGCCTCGCAACATCATAGAGGCGCTGCAAAAAGAAGCTCCGAAATGGAGCTTCTTTCTTGCTCCACGCGGGAGCCGCGTGGTTTGGCTGCTGCGGCTCCCTCGCGGAGCAAATGGCGCCGGCGGGAGACCGCCGCAAAACGGCGGTCTATATCCCGCCACTGACAGTCAGTGCCTCCAAATATATGGACAGTATCCTTAAACTATATGCCACCAACACCCCCAGCTATGTGAAGGACACCATGGACGTCCTACAGAAGATACAATGTATCCACAGCCTTCCAGGAAAAACCATCCTAGCCACTATGGATTTAGAATCCCTGTACAGCAACATCCCACACAAAGACGGACTACAAGCCATCAAGAACATCATTCCAGATGGGAACTTATCTGACGTAGCCACTAAGGTCTGCCAGTTTGTTCTCACACACAATTACTTTACCTTTGAGAACATGTACCTTCAAGTTAATGGCACTTGACACTGCCATGGGCACATGCATGGCACCACAATATGCTAATATCTTCATGGCCGGCCTAGAACAATGCTTCCTTAACACCCGCACCTAGCAACCACTCCTCTACCTGAGGTACATTGATGATATCTTCACAATTTGGACTGATGGGGAGGACTCACTGAAGACATTCCACCAGGGTTTCAACAGCTTCCACCCCACCATGAACCTCAGCCTGAAACTATGTACAGAACAAGTTCACCAGAGTAAAGCTACAAAATGGACAGATGAGCACCACACTATATCGTACATGCACAGACCGTTACACATACTTACGTGCCTCCAGCTTCCACCCTGAACACACCATTAGATCCATAGTCTACAGCCAAGCCCTCTGATACAATCACATCTGTTCAGGCCCACAAGACAGGGATGTCAAACTCAAGGAATTACAACAAGCATTCCTCAAACTACAGTACTCACCACATGAAGTGAAAAAGCAAATAAACAAGGCACAATGTGTACCCAGGACTGATCTATTACAGAACAAATTGAAGAGAGAAAATGACAGAACTCCACCAGTGGTCACCTACAGCTCCCAACTGGGACCACTCAGGCGCATCATCAATGAACTACAGCTCATTCTGGACAATAATGCCACTCTTTCAAGTACTCTTGATGGCAGACCTTTACTCACCTACAGACAGCTTCCAAACCTCAAACAGGGACTCACCTGTAAGACGACATGTGACACAGATGGTCATCTTCCAATGTGATCCATTGCGTTAGCAGTGCCCTTCAGCACTCTACATTGGGCAAGCAGGCCAGTCCCTGTGCCAGAGGATAAATGGACATAAATCAGCTATTAAGAATGGGAATACACAAAAACTGGTAGCAGAACATTTCAGTCTCCCTGAGCATTCCACCTCAGAACAGCAGTCATTGAGCAAAAGAACTACAAAGGTAGATTGGAAAGAGAAACAGCAGAACTAGGACTCATCCACAAACTACAGTCCCTCAGCAATGGATTGAATAATGACAATGAGATCCTGTGAGCAAAAACAATGGTATCCTGACACGCTGCACACTTCAGCACTATCTGACCTCATCCTAATGGGGGTGCCCTACATTAATCTATTCCTCTCATCACAGTCTAGTCCCATTGCAAACCCATTACAACCATTCATCTGTGTGCACTAACAACCATTGTTAAAACTGGACCTGCAACTTCATTTCCATTTCCATACACAAAGGATTTGTAATTTGAATTGAGATCCTCACATACCAATGGCATATATATATTTGGATCTTGCTTCCACTCCACCAGATGCATTTGAAAAAGTAGACTGAAGTCTATGAAAGCTCATGCTGTCAATTTCTTTCTTTCAGTTAGTCTCAAAGGTGCTACAAGATCTCGCTACATACTAAAATACTACATACATACTACATACATACTCCTCAACTGTCATCTCGGCCTCAGAGGGAGCGATCAGGCGGACCC
>NC_056524.1:158419531-158464880 GCF_019175285.1 Sceloporus undulatus
GATCAGGCAGACCCAGCAACATCAAGGTCTGCCTGAAGGAAGAGGCCCCTCCCTCCTCAACTGTCATCTCGGCCTCAGAGGGAGCGATCAGGCGGACCCAGCAACATCAAGGTCTGCCTGAAGGAAGAGGCCCCTCCCTCCTCAACTGTCATCTCGGCCTCAGAGGGAGCCATCAGGCAGACCCAGCAACATCAAGGTCTGCCTGAAGGAAGAGGCTCCTCCCTCCTCAACTGTCATCTCGGCCTCAGAGGGAGTGATCAGGCAGACCCAGCAACATCAAGGTCTGCCTGAAGGAAGAGGCCCCTCCCTCCTCAACTGTCATCTCGGCCTCAGAGGGAGCCATCAGGCAGACCCAGCAACATCAAGGTCTGCCTGAAGGATGAGACTTCTCCCTCCTTTAACTGTATTTTGTATTATATTACGATTTTACTGTACACCGCTATGATCATCATGGAATAGCGGTCTATAAATAAAACGTATTATTATTATTATTATTAAAAGCCTCTTATATTTCTGTAATCTCTCATTATTTAATTACCTCCTTTCTCATTCTCTCCTCTTTTCCCTCTTGTTTCTTGATTACCCAGTCTGCCCTTCTCAGAACCTGGAAGCTTCCAGATGTGTTGAACTATTATATTGATATTCCCCACCTGGCATGAGATGGAACAGGCAGGTGCAGGGATGGGGACTGTAATCTAGTCATCTGTAAGGTGTAAGGTGAAGGAAGGGCTGAAACAGACTGCAGAAATAATCCATCTTGAAACCACTTTAACTTCCCTGGCTCTATGCTAGAAAATTCTGGGAACTGTAGTCTTGTGAGACATCTTAGCCTTTTTTGTTAGAGATCTCTGGTGCCACAACAAATTACAGTTCCCAAAATTCTCTAGCACTGAGCTGGGGCAGTTAAAGTGGTCTGTTTCGGCCCCTAGTCTTTGAAGCAGTTGGCAGATCACTGCTTTTCATATTCATCATTGTTCAGTGCCTACACAGCAAGTATTGACCGGAGGTAAAAGACAACAAAGTTCTAGAAGAGAAAGCATTTTCTTTTGATATTCTTACCCAAGATAGATAGCTCTTGAAAATATTCTTTTAAGTGTAAGTAAGAGGATATCAAATTATTGGAGGTCAGAAAAGTTTCATTGGCCCGATTTAGACGGGCCTTTGCGGCGCCCCGTCACGTGCTGGGGTTGGCTGAGGATGCCCCATCCATATTGGCCTCACCCCTAGCATGTGACGGGGGGGCGTCAAAATGGTGTTGCCGCCATTTTGATGTGATGGACGTGTAGAATTCACATGTTGCATCGAGCTTGCGATGTCATGAGTGTGCCATTTGTGCACTCGGGCATCGCAAGCGTGATGCAAAAAGAACCCACTTTTTGTGGGTTCTTTTTCCGCCACCGGGAAGCCTCGCCATTTGGCGGCTGAGGCTTCCCACCAGTGGAAATGGAAGCGGCGGAAGTCTGTATCCCTCCATTATTACTACTCCTCTCCACTTGCACATCTGTTGAAAAAGTATTTCTATGTTTATTCCTTTAGGATATGTATACCCTACTTTGTAGCCCCAGGGGATTCTCAGACACATATAAGATATAGTCATAATGAAATATTCAGGCCTGGCATCAGAAATTCAGAGTGGGAGTAGGGAGAGATCAGTGCATTTGCCAAAAAAAGAAGCTGTCCTATATCAGGCTAAACTTCTTGTTCATTTAGCCCAGTAATGTCTATTGCCCATTTAGCCTCTCTATGAGTTTTTCATTCCATAACAGTCCAAAAGGGGTGAAAACTGACTACAGGCATGCCTCAAACCCCCGAAATCTCCACTCAAGCCTCCAGATATGCACAGTTAGAGAGGAGTATTCCAATTTATAGCTAGCGCACTTCTGTAGCTTCTTAGCCAGTGATTATTTTGTTTAATCATATATGCTTAGAGCATTGTTAGATGCCAGCATAAATGAAGGTGAGTTGCAGGTCTTCCCCCTTGTGTGTCAGGGAAATTTAAGGCCCATGAAAAATTAATCAGAGACCAAAAACAGGGTGGAAAAAATATTGTCAGCTGTAGCAAGAGAGAGCTTCCCCCCGCTTCCTGAAATACAATAAATTATTAATGTATATGTGTTTACATAGAGGGTCAACCTCAGCATCTGTTTATATATGGCACATAAAAGGCTATTACCCATTATTTATGTGCTCTGTATACATGTCATGAAATTAAATTAGTATATTTATATGTTTTAAAACTTCTTCGAAGCAGAAACAAAGAAGGTAAATAAACCAATTGAAATTAATAGATGGGCACTTACTGGGTCTATTTCAAGGAGCCTTTCCTCCACCTATGAACTGCCCCCAAAGCCAAGCTGGAGCAGAAGCCCTGAAGGGGAGAGGTAAGGGTGAGAGAGGAAGGAAGGAAGGAAGGAAGGAAGGAAGGAAGGAAGGAAGGGGGAGAAAGGACATCAGTGCATTGGTCCCTAATGGTGGCATGGTCATGTGGCCACGCTACCATTAGGGACAATGGGTCTTGAGCATCTGTAGATTTTGGTATTCACAGGGGGTGGTCCGAAACAGATCCCCACAGATACCAAGTGCTGACTGTACTACATGAATGTTTTAATTGAAAAAAATAATAAAGAGGACTATGTACATATTACCACAATATATCTTGTATACCTAAGAAGTCAAAGAGCCAATGAGGCTTAAGATAGAGGTATGTAAAACAAGATTTTATTCTAAACAAGGACTGCATCAGTCTAATAAGACACCATAAACTTGAGTGTCATGATTTTTGGGGAAGGGACAAGCAACACTGATAGTGGCACACCTACAGTTCATCACACAGGAGTTTACATGACTCTGACCACTCCCACTTCAAGAAAACAAACAATTGAAGGAATATGTGGAAAAATAAGAGACCATAATAAAAATTAATGTGGAAAGTTACATTGATTAAGCATGGAAAAGTTAAAACAATTCTGGATTGTTGCAACTATTGGAAGTATTGCAATTGGATTCACCATACATTTCCTCATCACAAGAAGTAATTCCCAAAGCCTCTTGTGATGACAAAAGTTTGCATTTATTTTGGTATATGATTTCTCTTCCCATATACCTATCTGATTTCTCTGACACATCCATATCTAACACAAGTTTCCTTTATATGTGCATTTTTATACCGATTTTTTCAGTTGAGCATTGCGAAATGTGGAGTAGCTGACAGTCTGAAGGATAGATGTGTTCCAATCTACATATTAATAATGGAAGTGTGGCTGATTTGCACCTCAAAGTTTTTTGCCATTTCAATAGTGTGACTTAAGAACATAAAACTGTTCTACCTGTTTTTTCTGGGAGACATTTAAATGATTCCCAGATTCTTCAGATGGGCCAGTTTATGGCATATGTGTATATATATGCAAACAGATCTGGATCTGTTGCCATTTCGGAGCCATGTTCTGGGAGCAATATCTAATCAATATTCTGGAAGAAAATGTGCCTATGAAGAAAAATACTGACTTACATCTGTCAGGTGAAGGGAGGATCTTTGGTACAATAAAGACCCAAACTTGAATGACTCCTCCATCAGAGTGGAATATTATGCCAGCTTCAGTGCTTTCTCTATGGTCATAGTCAGAACTTGGAAAATTTACAAGTAGAGAAACAAACATGCAGGCAAACAAATAATTAGTTAGAATTTGCATTCAAGAATGAAAAAGTGGTTGCATTTTAAAATAACCATTTACTTTCTTGATATCCAACAATAACTAAAATAGATGTTGTTGGTTATATTTAAAACAAATCTAAATGCTACCATTTCCTGGTCTGTGATATAAAATACATCTGGATAGTTAAGCCACATACTCCTGTTATGTACAAAATCAGTTGTAAGCACACTGCAAAAGCAGTGAAATTAATTATCATTGTGTTACAATTGTATTATAACTTGGTTATGTCTTGATTATTAAAAATAAACACAACAGGTAATATAGTGGATGAAATCCTGCTGGAGCACTAAGCTAGCATAAATATAGTTGCACAAGCCATTACAATTTCTCATTGCTTGTATAAGGGTAGTCCCTACTACATCCAGTTGTTTTGCAAGTGCACACATAGACCTCTTGTTCACTTTTGGCTTGATCAGTGGGGAGCTAATCAACCATTACACAACTGCTGAGGGTAAAGCCCTTGGGTGCTCATTGTACAATCATTGGATGGAGTGTAATGACACTGGCATATATGTTCACTCAACTAAAAATGTATAGGATCTCGGTCATTATTTCTGCCTATTTACTTCAATTTCTGGATTTCAGGCTGACACCTGAAACCAGGAAGCTACATTCTCCCCCAAGCTTTATATATTATAACATTGATTATAGAATCTACCATTCTCTAGTTGTCTTCCAAGTTGTATTTCCCTTTTTGGCACATTTGCATTAGAGATGGATCCAGATACAAGCTAAAATATTTTGGTTAAGACTCATCAATTTTGTCTTTCCTACAAAAGGTTACTTTTGTGCTGTGTTTGTTTTGCATTGTAGAGCTGAGGAAACATAGGATTTTAATTACGTGCCATAAAGCTCCAGCAAAAGCTGTTTCCTTCTTCATTTGTATTCTAAGGGAGCAAAGAAGGGTTGGTGCAGAGGCAAGAAACTAACAATTATGTTGCATAAAATTATTAGGCAATTCGGAGCATTGTTAGTAGAAACTGTCCATCATCTGTTACAACAGGTTGCGCTGTACATGACTTATTATAAAGAGAGTGTAAATGGAATGCAGATGAATCCCTTTACTCTGCCAGTGAGATGGATGACTTTTGGTGGTGTTCTTTTAAATAGCAGACTCATTTTCTTTCTCAGTATATTTTACTTTGCTCCCTATAGTCTTATTTTTAACATTCTTTAGTGAAAGCAAAGAGATGCCATTAAAGAATTTGACCGTGAGTTAGTTTTCTTGTTCTTCTGTACTGAAACTTTCTTACTGAACATATCTTCAGACCATAGCAAACATTTTTTCAGTGGAAACATTTTTTTTCATTTTTCACTTTAAAATTAGCAAAGTCAATTAATGGTGGACATCTTCTCTCCTTTCCTCATCTCATATCTATTCATTTGTCAGCTCACATAGGACTGCCCCAGAAATCAATCAAATTCTCTCCCAGATATTGAGAAATGATTCTGCTTGTTGTCAGGCTAACCTAAGCTCAGAAGGAAATTGTCTATATATTGTTTATATTGTCATATTGTCATATTGTTATTGTTATGTGGAATGTTGGAAACCGCCTTGGTCTTAGAAAGGCGGTATACAAATAAAATTTTACTTACTTACTTACTTCCAAATTCCACACCTCACTCTCAAAATGAATTATGGAGCAAAACTATGAGGTTGTAATACTCATGGTTTTTGATGTCTTGGAGACATCAGAACATATGGTACAACTAAAAGTTACCAGAAATACTTACTTCACTAATATTTTAAATTAATTGCATGCCTGTTTTATGTCTGTGTTTTTCATTCATCTAACTTAATGAATAAATGGCTTTTACATTTCTTCAGATTAGAAAGCAGCTAAATAACAAATACTCTAAGTGGTAATTATTGCACTTTGGCATTTATAGAAATTCAATCAAATGTATAGATAAGGTACAAATTAATATTTATGAAGTGCTTGCTTTCAACAATTATATTAGAAGAATAAATTATTGTAGAGCTACTTTGCACTGTCAAAGCTAAAAGGGTAACACTGTAAGGATGTGGGTGTCATTTTCTACTGTAGTTCCATGCCCATGATAACAAGACATCACAAACCTTATATGGATATTAGTAAGATCCTGAAGTTTAATTTAATGGATTAATTAATTTGTATTATATTAAAAAAATCAGCTGTTATCTCACTTGGCTGACACATATCAGTCTGCTCCAGAGTAACAGGGTTTGTTGTTGTTGTTGTTGTTGTTGTTGTTGTTGTTGTCTTCCTTCAAGTGTTTTATGACTTATGGCAACCCTAAGGTGAACCTATCATGGGGTTTTCTTGGCAAGATTTGCTAAGAGGAGATATGCCATTTCTTTCTGAAGATGAAAGCATGTGACTTGCCCAGAGTCAGCCCAGTGGTTTAATGGACTTGTAGGGAAGTGAACCCTGGTCTCCAGAGCCATAGTCCAACTCTCAAACCACTGCACCACACTGGCTCTTGTTGCTGTTTTTAATCAAAAATAAAAAACATGGCCAGGAAGGAAAACTGCAGCATACACACAGGTGTTAAAATTTCTTCTTCACAGCTGCTCAGTTGCTGAAAGCCTTTTGAATAACAACATATTTCCCTGCTAGTAGAATAACTAGTAGAAGGGGCCAGCCTAGCATCCCTTGGAAGGGAGTTCTAAAAGCTGAGAGTAACTGTGAACATGTTTTTGCAACTCTTGCCTGAACTGTTTGCACAACTGTGCATAGAACCGTTTTCTGGGTCTCAAAAGCTTTTCTAGTTCTTGCAGTGGAAACTTACAACAACAATCAACTTCCCCCTTCTTCTTTTTTCTCCTCTTTCCCCTTCTCAGCTTGCTAACATATTATGCATGCCTTGGACATTTTATGTTATGGATGTTTGGGTCTGGCAACCTCTCCTTCCTTGAAATAGAAGATTATTTGCAACTCTCTCCACATGCAGCTGAGGAAGTAGGGTAAAGTCTACGAAAGCTTATGCTACCAACTTCTCTCGTTCAGTTAGTCTCAAAGGTACTACAAGATTACTTTACACAGTCTCTTTTTTACAGTTACTGTTGGCAATTTTGGAAGTGAGGAGGAACCTTAAGAGCAGAAAATGTGATTGAAAGATGACAAAGAAAAAGTCATCACAATAATGCATAAAGCATCTTGGGCTGTAGGGTATATGCCCCAGCATTATGTACAAATACGTAAAGAAGCTCAACCACCTGATTCCTATCTACAGCAAAGTCTGAAATGTGTGTTTCTGAGTAGAAAATTGTGTGTGCACACACATACAAAAATACATAGTCACAGACACATGTGCTGATCAACTCCACTATAATGACCCACATGCTCTGCATAATGAACAAATTTGCATAGCATGCAAATTTAGCTGCCTGGATTTGGAGAAATAGAATATAACAGAGACGGAGAAATAATCTCCTTGGGCTTGGTAACAGTGAGTAGGACTATTAATGAAGAGCAAAAAGATTAGCGACACTAGAACAAAGAAGATAGAAAAACTACCAAGAAATAAGTGGAGTCAGGAAAGAATGAACAGTGAGATGAGGACTAACAGTTAACTAACCCAGGCAACACTTCCACTATCATGGAGGGTTTGTGGCATTATTTATTCAGAGGAGGTTTGTTGTTGTCTTCTTCTGAAGCTGTGAGAATATGACTTGCTCAAGGTCACCCAGTCACTTTCCATGGCTGAGTGGGGATTCAAACTCAGGTCTCCAGGGTCATGGTCCAATGTTCAAATCACTACACCATGCTGGCTCTACAAACATAATAAAATATTTACATGAAAACAATCATACTTGTCAGCAACAGAATGACAGTAAGCCAAGGAAAATTCTTTCCTCCTGTGTTCGAAAATCATCGGTCTTCACTTCTCACAGGGATATAATTCTTTTTTTTAAAACCATAATTTCATTCTTGAAAGATCCATTACTGCAATTTTCCTCTTGTGTCAAGAAAGTCTTCAAACATTGTTCCATTCTGAAGGACTATTCATAGTTCCTGAGTTAGTCTGCACATAATTCATATGTACATACTGTATTTTGCACAGAAAAACAATATTTCTGCATAGAAAATATTCTATGTCACAAGTGTTGTTTTCTGCAGAGACAATACAGTAGTTGGAGACTTATTCTACACAAAATTTAAAAATATTAATAAAATGCAATTTTCCATGCAGATGAAGTTCTGAACTCTAAAGTATTCTGGATATTCTTTCCATCCGTATTCCAGTATAAGGGTGAAGTAATTACAGAGAATGGAAAAAAATGTTAATGATATTTCACAAGATATTTTAAAAGAGTGTGCAAAGAGATCTTGTAGCACCTTTGAGACTAACTGAAAGAAAAATGTTGGTATAATGAGCCTTCATAGACTTAAGCCTACTTCCCCAGATTCATGTTTAGTCCAAACATCTTCCTTTCAGTTAGCCTCAAAGGTGCTACAAGATCCCTTTGCAAACTGATTTTCCAGACTAAAACAACAATTACTTTAAAAGAGTAGACTTTGGTTAAAAAGATGAATTTATTGCAACAGGATGCATACACAATATCAGAAGATCAAAGGTAACATTTAAATAGACCAATTTAGTATGGAGGACATCTCCTCTACTATCTTAAGAACAAAAGCTGGAAAAGTGCTGGGTCCACCAAGTTATTACAAAAAGTTTGAAGAAGACATCTGTTTATTTTTACAGAAAACTTTTAATCTTGAATAGCAGGAGAATCCCTAAAACATGGGAGAAAGTGATAATAACCTTAATTCCAAAAAAGAATGAGATGAAATTAAAATGGATAACTACGTATTGATTTCATTGCTGAACTGTGATTACAGATTGTTTGCCTTGATCCTAGCTGAGACATTGAAAATAGTAATACAGCAGGTGATTTACAAATTTCAGAGTGATTTTCTTCCCAACAGGTCATTTGCAGACAATTTAAGATATGTTGTGAACATAATGTAATTCTTAGATAAATGTGACGATAAAGAGGCCAACTTAATTTTCTTGGACACCAAAAAGGTGTTTAATTTTCTGAACTGGATTTTGTTGTTGTTGTTGTTGTTGTTGTTGTACTAGCTAGAGAGGATGAATTTTGACAATAATTTCACCCAGTGGGTAAAGATATACCACTAGCAAACATTAAGGTTGTGATAAATGGATATTTAACTGAGAAGTGTGAAGCTCAGAAAGGTGCAGAAAGACTGCCCTCTGTTCCTTTCTCTAAGGCTGAGGAGTTTATCGCACAGGGCAAAAAAGGGGCCAGGAAGGGAACAGAATGAGCAAGGGACTAATTTTACCACACACAGGAACACCACTAGCACCACTGGAAGTCCCCATTCCATTCCGTTCCCCATCTGTCCGAGAGGAGGATATATTTGAGAACTGTTCTGAACAGTTCTCAAAAATCTCCTCCTCTGGGACGGATGGGGAATGGAATGGGGACTTCCAGTGGCACCAGCGGCACTCCTGTGTGCAGTGAAATGCATCCCTTGCTCATTCCCTGCTCGTTCCCTCACTCATTCAATTCCCTCCCCAGCCCCTTTTGTACCATTCCGTTTGCCCTGTGCAATAAACCCCAACAAGAGTGTGACTTGCCCAAAGTCACCCAGTGGGTTTCTATGGCCAAGCCAGGATTTGAACTCTGATCGCCAGAGTCATACTTCAACAAACAAATTGCTACACCAGGCTCACTCAACTGTCACTTTCTGTTGAAGAGAATACATTTCGTGAGTTATATATATTGAGAGACTTCAGACTTGAGAGTATATATGTGAGAGAAGGGAAAGTGCCTTGCTGTTTCTCAGCCACACTCATTCATCACATGTGACTGAATGTATGGATTGGGACTAAGCCAGGAATTCATGCTGTGAGACTGTAGGCTTTTAAATAGCACATGAAGATGAGATAATTGCCATCTGCAGACTTACGTACTTGTATAATGTGTAGCAGTTGCAATACGTGCCATATTAGATGTCTTATCAATGTATTGCACTCCATGCTTAAGAAAATGCTGCTACAGTACATTCTTCTCTATTGAATTTGCTACCAGGTGGCAAATTACAATTACGCTAGTAGCTAAAAAAATTCTTTTAAAATCCCATTTGTATTGTTCTGTCCCCTTGCTATCATATGAATATCAAAGCCAGATGTTGCAAGAGGTGGATCAGGCACACAAATTTATATCTAAATGTTGTCTTTCTTTTCATTCCATATTCCCATTTAATTATAAAACTGCGATCATTGTAATTCCTAATATGGACAGAGGCTTCTGTTGCTGATGTACAGGTCTTGTTGATTTCTTTTTCTTTTGGACCTTGGATCAAAGGCAGTACGTTTTAATTGTGAAAACTCAGTTTTTTGTGCCTCAAGCCATATTAGATATTAACAGTTCAGATGTTCTGGATGAGCTTAGAGAATCATGTTGATTGTCCTCTGCCATCACAGGTTGCAGGTAGGTTGCAAATATAAATGAATCCAGCGTTAGTGTTTTAGAAATCCTGCAGTGTAAAAGAGTAGACAGTGGGGAGAGGTAAGAGATCCAGAGAGTCATGAGTTTGATGCAGATTTGATTTGGTCTGATCTGGGCCAAAGATGTGAATTGCTTTGGTTGTATTTCAGTTCTCCAAAAATGGAATATAGATTTTGGGGTTTTGTTTTGTTTTGTTTGCCAAACCATTTGACAAAGCCTTATCCCTAACTGCAGATATCATTTGCTTCCTTTTCCTTCAATCTCTTATCCTTTGTTACATTCTCACATTCTACTGAAGAAGAAACCAATACTGCAGTGACACAGATGAAATGGCAGCAGCAACAGAAGGTTGCTTGTCTTATATTTAATGTTAGAGGGGAAAATGGGAATTGAAATTATGTTGTGTATGTTGAATGCTTCTGTAAAGCAGCCATTTCAAATTGACATTTCCAATACATTTTCCATGGCAGTTTCACAGGCAAAATGGGAGAAGTAGCAGAAAACCAAAAGTCTGTCTTACCTTTCACGCATTATGACAGGAATTTAGGACTGGAATTATGTTACCTACATTGATTTGTTCTGCAAAGCAGCCTTTTTAAATTGTCATATCCAATACATTTAGCATGGTAGTGTCACAAAGAAAAGAGGGAGGCATTGGAATGGTATGGAGGAAGAAGGGGACCCAGTAACTAGGGCAGTACCTGATAACATAAACATGGTTGTGGGTTATGTGAATTCCTTTCATCCTAGAAAATACCCCCTGTCTTATTCACCACTTTATTTGAATCCTCTAACATCATAAAGCAAACAAAATATAACAAAAATAAAAAAATACTTTTTAAAAAAGAACATTTAAAAATACTCAACGATAGTTTGAATATGTGTAATCTTAAATATATTTGAGTCACCCAAGAATGTTCATGACCTTTGTTAGCTCCACTCATCCAGCCTCACTTGGAGTATAATGCAAAAAAATTCAAAATTAACAAAAGAGCGATACCTTTACTGGCCAATCTAAGTGCACAAAATATATCATGCAGGCTTTTGAGTCTCTGCTGGCTTGTTCATTAGGCAAATGTTGTTTTAAAAAATACAAGAAAAGAAGAGTGATGATGGTTGAGTCACAGGTCTGCATTTTGAAGTTTCTGTTGTAGTTTCATGTGTTCTGTACGAATCTCAGTGCAGACAGAGGACACCCCCTTCTTGGACATGTGTGGAACAGGGAAAAAGGCAAATGGCTTAGTGGTTAAGATGCCAAGTCTGATGATCAGAAGATTGGAAGGTTGGTAGTTTGAGGCCTGAATGTTGCATGATGGGGTGAATGTCTTTCACTAGTCTCAGCTTCTGCCAATCTAACAGTTCAAAAACATGCAAATTCAAGTAGATAAATAAGTACCACTTCCATGGGAAGGTAACAGTGGTTGGTGCAATCATGCTGGCCACATGACCACCAGAGCAGTCCTCAGATAACACTGGCTTTTCAGCTTAGTAAAAGAGATGAACACTGCACCTTACAGTCCGTTATGACTAGACATTCATGTCAAAGGACCACCTTTACCTTTTAAATAAAATCTCAACTCCATTAGCAACAGAAAAGTAACTTTCCTGGAGACCAGTGCTGTCCCTGTTTATTGTGAAGCTAACTGGTCCTTTTTTAGGCAGAGAACATTAAATTTATAAAGACGCTCCTGTGCTGTAACATCTGGGGAAATAAATTAGGTACTGTACCGGTAACACATGCCAATTGTAGTCCAAATGAAAAGTTTTCCCTATGTTGGTAGTAAAAACATAAAAGAGTTAAGTCCCAATCTCCATTACCTTCCTCTTCTTAGAGTTCACTAGGAGTATATTCCAAATCTATAATGAAGGAATTGAAACATGAAAGGAACAGGTTGTGGTCACAGTTCTCAGAAGCTTTTCTGGGTGATAGATGTGGCAAGACATCTAGACCACTGTGGTCTGAAACAGGTGGCCCTGAAGGCGTGGCTTCAAGCTACCTCCTTGGATGCTGGATTGGGGCTACAGTAACCACATGTCGCAGTCCTAATTTGGTTATTTGCCAGTTCAAAAAGTGGTGGCTAAATGCAACTCCTTTTTGAGCTGGCAAAAGGATGCCCTCTCCGCGACTGCCACACCACCAGAGTGAAGCTAGTCCATATGTGGGCAGGCAGGTGGCTTTTAGGTCCAGTCTATACCAGCCCTGTGCTTCCCAGATCTCTGGGTCTGTTGAACAGCCCAGGTTCTTTGCCCCGCAAGTTAAATGAAGCAGATGTCAATTTGGCTTTACTGATTAGTTGGCTTTTAAAAGGTCAGCTCATGGCTTCTAGGGATATAAAAAGTTTAATGCTAACCAGTTTTATTCAAGACTCATTGTGACTGGAAAAATACCTCTTTGTGATAATCCCTGCAATATCCTGGAAAATTCTATTAAAAATAATAATAAAGTACGGGTGCTCTCTCTCTCTCTCTCTCTCTCTCTCTCTCTCTCTCTCTCTGTGTGTGTGTGTGTATACATTTGCATGCAAACACATACAAAAATAAATATGAGTTTTGGCCCCCCAAAGAGGGATAATTTCAGGTCTGTGGGACTTCTTCAGAATGTATAGTGTTATATTTCCCTTCTTACTATAGAAAAACATTGCCAGAAAACTAAATACACCTGTTTAGCTGTTACAAGAAGGTGAAGATAGAACTGTATTAGAATGTTCTCTCTGTGTGTGTTTTAATAGAAATGCATATTCAATCCAACATATTGATAAAATGTCACAGACAGAAAAGTCTTGATGAAACTGTGATCCCTTCTGCCCCTTCTGTGGAGAAGTGGTACATCAACATCCTCAATCTTCATGGTTCACCAATAAGACACAAACACACATTCCATTCCAGAGACATTTATTGTTCCCAGACTATTACACAGTTTACCAAACTCCAGCCTTCTCATCACTTTGCTCATACACAAAATCAGACTAGAGGCACTCTCCCTGCCCCCCTGAACTTGGAGTCTTTGGGTTTTGCCAATATTATCCGCCAGGAGGAGAATAAATAAGGAGAGGTTCAAATTTGTTTCTGTTGTCAAGTCCACATGTTCTACTCTGAATTGGTGCAGAATCAGGTCTCAGAACACTACTCTCTGCAGCTGGAGTAGACCAACAGAATAACCTCCAAATGCATCAAGGAAAGAACTGTGAAAACATAACAAAAAATGTATTTGTGCAATAATCAAGACTACTTATGAAGCCTCAGACTTACCAATATTGACCAATCTGAGGTGTTTCAAAAGAGACATGCAACACACAGTGTGATATACAATAGAGAAATGAAAAAAATAGATTCAAGAATATACTGATACATAGAGTCCAAATGTGATACAAAAATGATACAAATGACTCAAACAAAATAACGATGATAACATTCATTCCCGGGATCTTGAACAGGATGTTTCAATCCCATAGGTAATCTTCAGATTGTTATGATCAATCAATATTGTATTTTTCCCCTTTTTCAGTCACAGGAACTGCATTGTAGCTGACATCTACAGAGATAATCTCTCTCTCTCTCTCTCTCTCTCTCTCTCTCACACACACACACACACACACACACACACACACACACACATGCACGCACACACGCACACGCACACACACACACACACAGAAAACTAATAAAGATACGCTGAAACCATAAGACATTATCTAAACCAAATTACTTACAGATTCAGAACACCGCAAGAGCAAAGAACCTTTTCCTTACTTTTAGGTTTCTGCAGACAATGAATCTCAGGTATGCTGTAAAATTATGTATTTCTCCTGATTCTCATTTCTTACCATAGAAAACTGAGAACAATAACCATTTGTGCTTGTTACACTTCATACTGACAGAGGGGTGTGTGCTGGGATTCCCCTTGATTGTTGTAAATAAATAGCCCAACAGGCCCTCTAGGCTGCAGACTTTACAGGGATGACAGTCCTCTGTTACAGAAAAGAGGCTCCCATAGCAATTCAGAATGGTTCTAGAAGGTGAATGAGCTAGGCAAGCTGAGTCCAATGTGGATAGACATGTAATCTTGGGGACAGACTGCTAAAGAGTTCTTTCTCAACCTCCTTCCCCTCTCCCTGAGAAAGCCTACCTCTCCCCCAGATAAGTTGCTCTCCTGTATTCCTCTACCCTTTTCTCCTTTGGTGGCAGTCTTCCAAAGCTGCAAGAAAAAAACCCAGCACTTTCTCTACAGCACTCCAGACTATTGCTCCCCACAGCACTTGCCTGGTCAGTGTTTAGGGCCTGGTACATACCTCCTTGAAAGTCCGGGCTGCAAGGCTGCAGGAGCACGGTTTTCCTGTAGAGGAACACCGCAGCAGCCAAACTGCATGGCATCCCTCCGCCCCAAAAAGAACTCGGAAAAACTGGGTTCTTCTTGAGACTCTGCACGCATGCCACAAGTGTACCACTGGCGCACTCATAACATAAGCTGTTGGCTTAGAGATAAGATGAGATGCCACCCAAAATTTATTAGAAATAGGAACGAGCAAACCTTTCAGTTTTGTTTTCTCCCACATTTAAATTGATTAGGATTCAAAATCTGTTCGTAAAAATTGTATTAAATTGGAAAATTTATTTTTCTTATAAACAAAACCAAACCAAATTCTATTCTCCTTTATGTAACTCATTTTGTTCTCCCATGCAAGAATGAAAAGCTTAGAAACTTTTGTTCTTCATGAGAAGGATTGTGAAATAAGTGTGGATTTTTTTTATGGTGTTTCATATTTTGGGCCTTTTTTTCTGAAAATTTCACAAAAGGGTATATCACACAAAATGCATTTTTACACACACACACATGAAATTGAAACAAAAAAGTCTGTTGATTTTTTAGAACAAAACATTTGGGGTAGAAAACCAATGTGTCTATGCTAAACTCATGGAAACACACACAACCCTTCCTCACCACCACCATCATCATTTTGCAGAAAAGTCCACAAATGTTGACTGTGGGGGTGGGGTTGTCTTGACCTATTGAAAAACTTTTAAAGGGTTTTATTTTAACAGAATTGATTGTGTGAAAGATACCCTTTGTTTTATATAGGAAGATGTTGGTAAGCGAGGCTCCAGGCACCACAAAGAAGGAAATAAATTGACATTCCACATTGTTAACAACAAGATAATGTTGACGTCCATCATTTCAGCACCAGTCCCAAGAGCAAGTGATTTCAATTTGATCCTTCTCTGATGGATACTTAGCAACCAGAGGTTGATCTTAGAGGATGGCGTTTAGTCTCTTGATACTTTCCATATTGATATGGGAGAATTAAATCAAGAGTGTGTTCACATTTTAATCTTTCCACATCAAAAATAATAGATTTTCTAACACCAATAAAATATAGTAGAGGACATGTCGTGAATTTCAGCTGTCTTACTAGACAAGTCATGTATCAAAAGGATGAAAACTAATATTTTATGATACTCAGGGGAGAAAAAGAACAGCACTGTATCAGAATTCTGAGGAGATAATGGTTCTTATATATAGAAGTTCTGCTGGAATAGAGCTTTGACTACTAGTATAGAGCCAGCATGGTGCAGTGGTTTGAGAGTTGGACTGTGACTCTTGAGACCAAGGTTCAATTCCCTGCTTAGCCATGAAACCCACTGGGTGCCCTTGGACAAATAACATGGTCTCAGTCTCAGGGGAAGGCAATGATAAATCTTCTTTGAAAAACTTTCCCCAAGAAAACTCTGTGATAGGTTCATCTTAGAGTTGCCATAAGTTGTAAATGACTTGAATGCACACAACAACAACAACAACAACAACAACAACAACAAAGTCATGCATTTGAAAGTTATATGATACATTTTTGTACTGCTACTACTATTTTGTGTGCCTTCAAGTTGTTTCTGACTTATGGCAACCCTAAGGTGATGTTATCATGGGGTTTTCTGAGGCTGAGAGTGTGTGACTTGCCCATAGTCATCCAGTGTCTTTCCATGGCTAAGCAGAGATTTAAACCGTCCAGATTTATAGTCCAACACTCAAACCGCTGTGCTACACTGGTTCACTACTTCTACTGCTAATATTATTTTTTTTGACTTAGGTCTAATTCTTTCAAAAAGTAGATTAGTGACAAATGTGTCTTGGCTGTACCATTTAAGAGTCTAGCTGGGTGCATATATGTTGAATTCTTCTTTTGTAAAAACACAAGCAAAACAGAAACAAATAATTGCTTCTTCTAGAAACTAGAATGTCAATTAGAAGACTCGGTCTAGTATTATTATTTTTAGTGGTGTAGGGGGATTGCCAAGGAGTTTGCATATGAACCCCCCACACACACACACACTCACATATTTTGTTAATAGCTGAAGAGCGGAGCAAGATCATGATTGCTGCAAATGATGCTTGCTGGCCCCATATTCAACATCACTATGCAGCAGTCATGTGTATGTAAGTTTCACTCATGCCCTGCATTCTTACTATTCCTAAAGAAATCTTTCTGACCCTAATCTAACAACAACAACAACAACAACAACAACAACAACAGACTATGTGATCATTAAGGCTGTACATAATGCTTAGGAAATGTTATGAAACATTATAAAGGGAGATGGATCAAATAGATGATAAATTTGGAGCAAATAGAAGAAAAGTTGATTATTAATAAATCATTCATTATTGAAAAAAGGAAGGTCAATATTAGCATGTCATATAAATAAACAAACTATATTAGATGAAAAAGAAATTAGAGCAAGGTCTATAACAATTAACAGAACACAATATCTTTAAGGGACAGGTTGTAATGGACATGAACAAGTAAATAAAGGAAGAATATTGATCAGATGAGACATAAATACAGGATGTGATATCAAAAGTAAAGAGGGGAGGGGGGATAGAAAAAAAGAAGACACTTGAAAACTATGTAACTATGGAATGTGTACCGATATATTAATGTTATAATAGTACTGTAATGTAACTACATTTATGGTAAATATTTATAATATATGAAAGCATAATAAAAAAGGAATATTTGATTAAAAAAAGGATTGTAAAGGTCCACAAAGTTTGTATGTGTGGCTGTTCTTTTTTGTTGTTGTTGTTATCGCATCTAGTCTATGTTCTCTCTCTCTCTCTCTCTCTCTCTCTCTCTCTCTCTCTCTCTCTGTGTGTGTGTGTGTGTAGCGGGGAGATCCATCCTTTGATTATCCTTTCAATTATGCACATGTGTTGAGAGCCAATGTGGTATAGTGGTATGAGCATTGGACTATGACTCTGGAGGCCAGACTTTCAATCCCTCCTCAGCCATACAAATCCACTGAGAAACCACGGGCAAGTCACACACACCCAGTCTCAGGAGGAAAGGCAGATCTCTTCTGAACAAAGAAACCCCATTGGTAGATTTGGCATTAGGGTTGCCATAAATCAGAAAGGACTTCAACGCACACAGTAGAAACATCCATGTGTTAATTCATATGTATTGCTCAAATAGTTTTGACCATTGACTACAGGAGCCATCATCGACTAACCTCAGCAGTATTTTGCATACATTTGAAATGTGTACATTTTATCTATGTGCACTTTTCAAATAGCCACTTTTCTCCTCTTTCCTAGATGTGACCACACCCACCTGCCAACTTGAGGATCCTTGAAAGCAAATTATATATACCCCATGCCAGCCTGGGAAGGGTGGCCTTATGCTATCCTGTTCAAGTACTGACTGAAAACAGTCTCCTGACACAGACTTGCTGACCTTCACTCTAGAGGGATCTTCATGAATTCTTATTCCCAGTATATGTGATTCAACCCTAGTTCCATTCCAAGAATGTATTGCAATTTCTTTTAAGTGTCCTTCCTCTCCATACACAAAGAGCTCTTGTGGGATTCTTCGTTATATGCATGTTGCAGTACACTGTGAAAGAGGATTCAGATCATTCACTAGTGTGTGTGAGGGATAGGATGCAACAGAGTGGAAATGGCTCTTGTTTGGGATGACCTTGCTGTCAGTATTTTTTGTAACTAAAATATATGCAAGACCAGTCAGAAAGTCAATAGAATAAACCATTGGTGTAGTCCAGTGTGGAAGGAGGGTGCATATATTATCACTTTAATGTTGGATCAATACGGCAAACAGTTATCCCTGAGGTCATAAAATATAATTTGAACGCAAATGTTCTTCACAGGACAGGTGTAGGAGGGACACATTTTGCCAGGCAAGCGATGACATGTGATATTGTGAGATACTTATTGGATGTTAAATCAGTCCCAGGATAAGTTTGACAGATAATTCAATACTTACTATAGAAATTAAGGGTTATATTACATTTAGTCTGCAGTCCTGTGTGCTGTTCTCTGAGAGTAAGCCTCATTTAACTTTGGTGGACTTTATTCTGAATAGATGTGTATAGGATTGCACAGTACTTCATAAAAAGCTATCTCACTCTTCTGAACTCAATTTACTTTCTGCCCAAGTCTGGTTCTCTCAGGGACATCGGGACATTTAATACTTCTGGGGTATATTGTACATTTAATACTGAATTATGGAGTGGGGTGGGATGTGAGTTAGCAAAGCTTAAAGTTCTAGAAAACCTAGGTTCTGGGGAAACCTCTGAGCAAGCTTCATTGCATTCAAAGGGTCCCATTTTGAGGTAAAATATCATAGGAAATATCATGTCAGTCTTGAAGAAAGGAAATATTTGAAGACTGTGGTCCAAAACACATTGGAGAAATAATCCAGTTTGAGACTGCTTTAACTGTCCTGGCTCAATGCTAGGGAATCCTGAGAATTGTAGTTTGTAGTTGCACTAAAAGGCTAAATATCTCACAAAACTACAGTTCCCAAAATTCCTTAGCACCAAGCCAGGGCAGTTAAAGTGGTCTAAAACTGGATTATTTCTGTAGTGTGTTTAGGACCTATATTCCTGATCATGTTTAAGAATGTTTAGCTTGGTTTTGCAAGAGGAGGTAACATATGCAGGAACTGAGCACCAACTATACTGGCAATAACTGGTAGAGACTTCAGGAATGGGAAACTACATGAACTTTTATTGGGAGAAATATGAAAGAACATACATACTGGAATACCACACTCTTTCACACAGCATGCAGAGCTAGCCAAATATAGAAAAGTGAAAGGGGACAGTGGAGTTCAAGAGTTCAATTTGTGGATATATCTATCAATCCTGAAGAGATGATCCATGAAAAGCAGGACCAGCTAAAACCAATAGGATCTAGTATGCAGGTTTTTATGTCAGATCACCAGACAAGATCTGACAAAAGACTAGTGACTCAGACTGAAGCTGAGGGCAACAGTCACCAGACCAAGGATGGGGAGGAGGATGACTGGGGCAACAGGCTATGTTTTGGGGTGCAATTTATACCTTTAAAGCCAACCTCAATCCATAGAGGTTCCATGGGAAACTAAAAGCTTGATTGGCCCCCAATGGGACCTGAGAAGGTTTCCAAAGTCGAGAGTTTGTTTTGATACTCAGGAGATGAGAGGGGTTGATTTTGATTGATGATGCTTCATGGACTTTACAACACTTAGACAAAATCTGGTGTCCCCAGGAATGAGAGGGAAGGAAGGGGTGATTATGAATACATAAGAGATGGAAGGAGATTCCAGTCTCATTTGATCTGGCAGAAATCTTCTGGCTTTTGGTTTCCATCAGAAATTCAGAGTAGGGGTATGTGTGGCAGTGATCTTCCAATAGGCTTCTCCATTGCCACATCTTTCCACATGGCTGGGTCTACAGATCATCCACACTACCAATTCTGGTGCTATGTATGCCATTGTAGATGCATCCATGCATGCTGGTGCCTATTATATTAAAAATCCAAATTATAGTTGGATAAAATAAATATAATAGGGGTGTTTGGAGGCTTACAGAGATTGTAGAAGAAAGTCAAAATGAGTATTTAGAGGTATCTCTTTATAAAGCATGGGCAGATCTGTCATTCATTTCCACAGACTTTCTTTCCTGCCATCCAGGACCATTATGTCAGTGCTATGTAGCTTTCTGTGATATTTTTTCCCCATTGAAATGTTTTTAGTGCATTTTAGAGTTGTTTACAGTGGTTTCCACGTACGGTTCATTTAAATGCAAGTGTAGTGGAGTGTGGTGGAGTCTCCTTCCTTGGAGGTCTTTAAGCAGAGGCTGGGTGGCCATCTGTTGGGTATGCTTTGACTAGGATTTCCTGCATGGCAGGAGGTTGGACTGGATGGCCCTTGTGGTCTCTTCCAACTGTATGATTCTATGATTCTATGATTCTATGAAGTTGCAGAATACTTTCTCCCCCCATAGAATGTATTAGAATGCTGAAAATTCACAGATTCCCAACCTCAAATTAATCAGTTTCTATGTTTGGACAAGACCATGTAGACTGGGCAAATCTTTTTAAAAAAAGAAAGGAAAAGAAAAGAAAAACCTCAGTAGAGAAAATTTGTCACATATCCATGTGTCATCTTTTAGGCAGAATATACCATTTCCCCCCGGAACCAGCTGGTTTGAAAAAGGTTTCAGTATGTTTTAATATGTTAGTTTTATTTTTTTCTTTAAGAATGGGTGAAGAGATAATAGTGAACAGTGAGAGGCCATTATGCCTGTCCGTTTGATTATAATGGGTCTTAAGATTTATTTGAGTCTAATAATATATAATCTCCATCTGTAGTTTTTCTCTCATTGTAGGATTTTTTCAGTTGAGTGGGCTATTCCTCAATATTGAGGATTCCTCCATACTGAAAATGGCCAGGATATTGAAGACTTTAAAAAGCAATCTTCATTTTGCTTACAATAAAATGGGTATCTTCTTTTAATCACTATGTGTTTTAATTAAGGATGCTTCTACTAAACCTTGGCAGATGGGAAGTTGCTTGGGAGTCCCCACAGATCAAATCAAGAGTTGTTTTTGGTTTTGTTGCTTTTCATTTTGACTCTAGGTAGCCAGACCACTCATGGCAGTATCCATGCCAAAGAAGATAGCAAATATGTTAGAGGGGGGAAAATGGCTGTTCATTCCTTATTGTGTCCACTAGGAGGTCAACAAGGACATCCCAGGTTGGTAGAAATTAAAGTATATAGTACTAAGTGGTACATTGTCAATAGCTTGTCTAACAGCCTTGCAGATTGGCATCAAAGACCAGCATTGGGGTGGAGTGAGGGCATGGCATCCACATGACACATACCCTGATTACACCCCATGACAGCTTGTTGCCATGTGCCCCACCATATGGCAGGTGGTGTCACTGCAGATGATGCAGCACCAAAGGCGTGCCAAAAAGTGGTGCCAGTGGCTATGGTGCCTTTTCTGTGGCACAAAAAGGAGCAACTTTTTGTGGCTTCTTTTTGCACTGCCCTTAAGGGCAGTCTGCCCAGCCCCTAAATCATCACTCACAGCCTCCTGGTAGTAATTTTGGCTAGTTAACACTTGCAACCTCTTCAGAAAGGATAGCATTGGACTAAACCTAGAAATGCTCATTGACAAAGAATTCCAACATTGTTTTTGAAAGTACTGCTATGACTGGTGATATCACTATTTTTTCTTTCAGCAAGTGATTATTTATTTGTTACTGTTATTCAGGAGAGACAAGATGCTTTTGAATGGTATTTTGAGGCTCTCCCAAAGATCTTAGGACATTTTCTTATTGTTTTACAATACCCTCCCCCATTGTGTACCTAAAACCAAAAAAAAAACAAAAAACAAAAAAACAAATAGAGATATAAATCTTTGCTTATTTCATTCTCACAAGATTGAAGAATATCAAAAATGTTTTCTTTGCTGAGCATGATTACAAGCTATTTTCCCTTTTAAGTAACTTCTCACCTTGTCTGATGGAGGCAAAATTTCATGGGGGGGGGGGATCCTAAGCTTGCTGCACACACACACACACACACAAAGCTGGGTTTTCTTCAAAATATTGGGCTGGAGAAAAGGCAAGATATAAACAAATCATCCTCATCCTCTTGATTTCACAATTTGCCAGATGTTACTGACTGGAGTTTGGACCTTAAGTGATATGAATTCTATTCAAAAATAAACAATCTAGGAATCAGAGATATATTGTTGGACTGTGTAGCATGGTCCAATATTCTACACTTTGTCTAGGGTAGTAAATAATAATACAATGTTTTTAATCAGTTGTCACTCATGGCATGTTTTGGCTATAGTATTTATACTTTTTACAAATATATAGCCTGAATATTGGCATCGGTGGAAAGACAATTTGATATTGGTATTGGTATTGGCAGAGAGAATATTGATAGAGAGACAATTTAAAGTCTCTAAAGGAATGGCCAAGTCCATTGCTTCCGTATCAAATATCCTGGCAGAGCTGTTGGCACCTCAAAAGCCCAGGACAAGCTAAACTAAGCTAAGACCAGGGCAAGCACTCTGTTTCTCTATGAAGGTAGAATCTCTCCTCACGTAGAACTGTAGAATTGGAAAAAACCTACACATCATGCAACCCAGCCTGCTGCTGATGTAGGAGATCCATGGCTAACACATCCCTAAGCATGGCTATCCAATATCTTTTAAAAGTCTACAATGTCAGAGGGATTGCCACCCCCTGTGATAGTTCATTCCATTTTTGAAGAACTCTTAACAAAAATGAGATTCTTTCTAATGTTTGGTTGAAGTCTCCATTCTTGAAATGTGAATCCATTGGTTCTGGCCCTGCTCTCTGAGCAGTGGAAAAGAAGTTTCCTCCCTCTGCCATGAAGGTCTTCAGATATTTGAATATGGCTTTTGTTTCACTTCTCAGTCTTTTCTCTTCCAAACCAGACATGAATTGTTCCTCATAGGGCTTGGTTTTCAGATATCAGGATGAAGCATTCTAAGATGGGGGTAGTTGTATCCCTATTTTACATATTTATTAAGCAGTAAAAATACAGATGATTTAATCCCTATTTAGTAATTTGGGGGGCAAAAGACCCCAACTAAAAATAGTGGGCCTGGGGTTTGCAGGGATTTTCTGTGAAGTATCAAGCACTAGAAAAAGAGGCTTTGGAGGCCTCATGTAGCTCTAACACTACACTTTCTCCAGCCTGAGCTGAAATTTGTGCATTTCAGTTATTACTTAACAAAAACAAAATGAAACAACATTCTCAATCAATCTACCTACTCACAGATATCCAGTTATATGTTCAATTGTTATAAGGAATTGCTTCCCTTCCCTTCAATCCAAACTTACAATGCATTAGGCAACATCAGCCATCAACAGCCAAGCTAGTTCACTTACTTGAGAGTATAGTGGTTTCAATCCCATATCGTACTAAATCCACGGCCAACACTGTTGTATAGTGAGTTTTAAGTTTATAGAGTTGAAAATATACAACTCTAGGTCTCTGTTAAATAATAGCCAAATTCTCCTATCTCATACTCGAAAATAGTTTATGTTCATATGAATCACCCAACTGTTGTAACTGATTCAATATGATGCAGTGCAAGACTCAAAGCTTTCGAAAATATGACTAATATAAGCATTGTTTTTCCCTGTCATCTATGTGTGTCCGTTGTGTAAAAGTATCATTGTTGGAAAATTTATGTTTGCATTCTCCTTAGTTAGACAGAAATGCCCTCTTTCTTTCTCATTCTAACTCTCATGTGACTTTGGGCACTGACTCTTGGAGGCAGTTTAACAGCTCTCTCCCAAGACTCTAAACTGTTTCAAGCAGTGAGTTATACAGTAGTTTCTTCCTGCTGTATTAAAGATGGTGAGATTTCATCTCTTTTACCCAAACTATCAACAGTTAGGATAGGATTTAGTTTGTTATATATTTATTTATTAAAGCCATTTTTATCTTTTTTTTTACAATCTACACATTAGTAAGTCCTTATTCTTTAGGAAGGCAGATTTAAAATAATAGTCTGACCCACACTTTTGCTGTTCTGCTGATGAAAGCGGAACTCTAACAAGTTTAACTTTCATAGTGCATATTTTTTGTTTCCCTTTAAAAGGGTTAACACCCTGGGAAACTAAAACTGCACCCCAGACATCATTGTGTGTAAGACAGGAAATAGTATTCTGTTTTAGTTTTTCATGGGAGAAAAAAACTAGGAAGGATTGATTTCTTTCATAATTCTGTTGTACAACTACTTTCCCTTCTAGCTCATCATTTTGAATTGTTTCATTTTTGGTGGGGAAAAATAAGATGTTTGCCTTTAAATATAGCACATGCAAGACTAAGATAAAAATTGCTAATGGGGAAGAAAATCCCAAATAACACTACTTGCTAGCTGTAATGTTTTAAAATGTTCAGGCTTGAATAGAACATACATATTGGGAGCAGATTGGAAAAGAAAATGAAGGGGCAATTTTGTACCTAAAATGAGTTTTTCTATCGATGTTAGCTATTGTAAGAGTGGAGGGTAATCTTCAACATGTTATGCTCAAAATCCATCTCCTCGTACATGTTGGTTGACTTTGGCCCTAAATGAATACCTTGTTTATTCTTACACTGATTGATTCAGTTTGTATACTTGTCTGATGACAATAGTACATATAAAAGAGAATAACCCTCAATTTTTTTTTCTCATGAAAAATAATATCAGCAAGCTTAAAGGGGAAAACAAACAAACATTTCATCCTTTTCTCCCTTTGGTTTTGTTGTACCGAATAGTACAAAGCTTTCATGTATTAACTAGAGGCCTTCAGCAAAAAACATAGCTGATTAGTCTGAATGGATGAATGATTTTTAATTGGACCTTTGTAGCTCCTGATCATATATACCTTTTATTCTTCCCAATTTTCCTGGCTGGATTTCTCCCTCTGCTGCTCTTCTTTTTTAATTTCTTTAGTCTGGAGCCAAGAGGCCCACTCCATCCCATATAAGCTCCTTTGAAACTCTAGAGGGCCCACTGTATGTTGTCAAAGTCACCATTTTCTGTTACCCTAAGTGACAGTGTGTCACTTCTCATTGTATGTCAGGCTGTTAAAGGGGTATCTGGCTTTTTTATGTGAGGATTCCCCTGAAACACTATTCTGCAACACCGCAAGGGTTTTTAATGCATATACATCGGAAAGGATGCCCCCCCTCTCACACACACACACCATTTCTGCTTAAAAATCATAGGCTGCTTTAGAACCTTTTGGAGGATCAATGGGAAAACCAGGGCTGATACTGGAGCCTCACTGGGTTTCATCCAGCTACCATGCCACACATTTCCCACCTTCTATAAAGATCAATGTTTCCCAACCATGAGACCACCAGGTGTTACTGATCTTAAACTCCCAGAAGCCCTAGTAAGAATGGCCAGTGGTAAGGAATCATGGGAAATCTATTACAACATCTGAGGACTCACCAGGAGAACCATTGCTTTTTAGACCGAGATTGATCCTTATTTCCTAACCTCTGTTTTATCTGCTGGCTGTGTGGGCCATTTCCTTTTGTTTTGCTAAGCCCTTCTTCTGTCATTGGTTCCTCTGACTCCTCTGTTCCATCCTGGGGCCAGAGCAACTCAGTGACATGAAGATAACAGTACTTCACTGAACCTGTCCATTTGTGAAATTAGGAGACAAATATTTATTTTTGTATGCAAAATCTCATAGACATTCATAGCCTCTGAAGGGCATCAGATACATTATATGACTCAAATATGATCAATGTTTTGAATCTGTGACAGAATTCATAATAGGTAAACTGTCTTTTTGTAGGTATGCAACTTTTAATATTTTTGTTTTTACTGACTAAGTTCAGTTTTGGTGTCAGTTTTGAACAATGGGTATATCATCACACAGCCACTTTCAGTCCAGAAGAATGCTCTGGATTTCCTTAACATCCCTTCTCTCATCTTATGTTTCTACATAGTTTTTGTTCAGTAGAGTTCAGTCATGTTGAAGTATGTGACCAAACCTCATGTTTGTCTTGTCTTACATAAAACATAAACATGATGCTGAGAAAACATGCATAAGTCCATATGTGCATAAGGCCCACTGAAGAAAACTGGAAAATGTATGGCTAGATCAATTAAAATTATAGTCACATGAACACATTCGCATGTAATTGCAAGTCACCCATGCATTAGGAAGCACACTCTGGATACTTGCTTTGTAGAAAAGTGAGTCTAAACATCTGCTGGTTTTTTACTCTCTTTATAGCTATAGCCCGAATCCCTGGAGCTCAGCAAAAAAGGAGCTCAGCTATCAAGCAATGCCAATAGACATTTTGTATGGACATTTAGTGGGGTAGTTTTTTTAATGGGAGGCACAGACTTCTGTATCAGTTCCTACTTAAGGCTAGTCTCTGAGGGCTGACACTGCTGCTCTTGTTCCTGTTCATCATCATCACAATTTAATATAATGTGGGCTAGACAATGCTACTTCTAGGTGGATTTGTAATTGCTTGACTGACCAAACTCAAATGATGCTAACCAATGCCTCCTCTTCATCTTGGAGAGAAGTGAATAACTGGGTGTCACAGCATTCTGTCCTGGGCCCAGGGCTATTCAGCATCTTTATCAATGGCTTGAATGATGAGATAGAGAGCATGCTTATCAAATTTTCAGATGACACCAAGTTTAAAATGACCATAACAGATTAGCGAGCTGGGCTAAAACTAACAAAATGAATTTGAGGAAAGAGAGATGTAAGATTAGGATTTAGGCAGAAAAAATTGAATGCACAGATATAGAATGGGTGACACCTGGCTTGGCAGTACATGTGAAAGGAATCTAAGAGTTTTAGTAGTCCACAAGCTGAACATGAGTGTGCCAGTGTGGTTCTAGGTGCATCAATAGGAATAGATCTAGATTGAGGGAAGTAATAGTATCACTCTCTTTTTTCTTTGGTCAAATCTCAACTGTAATATTGTGTCCAGTTCTGGGTGCTACAATTCAACAAAGCTATTGACAAGCTGGAGAATGTCCACAAGAGGGTGACCAAAATGGTGAAAGATCTGGAAACCAGGTCTTGTGAAGAGTGGCTTAGGATCAGAGCTGTGTATATTTAGTCTGGAGAAGAGTTGGTTGAGAGGTGACATGATAGCCATGTTTAAACATTTGAAAGGATGGCATGTTGATGATGAAGCAAGCTTGTGTTCTGCTGCTCTAGAGACTAGGATATGGAGCAATGGATTCAAAGTACAAGAAAAGAGATTCCACCTCACCATTAGAAAGAACTTCCTGACAATAAAAGCTGTTTGACAGTGGATAATGCTGCCTTGGGGTGTTATGGAGTCTCTTTCTTTGGCGGTTTTTAAACAGAGGCTTTTTTCAATTACGTGTCAGTACTATTCAGACATTTTCTTAGGTATACGACTGATATGCAAGGAGGAGCTCCATTTCACTGCTGTCTATCCATGGAGGACAACTGTTTGCAAAGTAATATGCAAGTCTCTTCATGCAGACATGTTCATGTTCCCCTTCATATCCTAGAATTCTTTTTTACAGGCTACCCAAACCTAGTGGTAATGTAAATGCTGAATCCCAACCTGACCAATTTGATTCTTCAAGGCGCACTGAAGACCAAAGCTGACTCATTAGCTGGATATGTCCCATTTGGGAAAGTGACAGGCAGGTTGACACTCCCATAAGAGAGCAGAACAGATACTGTTCAGAACAGATACTGACTTGGGTGTTAAAACAAAATTTAACATCATGTGCGGTCTTTCTTTCTTTCTTTCTTTCTTTCTTTCTTTCTCAGATACATCAAGATTTTATCATTAAATGGCTTCTTTAAAAACTATTCCTCTTTTACCTCAAAAATGTGCATTCAGTTAATTTGCTGGACATTGTCCTGCATATATTTTTCAAGTTTATTAGCTAGAATTCAATTTTGTTTAGATTCCCCCCCCCCCCAGGACAACGTGCATAAACAATACATAGTCTTCCGCTTTAGTACTTCAATGCTGAAAATAAAAATGTTTTCAAAGAATATATTCAACCATCTCCTCCCCCTCCTCTAAAAAAGTTTATATTGTCTGGTACTCTGGCTTCAGTGAAATTATCTTCCTTCTGTTAATTTTATGCCTAATCTTTTTTAAGAAAAAAAATCTGTTTACTAGTCATTCTGTGTGGCCTTTTCAATGAAGTGATGGAATGAGGCAATTAAATGAAATTAACAAATTGTAGGTCTTAAATCCATTTAGATTTTAACTATCATTAAAGGAAAGCAAAGGACAATTAATTAGGTGAGGTGGGATCAGTTGCAAATAGATAATGGGCAGAGAGAAAGGAAGGAGCTGTCACTGCAGTGAAACTGTAATGCACATTTAGCCTGCAACCATGTACCCACTGGCCAGGAGCAAATCTCATTAAACAAAGCATGTATAGGATTACACTATTGGGCTGTATTCTTACGGAGAGTAACAAGCACATACTCTTTAAATTCCAACATGACAGGGGGTGAGGAATACTTGACCCTCCACCCATTGTTGGACTGAAACTCTCATCAGCCCTATCCAGTGTAGGTAATAGTAGGGGATGGTGGAAGTCACAATCCAGCAGGCCTAGGAGGGCTAAAACTCATTATCCCTGAAGATAGACACCTTCTATCAAAAGGAATACAGAGGAAATAAACTTGATGAAAAAACAACCCATATTTCTTAATGCTGGTTTATAAAGTAATCTTACTTTAGGACCAAACCAATGTTCAAGAGGTTGCTCTGTGGGACAGAGCAATCTTCTGGCCAGGGAAGGGCTATAGTTGACTATGCAACCCACTGATGACTAGATCAACATTTAATGACAGTTGCCAAGATTGTCACAGCTGCTGCCATTGCCACCAAACATTGCTGGCAACCTCAGCAGTATTCTATTTGAAGAGAATGTCAGAATGAACTTGCATACCATAAATCCCTGAAGACAGGCACAGAAAAGTATCACCTTCATTCAGAAGGGAAGGAAAGGCAGAAAGGGGCTCTTATGAGACACCACCAATTTTTGGTGACATATCAGAGGGGTTCTGAAATGGCTGAAAAACATCTGGAGGGGATTGTGTGGGTACCACCCCTATTGAAGAATGCAGCGCATCACAACTGAGGTTGCTTCATCTCTCTTTGAAATGGAGAGAAGACTTTCCCTTGCAATGTGTGTGGTGCTTCCCAGCCCAAGTGTTGAAAATACTCCCCTTGTTTTTTGGCCACTTATCCAACTTCCTTTTGGGGTTGGGATGAAGCATTGCACAATATCAGACATTACAACTTATTAACTAGGAAAGATTTTCCCTTGGCTTCAATGGAACAACGACAAGACAATTTGAATCATTTTCAGATGAGTCAAGCCACTTCTTCATCAGCTTGTCACATCTTGTATGAATTCAGTTATGTTTATTCATTCTTGTTATTTGGAGGGAAACCTGCTATCAGCTTACATTGAAATTCCTGCATATAGAAGATTGAATTCAATCTGACTGGCAGAGTAAGCAATAGGTTGCAGTCAGAGCTTGTTATACTTAGAGTAGACCCATTTAAATCAGTGGAGCTTTATTTAGTCATGAATATCCTCAATCACTTTGTCTAGCAGTGCTCAAAGTTTGACTAACTTTAAATACAACCCACTGCATATGAATGGAAAATATTTTCACTGGCATTGGTCAAAGATAATGTATTCTGTTTCCAGATGTGACCTAATGAAATCCACTGGAGGACTCATAATTAAGGCAGAATGGTGACAGTTTCCAGTATCTGGCAAAATCCTCTTGACATAACTTGCATAACCTTCTCTTACCAGTCATCCCTTTTGTTGTCACCTAAAGGATCAGACAAGACAGAGGTCTTACAAGGGGCCTTTCCCCTTCCTGAATTTTTCAAGCCATTACTGTATACTCAAGATGTTTGCTAAGTTTCTTATAAGGCACTGAACTCATGGATGGTTCTGCAAACTGAAATAAAGTAGTCTCATCCATCATTCCTGTAATATATCAGGGTGGGTGGGTTCTGTATGTGTTCGAGGAGGATGCACTTGTCACTAAAAATCAGACCAAGAACAATTTCTTTTAAATGAAGTCATGCTTGTTGAGAAACTCAGAACTTTTAGTTTATCATATGACTCGTTGTTCTTTATACTAACATTGCCATGAACTAATTAATAGGAAAGGAGTAGGGAGGAAGAATGCTAAAGAAGGGAACCTAAATATTTTATGTTGCACATAACTGATTAGCCAAAATGGATGTCTGGGTAATCAATTACATTTCAGTATCCCAACTTGGCTGTGTTGCCTGAAAAGTTACTTTGCCTTTATCATCACTTCAGGATGCTCTGAATCTCTTGCAAATTTAATGATCATCAGCTTTTCTCCCTTAGTCAGAGTGCAGTGTAGGTAGATATCTGATGCAAATTCAATTGCTGAATTTAGCAATGCTGAATTTGGCAGTTGTATAAACATATGGAAAGGTATATCATTTTGGACAGTGCATAGGTCAGTCATTTTCCTTTTTATATATACAATATAGGTTCTTGTGGCATACAGATATCCTATATTAACTGAAACCCACTGGTTTAGGAGTACACTCACATAAGAGCAAGGAGGTGAGTGGCAGTGGTAACTGAAAACAGATGTCTGTGATGAAGATGACAAACATGAAGGGTCCAGATTTATATCATTGTTTCCTCCACTTTAAAAAATTACCCTACAATGTCTTAACAGACAGAGATTGAGCTAGATGTTTGGGATATGTGGCCTTTAGATGTTGCCGACTGCACTTTCTGTTAACCTGACCAGTGTAAGTAATAGTTATGCATGCTGAGAATTGCAGTCTAACATCTGAAGGGACACATGCTCCCTATTCATTGCCTAACCTAAAGAAAGGGACACAGTGAGAATCTTCTCATCCATTTATCTCTTGTCCTTTGCCAGCTGAAAGCTGCTCACTATAAGTTGCTTTTTTCATCTGCAAAGGAAAAAACATGAACTGAAAAAGAAGATGCATTAAAAGGTTAAGCAGTTGGAAATTGTCTGCTCTGACATGGCTTGGTCTAGTTCATGTTATTTTGGCCTTTGGAAATATATATGTGTAACAGAGAATAACAGGACGCCATTCAACATGGACCTGGGGTTTAAGGCTTAATGAGGCAAGATATGGCTGTCATTCAAGTGGACAGAGAATTTGACAGCTTCTAATCAGGCAGCAGTTCTAAAACAAAAATGAACAAATCTTGGGTGCAGGCCTGGAAGATTTGGCTGTAAGCACTGAAGCCCCACAACTTCAGTCAAAAATGGATCACCTGGGGAGAGGTTGTCTATTGCTTGGCTCCTAACATTCCTTTGATATTTTGTTGGTGGAGCTACTGACATTTGGGGCAGGTGAATGTGTGGTATCAAGCAGATGGGAGGAAGGTTTTCAAAGGGATGGCTGCTCAGGTAGCCTAGACTGCTGGTTTCCATTCTTGCACTGGACACCTGTAGGTTTACCATTTACTTCTTCCAGATGGAGCTTCAGATACTATACCTCCATCTATATGCCTGGATGCCTAGTCATGGACTAGAAAAGCTTTCTCTGCAGACACAAAACAATGATATTAACAAGTGGAGGCATGAAAGAAAAGGAGAAAGAAACTTTGGCACATGTGCCACAGATGGCAAACACCACCATTTCACCCGGCACTGGTGAGGGAGGAGGCACAAGCACATGGATGCTCATTTCTCCTTCTCCCTGCTGTCCCTATCTTCCAGCTGTCTCTCTGAGAAAATGCCGGAAAAGGGTGCTAGGGAGAAGGAGCCACAGGCATGTGCCTGTTTGTTTAGTGGAAATTATTTATTGGCAGTCTGTTTACCTGGGAAAAGGAAGGAGAGAAAAAAGCATGAGAAAGCTGTGAAGAAGGAGAGGAGATAGCGTCTTTGGAGAAAAAGAAAAGAAAGAAGAGGAGAAGAAACAGAAGGATAAGGGGATGCAATCATTGTCCATCAGTTTATGTGGACAAACATGGAATATAATTGCTTTCCCTATTATCAAACTGAAAAAACTGTTGTGTTTTTGATTTCTAATGAAAAAGATAAATAATGTTAACTTCATCAACTTTATTTCTTTTTTTACCCTCCCCTTTCTTTTAAAAAGACAACAATCCATAGAGGTTAACCTTGCAGGCATATGCTAAAGGTGCAGTAATCTTTCCCTTTAAAAGAGCTAATACAGTTCCTCTGAAACCATGGAACAAACAATATCTATTCTGCTGGCACTAGAGCCACATTAATTATCAAGCTCCATTTAGAGGATGGCAGGTGGCAGATAAAGCTCTTAAGGGAGTTTCCCATCTGTCTGTCCATCTTCTTATGCATTTTGGAGTGTGTGCAATGTTACCTCTGTAGCATTTAACTGAAAGTTAGAAGACATGAGGATGATTTATTGACTTCTCCCCCTTGAAAATTTTGGAAAACACAGCTAAGCAATGCCCAGAATGAATTTCTATAGAAGTAAAACATTGCAGTGATACTGTTTTATATGGAATCATGACAACTGAGTCATTTAGCACTGCTTTACTAGCAGTAACTCTCTGAGCTTTATCTACAGATTCCTTTAATTCAAGGCTGGGAATCATGGGTCCCTCTAATTCGGGATGGAAAGAATATTAAAAAAATATTCGAGAAACAGTTGAAAAATATTGTTTTTGAGTGTAAGAAACCCTGATGTGAAGAATCCTGGACTGATAAGAATTTCACAGTTTGAGACTTATTCTGTGCAAAAATTGCACATGTTTGTTTCGCTCTGAAAACAGCATTTTCTGTATAAGAAGTAGCATTTTCTGCACAGAAAATAAGATTTCAATACAGGAATATTAATTCACTCACAGAAAATATTTTCTGCATAGGAAAAAAAAAAGTTACAATCGGGGATTTGTTCTGTGCCAAATTATCACATGGTTGATTTGCATAGAAAACAACATTAATGTTTCTGCAATGAAATATTTTCTACATAGAAAATTTTCCACATGAGAATTTAGTGCAGGTGAAATTTCTAATTACAGCTTTCTCTCTCTCTTTCTGCAGAAAACAACATTTTCAATAAATGAATTAATATTTCTATCTTGAAACATTATTTTCTATGCAGAACATGTTGCTTCCTGTACAAAAAATGCTGTTTTCTGTGTATAACAGTCATATGCAGATTTTTCACAGAATAAGTCCTAAATTGTGAACAGCTTTCAAAAACTGGATGTTCTTGAAATGCTTTCTCACAACAGGAAGAAAATTGCTGAAATTACTCATTGGTACCTTTGAGAAGAATCTCAATGAAGAATTGCATTTCTACTTCAAAAGTTTTGCAAGTGCAACTATTGTGAACCCGAGCCAGCACAGTCTGTTTTGAGGAATGCTGGGACCGGAAGTACTGTAAAATCTGAAACACCATAGAAGACGTTTCCCTACTTTAATTGAACATGTTTGGAATTAATTTGGTGAGATTTTACATGCCTATGCAACTGACATTCTGAAGTATATAGTTAACAAGCTGAGGGTTTCTCAGGCACAGTCACCTTTTCAATTGATATGTGACTTGTTTGATCAGAAATAAGTTAAAAGCATAGGATATTATAGAAGTAGATTTCTTGGTGCTAGATTATATTCTGTTAATTTTGTATAGGGTGCTTCATTCAGTTGGGCCTTTCAGTGGAGCACCCAAGTCACTATGGTACCTCTGGAGACCTCCCATGGTAACCAGGAATTCTCATCCCTTTACTCTTTCTCCCCACAAGATGTGTAAGATTTTGTCCTGTGCAGTGTTTCAAGATTTTACATTAGTCACAAGATTTCAGACTTGGCATCAGGCATCATGCATCCATGAGAACTGGTTGCTGTGCCTATGAAATCAGCCTGACAAACACTGTGGACACACAGAGAAAACATGTACAGAGAGAGGGAGAGTACACATAGGCACAAACAAAATAGGTACTCCCCAAATTTTGTTTTAGTCATGGCTCCAGATCAGCTACTGTATGTTTATAATAGTGCCTCTCTAGGCACGTGAAATGTTACCAATATTTCCACTCATTCCACAGGTTTGAGCCTATATATTTCACTGGAGTGATTCTATTTTTGTCAAAGCAGTGTACATTTGAGAAAATTTTAAAAAGCAAAATCAAACATAATATGTGAACACTGGCTAGCGTTTATCAATCTGGACAGGTTCAGGCATGTTTTATTCTATTCACTGTGTCACTACTTATAGGAAAGGTAAAGGTTTCCGTTTCACATGTCTAGTCATAACCACCAGTGCTTATCTCCATCACTAAGCCAAAAAGCCAGTGTTACCCAAAGTCCTCTATCAGTCATGAAATGACAAAGTAAGGGTTCCACATTTGCTCCATTACCCCTCTGGAATGGGACCAAGGAAGGAATTTCAGGGAGACTGCCAGTCAAGTCAGAAAAGAAGCAACTCTGTACAAATAGAACAGGTCTCTGAGCTCTGTGGATGTTTTCTGGCTGGGCTGCCTACTTACATGGCTGAGCAACTAGGAAACTCGTCTCGCCTTGCTATGGGGACTGCAAAATAATTCTGTACCCTCCTTGAAGTTAATGCACAGTGAGTGACACACTTCAGATAGTTCCGTCTCGCCGGGCCTTGTTTTCTTGAACAATGATTGCCCACAGGCATTGCCTTGGAGTTTAAGGTTCCCCCCCCCCTTCCATCAACACAGCTCTGGCAGAGTTTTGAGTTATCTGCTTCTTCCGTTTGTGTATCAGTGAAGTGTAAGTAATGTTTCTTTATATCAATAAAATAAAATGCAGTAGAGGAGGTATGTGTCTAAATCTAAGGCCTTTGTTCTATCGGTGGAAAAAGAGAGTGGTCTAAAAGCTTCTCCTTGTTGATCCTCTCTAGGGAGAATTGGTTTTGGTTAGGGCTGAAAGATAGTTGTTCAGATTTGACAACAAAGAATACCTCGTGTGTTTTGTTTGTTCCCAAAAGACAGTTTTCTGAAACCTGCCAAATTAGAAAATGGTGAGCAGGTCTAGAAACTTTTCTCAGCATTAGAATGGGAATTGTCATGGTGGGCTTCCACATGCTATGATTCGTTAGTGCAGGTCAACATGTCCTTCAGTCCTGTTGCAAATTCATTTTCTGTTTTGTAATACACCTCAGTGGCACTCTTCTTCATGGGCAGGGAAACCCACAGTCCTTCTGATACTTTCTGAATACCAAAAAGGTCCTTCTTAAATCCCTTAGGATTTACTTTTTTAAAAGGGGGATCTAATATAGTGAAGATTTTTATCATTATTATTCGCCCTGTCTATGAATGTGCAAAAGTCAAATATTTAGAAATGCAACTGGAAGAAGGAAGGTTTTAACCCTATTAACTTGGAAGTGAATCAAACACATAAGGAAAACACAGCAATCATAGAATGGCAGGTGTTCCTTTCTCATGCATTTAATTAACTCACAGGAGAATTATTGAAAAAAGTGAAAGTTTCATGTATGGCATGTATTTAATATATTTGGGAGTAGAGTTTAATTGTGGGCTGTTACTGGGCTGCATTGCTTCCCATTAGCATTAACTTAGGTGTCCAAGAGATATACCTCCTTTCAAATTTGGTTTAGCTATCTTTTTAAGAACTGTGCTGCGAAAATAATTGATTCTAATTTCCCCCCAATTTGTGTGATAATAATCAACAGAAAAATCTGCAACAAAATATGTTACTTATCCTTACAACGCAACAAATACCCAAATTCTGGCTGTTTTTCTGCCATTTTTCAAATCTGATAAGGGGGCGGGAGGAGGTCTATACTTCTGTCTCCTGCACATTAACTCCCAATGAAGTACTCCAGTACAGAAAATATCCATCACTTTGCTGCTTTTCTGAACATTTGCAGTTAAATAAATAAATAAAATTTAAGAAAGTGTTCTTTTAGTCAGCTTTCTTTCTGTTACCATCACTCAGTTTCACAGTAGGAGAAAACAAATGAAACTTTTCTTCTTCCCAATGTGGATTTTCAGTAAGATATTGCAAACACCAGTGCAAAACTGTATCTGAAGCAGCATAACAATGCATATGAACTGGTGCACTACTTTCTTGGTCAGGATGAGATCTTTGCTTTCCCTTCAAGTTCTTGATTGGTCAGCTATCCCATAAGAATCCATTGACCAAGCCAGTCATTCTTTTCTTCCTGCCCCTTTGTTGCCACATCCCAAATTTCTAGCAATAGTGGCAAGAATGAAATACTGACAAAGCCAGTCAGCGGACTAATTAGTAAATCCCATGAGTATTCGAGGAGTACTATTTAAACAGGCCTTATTTTTTTAATTTTGTTAAGGAAGTGCAATGGGTAAGTTTTCATATATTTTAATTGAAACTAATATTTATTTTAAGATGATTGTATTTGGTGTGTGTGTGGAGAGAGAGAGAGAGAGAGAGAGAGAGAGAGAGAGAGAGATTGTCCACATTGGCAAAATAAAGCAACTTTGCCCCATTTGGAGCCTCAGCTGTTCAGACAATGCACTAGGTTGAAATAAGGTGAAACTTGGTACAAGCTGCACTGTGGGGCTAAAGGCTGGAGCAAAAAGAAGCTCTATACTCCACTCTAATGCAGAAAGTGTGGATCATTGCACCAACATATAAACACCATGATGAGAGTGTGAGAATGAGAAAAAGCTCAGAAAGCATATGAAAGCCACCTGCAGCATGTGACCTGGAAATGGTGAGATGTAGCCACCATCACCATTGCTCACCATACATTTTTTTATTTCAGCATACAGGCTCAAGAGTGGCTAGCTGCACCATCAAACCATTGCACCATTGAGCTGTCACACACCCATAATGCAAAAGTACGACAAAAATATCAGGTCTCTAATAATGCAATGGATATAATTAAAAGATATACAAATTGGCCAGTCCAACAGGGGGCCATGGGGAGAAAGGAGCAGGTATGGGGGGTCTCCATGATAGTGTATTGCTTATGTGACTGGCCACACAGGGCATCCAATGGGATGGCAACTGAGTGGGAAGAGGAAAGTCATGATGGTTATAGGTGGTGTGTTCATGTGATGGTGCACATGCATAATGGGAAGATGAAAAAAGCGGTGTGGGTTGATGCCACATGGTGTGGACTGCCCATGGTGTTCAGTCCACCTTGGGAGCAGGCCATGCAGACAGCAGGGTTTCCATCCAGTCTGGAAAAGTTGAGGATTGACCTGTTTTTTTCCTCTCTGTCTGTTCAAGCCCAGAGAGTATTCCAGATTGTTTTTCACTGTATCATTTTAACATACAGTGTGGAATATTAATGTAATTTAGTTTAACTAATAATACCCGTAGACATTAATTATTATTGTCATAACAGGCTGACTTTGCATTGTACAACACAGTTTCTAAAGTTCCACTGATTTCTTCTCATTTTGTAAGTCTTCTCTGCATAAACAGTAGACAGAGTAATAAAGTCTAGCATGGCAGCTGGTGATGTGGCCTCAAATCTGAATGTTCTACCATGTGGAAGAGAACAGGGTAGGGGGGAAAAAACGAAACATAGAAAAGTAGCATGTCAGTGCTATGGAATGTGGGCCATATCTTACAGAGGAGCAGGCTGGCTGTCCATGGGCCATTTTCACTCGTTCCTAGAATATGGTAGATCATGCCTACCCAAAATTTGTTCATGCATGCCAAAAAGCTTCCAGAATAATAAAAAAAGGACTATTACATACCCCCAACATTTCCCAGATGAAAACCAGGACATTTTGGCTAAGTAACATCAGAGTGTGGTTAAGATGGCAAAACTTGTTTATGATTTATCAATAAACATATCTGTTTTTTTAAAAAACCTGAGTCTATAAAGAAGAGCAAGATTCTGCCCCTCCTCTGCTCTTTTCCCTGAGTTAATTGTATGTAAACTAACTTTTCCACTTTGAACTGAGTTTACAGCAACTGAGATAAGCTGAGGGCAAAGCAAGAAAGTGGGAAGAGGAGAGAGAAACAGGGACATTTTAAAAGCAGCTTAAAAAGTGGAACAATAGAAAATTAATTAGGACTGTCCCTGCCAAACTGAAACAGTTGAAGGCCATTAACTATGTTCCTTCAGAAATCATGAGGTGCAGCAATATTCATAGTGAAATCATTGTCTTTTCGGTCTTAATATGGATGCTCATTTTTGATGGGTTTTCAAAATGAAATATCCTTGGTCAGAAAGAATACAACTAGGTGGTCACAGCCAACAAAAATCAGAGCAGTCATATTGTGAAATATGAAACTAGAATCACATTTGTCTCTGTCTATCCAAATGCAAATATGCAATTCCAGACAGCCAGTTAGGTCTCAATAAAGCCTATTAATTTTAACAGTAGTGCTGCAAGTGTACATGAAAAAGATGTTTAACAAAGTGAGAAATAATATTTTCCAGACAAATAAGGAAATCGAACGATGATAGTTATTCTGTCAACAAAAGCAAAACAAAAAGGTAAAAGAGCACAGGGATGACAGATTGTTACAGTTCCATTCTCCACTAACCTGTAAATAAATTTTGACATTGCTAGCCAGCTAAATTCCCCCAAAGGATGCTTTCAAGGAACATTTCTCCATAATTCCTGTTTACTAACAGTCAGAAAGTCACCATTTTGAAACAATCAGCTGTCTTACTTGATAGCCTACTGTACACAGCCAGCTCAGGAAACTCTTCCATTTGTGTCATGTTCAGACATGGTGATTTGATGTTGTGTCTCCTCCAGATGAATGTTTGACTGGAAACATCTCTCAGACCTGTACTTTGTGCCTATGTTACTCTGCAAAGTGCTATAGAGATGGACAGGCAAACACTCTGCAGCTCTATTTTGGACCTGGAGCAACTGGCAGTTTCAAACACTTTGCTTACTAGCTGACCACATATGCAACCCAGCATAGTTATACATTCCAAGCCACTCTGAAGTTTATTGCAAAGATTTCATCCATTTATCCAGCATTCTGTTCTACTCCAGCATGACCAGCATAAGCCACTTAATCCAGGGCCTGGATCAGCCCTGGATCAACCATGACAATGACCACATTCACTGGGCTCTATCCAGATTGACACCACATTGCTGTGGATCCAGGCCAGCTACGCTGACACAATATCAGCCTTGCTGCTCTATCTTTTTAGAGATTCCTCATCTTCCTCATGGACATAAGCTCCATGTAAAGCCTACCCAACATGCCACTGCTTCTGGTGAGGACAAAAAGAGGTGCCTGGACATCTGACCTACAGTGAAGGGGCTGTGATGAACAAAAAGTGGGTACAGTGTTTTTACCAGTGTAGACAATTCCTAAGAAACAGAAACAAGAATTAGACTATACTGAATAGTTAGAGATGGTTGTGGGTTGTTTGCTTGCTTGCTTGTTGGTTTGTTATGGGTGGCATCACTAGAATAAAAAATAGATTCTTCTTCCTCCACAATGATGCCCTTGAGTGAATCCATTTCCTGTCTCCTATATAAGATAAATATCTGCCTTTCAGAGTCAGTGTGCTGCATAGTGGTTATAGAGCTGGATTGAGACTTTGAAGATTCAGCTTCAAGTCTCCACTGAGTCATAAAACTCTCCATTTTATATGAAAGGCTCAGTTTCATGTGGGCATGAAAATGATACTAACTCCCCCCTCCTGTACTTGCAGAAATGGACTTGTCATCCATCACAATGGTGATGACCTCTTTTAAGATATAAATGTGTGGCATACAATTTAGAGTGGAAACAGTTTCACTGTAGTAGCACTTTTAACTTGGCTGTGAATAAACAGGCACCTGGAGTGAGAGGATCAAATTGCCCTCTGAAATTAGATTTGGAATTTTAATTTTATTGTCCTAAGTGACTTCTTATTCTGTTACGTGCCTCTGCCAATATATTGATTGTAACCTCTTTGGGTTTATGATAATTGAAGGCTACAGTATTGATAAAATATTCTAAACAGCAGATGACTTTATAGGAATAGTGTTATGGCCTTTTGGCTTATTGCACTGAGCATGATTTGAATCAATGGGACCTAAGAAAGTTAATTAAAATTGCATGAGCTCTTCTTTTCTCACCCAATGGGACCTGAGGACCTAATTATAAACTTATTTTAGTACTGTGACTGTGCTTATAAATAGGAAAAATATATCAGATCACTTCTATTTAATCTAAGATTAATAGGTCCCACCTTCAAAGAACTAAAAACATAGAAAGCAAGTTGTCTAAGAGCCTGTACAGACCGGCGTAATATGCTGGCATGAGGGTGGTGTGGGGGCGGTGTGGGGGCATGGGGTACACACGCTGGCTGCCCCCATGCTACCCCCATGGCAGAGTCATGCCACACTCATGGTGAGGGGTGTCATGGCGCTCCGTTGGTGCAGTGTTTAAATGTGCTGTGCTAAAAGAGCACCAAAAAACCACCCCCACAGTAGTTGGGGTGCCCTTTCTATGGCACAAAAAGCAGCTGCTTTTTGCAGCTTCTTTCTGCATTGCATAAAGGCTAGAATGGGATTGTGGTGTGCGGTTGCTGCAGCCCCGATCTGGCAAGGAAATAAATGCATGGATCTGGTGGGTGTGGTTTCTAGAGCTGCATAGTATTGGATCGGGAGTCCAAAAGGGGACCCAGGGGTGCTGGGAGAGTTACGGATTGCTATTGCGGGAGCAATGCTGATTCAGCATCCCCCAGTGAGAAGGGGTGCAGATCCGCACATGTGGTCAGCTGGTTACCAGAGATAAGAGTGGGTGATTAACCAGTTACCCCTTGGTCATCCTGAAGCTTGACCATGACCAAGCAAATTGGTTTATCAATCAATATCGGATTAATTGATGACAGATCCAGACCTCATGCTTTGTGGGCCAAACCTACATTTCAGCTGTTGTCAATAAAGTTGTGGCCTTTTCCTTCAAAAAAGTTGTGGTTTCTCTTTTGGCCTCCCATCCATAGCAAAGGAGGCTTGCAAGATTTGGCTGAACAAAATATCTTTCTCCTGTGTTCTCTTTCTCTGAAAGAGAACAAGATCACATACAGAAACACATAGATCCCACATAGGGATCTTGCCTTCTCAGGAATATTTGGTGTTTTCATTGAAAGTTCTTTGATATATTATTCTATCAGGAACATCTAAACTGGCATGAAAATTCCACTATGTGCACAGTTAAAGAGCTGCTCTAGCTGTTCACAAGTTTTAACACTATATTTCTATGTACTTTAAAGCACATTCCTAAGGAAAGAAGGACTTATTTTGATCATAGCCAGCAACAACAGAACAATACACAGATTAACATGGGAATCACTCCTTCTTACACAGGGTCACACTACACTACACTACACACAAACACACACACACACACACACGTATCTCCACTCTTTCCCAAGCCAGCGTTCTCTGAAGATGCCAGCCACAGATGCTGGTGAAACATCAGGAATAAACTCGTATAGAACATGCCCACATAGCCCCCCCAAAAAAACTAATTCTATGTCTGTTTGCACTTTTAACCACATTGGGGTTAAGCTCAGTGGGTGGTTATTTTTTTCCATGCTTGCAGCTCATTCTATTTTTTCCTGATTTAATACAATCAGAAGAGAAACCAGAAGATGCTGATCAAATAAGCTGCTGGATAAATCCTTTATAAGTTTTCTTTCTAAATTTTATAATATTTGGCAACCTCCACCCTAACTTTTCTTCAACATGAAATCCATAGTTCAAATTCCGATGGGAAGTGACACAATTTCCTTCTTGTTTTCTTTTGATTTCTACTTTACTATTGTTTAATAAACCTCATGTGACAGACATCAGAGGGCCAGTCAGGGTGAATAAGATGCTTATTTTTCAAAATAACAGGATTTTTTTTGTTTCAAACCACATATAGTTAGATATCATTTGATTACTAGATGGATCAGAATATTTGAATTTAATATGTGCAAATATATTCCATTGTACACTCCCAGCATCTTAAAACTCACAGTGACTTAGACTCAATCTACCTAGGTCAGGGATCAGCACCATTGAACTTTTCCATCTAGCTGGAGTTGTACTTTAATCCTATTTGCTGCTTCCACCAAAGTTAATAGGCAACTAACAAATTGGTTACCACAGTTGGGAGATTACCACACTGCGTTCTGAGTACATTCCGTTTTGTAACGTGATGAGAAAGTTCCTGGAACGGATATTACTGCATTAACAAACTAGAACGTTATCAGAACGTGATGAGAACGCATTTTACCGCACAGCTTCCTTTTTCTTGAAACCGTTCCCAGAACATATTCCACCAAGGCCGAGAGAAATCCATTCTCTCATTCCTCCATCTCCTGATTGGCTGAAAGAATGACAGGCAGAGAGGCAGGCGGGCGAGTGACTGCACTGAGGGAAGGTGTGTGTGTGAGAGAGAGGGGGGAAAGAAGGAGGGAGGGAAGGGAGGGAAGAAGGAGGAGCTCCATGCTGGTCTCTTCAAGCCGAAGGAAAGCAAGTTGCCAGGCAGGGGACTGGGCCAAGGGCAGAGCCCGGGCAGCCATAGCAGCTCTTTAAACCGGTTAGAAAAGAAGAGTCCTCTGCTGTCATGCCAATTCCCCTTTTTGGCAGCTTGTCACCCTTTTGCCTCCTGTGTGTGTGCGCGCATTTAATGTGTGCCTTCATAGAATCATAGAATCATAGAGTTGGAAGAGACCACAAGGGCCATCCAGTCCAACCCCCTGCCATGCAGGAAATCACAATCAAAGCATCCCCGACAGATCACCATCCAGCCTCCGTTTGAAGACCTCCAAGGAAGGAGACTCCACTACACTCCGGGGGAGTTTGTTCCACTGTCCAACAGCCCTTACTGTCAGGAAGTTCCTCCTAATGTTGAGCTGGAATCTCTTTTCCTGTAGCTTGCATCCCTTGCTCTGGGTCCTAGTCTCTGGAGCAGCAGAAAACAAGCTTGCTCCCTCCTCAATATGACATCCCTTCAAATATTTAAACAGGGCTATCATATCACCTCTTAATCTTCTCTACTCCAGGCTAAACATCCCCAGCTCCCTAGTCGTTCCTCATAGGGCATGGATTTGAGAACGGGTAAGAATACTGCACAGACCTCTGTTGGAATGTTCTCACACGTTACAGCTCGCTGGGAACACATTCAATCCGTCCCCTCCTGGAACACATGTAAACACTTAGAATGTTCTGAGAACCCCAATTGGAACACAGACGTGCGTTATTCTAATGTGTTCCGTTCTCATCACGTTCTGAGAATGTTCTCAGAACGCATTGCGGTAATCTCATTGCAGTTACAACTAAAACTCAGTAATGTCTACGGACTTTTGCTTTCTTTATGATTGAGGATGTGCATATAACATTTACAGATGAAAATCAGGGCACAGTTGGTCAACAATATCATAGTGTGGCCATGATGGCAAACGTTATTAATGAGGAAGAACACACGTCTAGATGAGGCTATAGTTATTTGCCTTTGCTGATTTTAAAGGGAAGGCCTCAATTTTGTCTCTCCTCTCTCCTCCCTTGTGCTGAGTGATTGAATGTAAACTACTTTTGCACTTGAACTCAGTTTGCAGCAACTGAAGTAAGTGAGTGGAAAAGTGGGGGAAGGAAAGAGAAAATTGTAGTATTTTAAAAGCTGCTGAAAAAGCCTGACAGCAAAGTATTACCTGAGACCATTCCTACCAAATTTGAACACTTAGATGATGTGTGTGGTGTTAAATTGGTTCTTCTGTATCACAGATCATTGGCATGGCTTCTCATCCTGAGATGTATTCATGCCATGGTTTTGATGGTCAGTTTGAGCAGCAGATTTAGCAGATGGGTGTAAAAGCCATAAAGAAGGCTGGAAATGTCCTTCTCATGGGTCACATGCTATTCATACTAAAATTTAAGTGACTTTTCTGATTAAACATCCAAACTTCAGAGGAAAGAGGTATCCTTATGGACTTTATAGGCCATTGCTGGGATTCCAAATATTTGGTTTGAGTCAATAACTATACTTTTATTTTCAGTATCAGGAACAACAGTCTTTCTGCCAATAACTACAGTGGAGCCTTACCTTACATGGGGAATCAGTTCTTCCCTCTTCTGTGTAAGGCGAAAAATGCATATGCTCGAGCTCCATTGATATAATGGAGCTTGTGCTCATGATGCAGGAGACGCACGCACCACAGTGTGCGTACCATTCATTATTTTGCCACACAGCTTCAGCGTAACTAAAGCAGCATATAGTGTGTCCACATATGACACAGGTGCACTCTACTTTGTTTCTAGAACATTATAATCAAATATCTCTACTTGTATACAGAGAGGACAAAAGAGTAATGGTTGTTTCCACTGTTTTCCTTCTAAACGAGATCAAATCAATAGTATAATAAACAGATAAATGTTAATGAATGCAAAGTAAATAAAGGTCTACATGACCAGATAATCTGGATTATGTTCCTGGACAACAAAAAATAAATGCTCTATTAAATTAAAAAGTCATCTTGTTCAAAAAAGGTCCAGGTCTAAAGCAGATAACTGATTTACATTGATCTTCACGATAATTGAAATCAGTGATTTCAGTTGCCTTAATTTAACTCATTAAAGCCTGGCATAGAAAAGTGGTCCGGAATTCAAGTTCGCAGTAGCACCACTTCATCCAGAAGTTAAACTAGGCTTAAAATGAAACCTTATTGTGTTTTTTGTATCAGCAATTTTTTTTCTGAAAGGCAGCAAGGTATTTCAAAATCAATGCCGGTTTGTTGTTGCTGCTGTTGTGTTAACCCCAAATAACGAATGTACACGTTAAGTAGGCTAGCAAAAGTATTTGTTGGCATGTCACTTTTGCAAATGCAGAGTTGATCTTTGCCTTTGTAAAGATTTGAGCATCCTATAAAATTTAATTTTTATGTTTTAAATTAAATCTTGACATTTATCCCAAATTGATTGGCTTCCATTCTCTCATCTTTAATCCTGCTCCTAATTTGAAGTCAAAGGCTTTCATGGCTGGCATCCATAGTTTTTTGTGGGTTTTTCAGGCTATGTGGCCATGTTCTAGAAGATTTTCTTCCTGACGTTTTGCCAGCATCTGTGGCTGGCATTTTCAGAGAAGCTTGCCTGGAAAAATGGGATGTTTATATATAATATATATATATATATATATATATATATATACTACACTGGTGAGCCTGGGAATGCAGGAGTGATTGCATATGTATTGCTCTGTGCTGATGGCCAGCCTCAGGCTGGGAAGCTAATGCAAAAGAGGATTAGTGGTCTGTTACAGGCAGCCAAAAAAAGCTGCTTCGAGTCACAGTGGAGGTATGGTGTTTCAATGAGCATGAGTCCTAACAGTCCAGAAGCCACACCAAAGCCATGCTCCAGTCCTTAGGGCTGGAGCGTGGCTTTGGT
>NC_056524.1:158467547-158508975 GCF_019175285.1 Sceloporus undulatus
TTTGGTGCAACTTCTGGACTCTTAGGATGCATGCATCATTGAAACACCATATCTCCACTGTGACTCGAAGCAGCTTTATTTTGGCTGTCTGTAACAGGCCAGTGTCTGCTAATTGGTGATCATTATCTGCTGGGAAAGCCTCTGACTCTGAGTTGTTTCCCACTTGCATTTGCTGAATCCTTATTTTGCTATTCCTCAGGACTAGTAGCCAAATTTTGTTCACTTTAAGGGTTTCTTCTTTCTGGTTGAAATTATCCAGATGTTTATGGATTTCAATGGCTTCTAATTGGTTAGCAGCATTAGGAGAAGCATGGACTTATTACTGGTTATAAATTTATGTTAAATGATATCAGATACTTGACATATTTAATCATGTTTTGCTTAAGATGAGAGAGTAGAGCAAATTACAAGATGTGCAAGATAAATGTGCCTAATTATTTATGTATTCTGCATTGTGGACATTTGTGCAAAGTCTGTTCCTCTCTTTATTGTAGTTACATTGTGGATCTTGTACATAGCCATAGCTACCACATAAATACTTATGGTACATATTTTGTAAATATCAGCTAGGTTATCTGTCCATCTTCAAAGCTATCAGGTTATCTGAGGTCAAATTTCACTGGGAACAAGCTGCATGCCCATGGGATTCAACCCAAACAATCTTGCAGTTGGCTCAGTTAGTTAAGGCACAATGGTTTTATGAAATATCTCCTAATTTTATTTCACTCATTCATCAGCATGTTTACCTGGGAGTCAATCCAAGTTAACTCAGCAGAATTTACTTCTGTTTAAGTGTATGTAGGATTCCCTTTCAGGCTTTCGGTTAATAATAATTAATAATTTGTTTTATTTATATACCACTATTCCAAAGATCATAGCATGAACAGCAAGTAAGCTAATTAGCAAATAAGCTAATTTGCCCCAACAGTCTGGGTACTCATTTTAGCGACCACGGAAGGATGCAAGCCTGAGTCGAGCTTGGGCCCTTTTGCTGGTCTTGAACTCACAACCTTGTGGTTTTGAGTGAATGGCTGCAGTACAGGCATTTAACCACTGCGCTACCAGGGTTCCCTCCCCAAATGGTATTGCCTCTTTTTTAGACCTTTGGGGTTCCTTTCAAAGGATCATTTATCAAAATATTTCTGTTGTGTGTATTTTCTCCTAGCATTTTAGAATTAAGAATAGTACATAAGATGACACATTGTGAATTTGAATTTTTAAGAAGTCTGTTTCAGTCATGGAACTTGTATTGAAGGGGTGTTTAACACTGTACTTTCTAAATCAAAAGAGCTGCCGGAGGAACATTGCAGTTTCTCATTATGCAAAATAGTGTGTGTTTTCTTGTAGACATTAATTTGCTATTTGTTAACATGCTTGCTTGAGACATGTGTCTCCTAACCAGTTTACAAGAATATGAGTAAATGGTGAAATTTAGCCACAATGTTGCATTAATAGAGGCTGCAGTGCAGAAACAATCCAGTTACCAGTGTAACTGTCATGACTCAATGCTATAGAATTCTGGGATTTGGAGTTTTGTGATATAGTTAGCCTTCTATGACAGGGAGCTCTGGTGTCATAACAAACTACGGTCTCCAGAGTTCCATAACACTGAGCCATGGTAGTTAAAGTGGTGTCAACCTCAATTATTTATGCAGTGTGAATGCAGCCATAATGCCTTCCAGCCTTTTGACCTTCCAAACATTTTGGATATCAACCCCTAGAAATCCCAGGCAGCATAGATAATAGTTGGAGATTAATAAAGTGGAGATTCATACATTGGAAATTTTCGTAGCCTGAAGAAGATCACACTGTGTGTGTGTGAATTCTAACTATTAAACAAGTCTGTTTAAAATAGAGAGATGAAAACCCAATTGAAATATGGGTGAACACTTAGACATGATTGAATGAACATGGATTCACACAGAGACTTTTAAAAGCCAAGTGCTCCATCCTCTGGGACCACATGGACAAATCTACTAGTTTATTTCTTCTCTATTCAGATATTTTTAAGAGCTAGGTTCTCCTAACTAGAGATGGATAGAATATTGAAATATAATTTTAAATGGTCCAAAACAATTTTTAAAAAGTTTTTAGAAACTCTGATGAGAAGAATTTTAGACCAATGAGAACTTTTGCAGTTCAGGACTTATTTTGCACAAAACATATATGTGGTTGTTTTGCAGAGAAAACAGCATTTTCTGCATATAAAATAATATTTTCTGTGCAGAAACTAATATTTCTGCACTGAAATACTATTTCCATGCAGAAAATTCTGTTTTTGATGTATAAAACAGAATAAGTCCCACATTACAAATAGACTTTCAAAATTGTATGGTTTTTGAGGATTTACTTACAAGGGGAAGAAAATTTCTGAAATTACTCATTGCTATTTTAGTGAAGATCCCTACTCTTGACCTCTGCGACCAGATGTACAAAGGTATTCGTTTTTTCTCTCTATTCAATTTTGGTTTCTTGTGTTGGCCCTGTTTGCATCGTAGCCATGAAAGAAATATATTAAAAATGGGATTGCAACCCAACTTGTTACATAGGGTCACACCTTCCCTTTATGTGCCAGATTGGGGCAGCAGCAACCACATGCTTCAGCCCCAATCCAGCGATTTGCCAGCTCCAAAAGAAGTGGCAGAAAGCCACTTCTTTTGGAGCCTGCAAAAAGCTGCTCTTGCTGTGGTTTTTCCCCATTCCTTCAGCACAGCCTGTGGCTCTCTCAGACTACACATTTATAGCAATATAACTGTACTTTAATTGACATAGTTACATCCAGTGGGATTCTGGGATTTGTAGTTTAGGGAGGGGTGTTTAAAATACTCAGCCAGAGTGCACTAGTGACTCCAGAATTCCTTAGAGTACAGTTATGACAGTTCAAATTGAATTATAATGCTATAAATGTTTGTTGTGAAAGGATCCTGGATACAATTTAAGATTTCATGGACTAGAGTCCATTCTGTCAGATGCATAAGGTGTTATGTTTCATCAATAAACATACATATGCACATATGTATACATACACACATGGAAGGGAGAGACTGAGAGAGATGTTGGCATTGGGCAAAGCACCACAATATACAAGAAAAACAGAGGGCCTGTGAAGTTTCTATATAATGTTCAAATATATTTTGAGAAAATAGTGTATGTGCACAAAAGAAGTAATTGGAAATAAAACACTTGTCCTTGTGTTATCACCAGTCCCCATGGCTGTTAAAGGTCACTGAACTTTTCTTGCTTTGTTTGATGACTGCTACTTTCCTGCATTTCATGTCATTTTAGTCTGATATTTATGTTTAGTTTTCTATACACATATCTTTATTTATCTGCCAACTGAGGATAATACTTCATGCATCTGTCAAACTGGACTCAAGTCCATAGATGCCTGAACCTCAATATTTCTCTTAGTCTTTTAGATGCTACAAAACCTTGCTGATTTTAAATCAACAATCCCCTTTGTGGCATTTGTCATTTGAGACTAGCATATTCTATAGCAAGACTAAATTGGCACTAGCCAGGGAAGCACGAAAAGCTATATTAAGCAAAGTACCCCTCTATTCACTGATCATGATTACAGAAGCTGTATTTTATTCATGAACAGACAAAGAAAAATAGCACAAGAGTTTAGCCACCATACATCAAAGATTGGGCATCACTGTAGGGAAGAACTAATCAATCTGATTATAGTTCAGACAGACTTTTAGCATAGCCAATCAATCAAGCAATCAAGCAATCAATGTGTCCATATGGAACAAAAGTATAGTCAGTAAACAATATGATAAGGAATATAGGATAATTAGAAGAATACATTCATAATGGTAATAATACCTTCCTATGCACAGAAATATCTCAGAGGCTACATCCGTTGGGGATTCATTCTCAGAAACAACAGATGAGGTGGTGAATCTGTTATCTGGTCTGTGCTATTCCAGATGTGCTTATGGAGATTTGTCCTTTGAATATTTCCCTATACAACAGACCCAACAACAGCCCCAGCAACATTTGTATAAAAATATACATGCAGGAGAAAGGGGTAGCTAGAGGAAACTTCACATCTAACTTGTCAGTTTCCTATGCACAGAAGTGTATTTTTTGTTTTGGTCTCCAAACAATACGAACTTCCATTTGAAGTGAAATACAGTATAGCACATTAGTGACAAAGACATGTTTTTGATGTCACAAATGTCCTGTGTCTTTTGAAAGGGCCTTGTCCCTAGTAAATTAATAACTACATTCAGTATCCCTTGACACCATGTTTCTGTGGATAGTGTTATGTGTGTTCAGTACTAAAAAAATGTTAAAAATTTGAACTCTATGCATCTCAAATACTGCTCCAAGAAAAACTGAAGCCACTATGGTAGACTTCATGCAAACTGAGCAAACGAATATAATTTCTCTTCTTTTGCATCACCTACTCTGTAACATTTGAGTTATTATTTTTTTCTTGAATGTGCTAGTTATGGAGATGCTAAAGACATTTTTCAACCACCTTGAAGACCTGTGATCTCAGCTAGTAATTTATAAACTTTTGAGTTTATCTCCACAACTTGCCAGCCAGACTCTTGCTCTTCTTTTTTATTTTGTAAAATGAAGACAAATAGAGATTTCCAGGAAATGGAATCCTGTATTTGTTTTCCACATTCTTTGTCACTTTAGTACCATGCTCTTCTCACAGAGAGACTCTATGTGAGGATGTTTCAGTTTCCATTGGCTTCATCTGAATCATCAGACTGGGCTGAACAATATTTTTGACTGACTTTTTTGGGGAGAAAAGTGTGTGTGTGCACATTTTTTTTTGTGCAAGAACATTATTTAGTCATGGATATAAAACCTATGCAATGGAAAGAATGAACCAGTGGCAGGCTGGGATAGGGAGTGATTCTTAGATCTGAAAGGGAAGGTAACTATGGCCTGCAACAGACCACCTGAAAAGGGCGGCCTGCTGGCGGCTGTTTTTCCTCCAGAGGGAAGCCGTAGCCACCACACCCGAGAAAAGTGGGTTCTTTTTCCGCCGCAGGGGCGGCGTAACAAGTGCACCACTAGTGCACTCGTTATGTAAGCGCCGGGCAGCAATGTGTGGACACTACGCAGCGCTTATGTAACAATGGCTGCACCCAGATACACAGGACTCCACCATTGTTATGCCGCCCTTATGTTCATTGTTACGCCACCTATACGTTCATGCAGTTGCCGCGCTGTCCCTAACCCTAGAACCGGCACTGGTACGTCAGTTTATGGTGGTATGTACCACACCTCAGTTACTTCTATGGATTCCAAAAAATTCTGGTCCAAATGGCAAGATTATAGAATGCAGAATACACACCTAGGATAAGTACAGCTTAGGTTTTTTGGGGGGAGGGGGTTAGAGCTACCATCAGGCAGCATTCTCTTGAAAAATGGCATATAAATATAAGAAATTACTAGCTGTAGCACTTTTCACAGATCATACAGTGAGGGAGACTAAGGGGGCAAACAGACAGCCCAAAATAAAGTTGCTTCACATCACTTTGGAAGTATGTGTCTCCCTCACAGTATAATCTGTGAAATGAGCTACAGCTAATATTTTCTCATATTTATATGCCATTTAAGAGAGTGCTGCCTGAGGGTGGCTCTAACCCCCCCACCACCACCCAAAAGTACACTTTAAAAGTCAAGTACAGATGGAAAGCTTTTTTTCTTTCTTTCAAAAAATCAGTCAAAAATATTGTTCAGCCCAGTCTGAGGGTGATGAAACCTGGTATCTTCCTGAGCTGGATATACCCCATCCTGTCTGCACCCCTAAAGTCCTGCATGGGGTCCCTCTCCAAATATTGTGAGCCTGCCAACAGCAGAATATCATCTTTGTGGATCCAGATCTCATGTCAAAAGAACTACAAAGTGGTGACAAAACAAAAATAATTATCAGGTATAGTATTGTAGGGAGGATGGGTAGGGTGAAGCCTCAGACAGACTGAGATTGGAGTGATGGGAAGTTTCCTTGTATACTCCAGCACCCAACCTGAGTGAAACTTGCAACAGCGGTTTCACACTGGTCTTCTCAATTAGCCAACAACTTTAAATCTGTTGACTGGTGGTTCCTGCCACTTCCCAGATCTCATACTAAGGCTTATGAGCTTCTAGGAAGAAGCCCAGTAGGCTCTATTAATGGCATGGTGCCCAACCAATCCACCCTACCCTGGATTGTAAACACACCTCCTGGTAAATTGGGAAGAATACTACCCCCAGTATTATATTTATAAAATGCTCCCTTGTCTCCAAATGAACCTTTGGCATATTAAAGTCCACTGCGAGGTGCACAACAATCAAGCCTATAGAGTAGATTGTATTGATTTTCTCTGTTTGCTTTAAGAGATGTGCTAACAATTGAGTTAAAATACTACCTCTGATTCAGCATCCCTTTGTCCCATTGCTAATATGTACCATGCACTGACTAGCATTTCTTTGATGAAATTCCTGAGTGACTGATATTTTTTAAAAAGAGAGCTGACAAATAGCTATACATTTTAAGTGTCAAAAGATCTGCTTTTCCAGCATGACGGAAAGATTAATTAAATATATGGTGGCTGGATGGATATTAACAGCATGTTAATACCAGCAGTCTGAGCAGGATTCTGATGCACCTTTCCAATTACTCCCACTACAAGAAGGACCAGCTGAACAAACCATGAACAGTTGGTCTATGATTTGTTTATTGTGACTTGTAAACCTGGGAGGAATTAGTGCTCTGGTTTTTCTTTCCCCCAACAAGTCTGGAAATAGCCATAGAACAAACCATGCATTATTTCTTTGTCCTATCAGAGCAGATGCAAGCCAGAAAGCCAGTTCTGCCAGGTTTGTGCAACTCAATAAGCCATGGCTCTACAAACAGGACCAATTAGACAATATATATACCAACCCACTGGTTGATCCTTAATAAACCAGACTTCTCTTAAATCTGGCTTATTGTGATGTTCAAATACACCTGCAGGAAATGGTTCCAAGTCATACAATACCACTGTAAATCAGCATTGGTCAGTATTAAATATATTACTCAGCCTGGTTTTCTCTGACAGGTGGCATTTTCAAATGTTAAGTTATTTTAATCCCAAATATGATGAACTGTACAAATTTTTGGTAAGTGCAACAAATTCAAAGGGATTTACATAAGCTAGAAAACTGAGTAGAAATTAGTAAAATTAAATTAAATAGAAATGCAAAATTCTACCCTTAGGCCACTAAAACCAAATTCAGAGGTATGGGATGGGAGACTTAAGGCTTAGCAGTTCTCCATATAAAAAGGACCTTGGCATAATTGTTGATCATAAATTGAACATGGACCAGTTATGTGATGCTGTAGCAAAAAAGGTGAATGCTATTTTAGCCTATATTAATAGAAGCATAATTTCCAAGAAGAGGGAAGTATTAACCCCACTATGTTCTGTCTTTGCCAGGCCTTATCTGAAGTACTACATTCACGTGCCTCAATTTTGGAAGGATATAGACATGTTGGAGCAGTTTCAGAGAAGGACGACAAGGATTATAAGAGTTACCGAGGTGCACAACATATGAGAAAAGGTTGAAGGAGCTAGGATTGTTTAGTTGGTGAAGAGAAGATTCAGGGGTAACATGAATGCACTCCTTAAACACTTTAAGAGCTGTAACAAAGAGCAGGGGCAGATCTGTTCTCTGCTACTCCAGAGGGTAGAACCAGGTCTAATGGTTTGAAGATACAGGAGAGTAGATTTTGATTGAACATTAGAAGGAAATTTGTGACAGTAAGAGTGGTTCAGCAACTTATTCAGTTGCCTATAGAGGTGGTGGGGTCATCTCTGGATATCTTCAAAAATAGATTGAACTGTTACCTGCTGAGGTTGCTCTAGCTGGAGATGCTGCCCTGAGCAGGGTGCTGGATTTTATGGCCCATGAGACCTTTTCCAACTCTATGATTTCATGACTCTACAAATGAACTGGACAGGATCATGTTGCATTTGTCTTCAACATACCTGTTAAAGCAGATGGGTATGTGTTTGTTTGTTTTTCCTGAAAATGTCAATGGAGAGGTGCAAATTTAGTTCAGCCCCATAAGCATGGTTGAATACATGGAGATTCAAAGACAGGATTTCAAGAAATAAACACACAAAATGCTCTACTCAAATTGACTTTTTTTTTAAAAAAAATATCTATTTATTTCATCACATATAGGAGGAAATGTGTTTGTTTTAATAAGTTCTTTCAGTGAAACTGAAACCCATCCCTCTCTAGTATAGAGAAGAGATATGCAGATAACATTTTGCCTAAGTACTAGTACTGTAGTAGTCATTATGGCAATCAAGATAAAATGTTTGGGTTAAATTTATGCAGCAGTGCTGTACATCAGTTTCAATTTTATTCAAATCATTTATTATCATGTCTGAGATAAGCAGATATGCAAACAACAAAAGTAGTTTGATAACGGAGTGGCAGAGGGTTTTTTTTTTTTTTTTGGTAGGTTGCCAATTCAGTATTTCTATGCTGGGCCTGAAAATAAGAAAAAGTCCTCTAGTTACTCCAACTCATCTTCCATTTCTTTTGGTTATATTTATTTTATTGCTTAACCACTATAAATAAATAAAAATTAGATCAGGGGCTGTTGGCTTAGAATACTCATGTAAACAAATACTCATTGAATCCTTCCAATAAAAACAGTCCATTTTTGTATAATAATAGATGAAGGAGCAAAATCAAGTCTGCTAGAAGTTAAACGCTTTTCAAAGTTTTGGCCTGTTAGGTTTTGAAGGTTAAACATTATCAAGGTTGCCAAGGCTTCTAATAAGCCTAGGGTGAAAAAAAAAAATCCAGTCTGCAAATGTGCCTGCTAGATCTGAATACCTGAGACTATTTTAGGTTTGATGTCTTTCCTCTGAATATGCCAAGTCTGTCTTGACCCACATTTCTAGCAACACCTCTTCATGCTATCTGTGGTTCAGAGATTGAACAATCAATCATTTAATTCTAGGTGGCACTCAAAAGCCGACCACAGCTAGTTCTTAGAAAGGAATACTATTTTATAACTTCATCTCTCACTGGAGAAATGGACATTTCTGATTTGCCACTTGTAAACTTCTTCACAGAACACTATTTATCAAAATACACACACACACACATGGGGTGGGGGGGAGCTCCATATATACATAGAACTCCAGGTCACGTAAATTTGTTTTTAGTTATGTTTTTTTAATAGCCATGTAGAATTTTCTGAGAACAAGGCATCACTTTTGCAAGAATAATTGTATAACTTAATGACTAGAACTTTTATGGACTTATTGAGAACCATATCTAATATTTTTGGATGAAGTGGAATTGTCATGCTACATAATTAAAACATTGTGGTCTGCCACAGCTTCAGATGAATTCAGGCATCTTCCAAAGAGAATAAAGATTGGATTTCACTTTTGTTGATGTATCTTTATATCTAGGGATGATGACATCCTTCTATAGGTGGGGGAAGCATGCTAAATACCTCTTTGCTCCTTTAAAGAGCTGAATGTATATATTTGTAGGTCATCTATTTCCTGCCCTCTTTACTTTGTATGAAAAATTCCTCAGATTATGCACTCAGCTGTGATGGGGTTCTCGGTAACCTTTGCAGCTTAAACACCAATAATGTGTTGGACTCTTCCGGCTTAATTGTATGTTATAATGGAATACAATGAAATTGTATGAAACACTTGGGATAATTTAAGCAGAGAGCAACAGTATAATGCAGGGCTTCTGTTCCTTTAACCTCCCTCTTGTCTTTCCCCCTTACAACCTTTTTCTCCAGCCATTTTTCTCCCCTATAGATCTAATCCCAGTTACAGATCTCATCTGTTAAAAAGAAAGTCTTCCTTTGTCCTCTTTTCTGCTTGAAACTCTACCCTGCCATTTCATTGCATTTTGTTGGGATCCACATTGTAACTCAACAGGCTCCCAGCATAACATGTACTTAGATTAGATGCATCCAACTTAATGCTTTCCTGATATATTCTTGATGGTAGTCTGTGAACTGTAGTTTTGCCTTCTACACTGCAGAAATAATCCAGTTTGATACCACTTCAACTATCGTGGCTCAATGCTATAGAATTCTGGGAATTGTAGTTTGTTGACTACATCAAAGCTCTCTGACAGAGGAAGCTAAATGTCTCACAAAACCACAAACCCCAGAATTCTATACCATTAAGCCATGGCAGTTAAAATGGTGTCAGATTGGATTATTGCTGCAGTGCGGATGCAGCCTCAGTAAATTGTCTTGGGTAAGTTCTAGCTACACACACACACACACACACACACACACACACACACACACACAGCACCCTTATTTGTCTGTATTAGCTCATTTACTCAGAATATTAAAGTGGTGGGAAATTTTTAAAGCGAAAGGTATGGTGATATTTAAGAACAAGATATAGATTTTTAAAAAAGTTTATTATGGCTCTCTTTTTTAAAAAAGAAGAAGCAATTATATGCAGCCCTGTCTCGCTTCTGTACAAGACAATAAAAATGATAATTAGCAATCTGCTACTTCATTTCCCCCATCCCACATCTCTTGACCTTGCTTTTAATATTTTATGGCTTATTGCATTCTTTTACTCTATTTACAGCCTGATCCTGCTCATGCTTAAAAAGACGTAAGTTCCACTTAGCTAGGTTTATTCACTCACATGTGTTTGCACAGAATTACTCTCCTTGAAAGTTCATACATCTCACATGTATGAAATATGAACATCCACAAACCTCTATTAGCAGGAAAGAATGCAATAGAATAAATAGAACAGAATAAATAAATTCAGCAAGACAGCAGGCCAAATTCCTAGTGTTATTTGGGAGTGGGCAGGTTTGCACATGAGGTGGTTTTGGTTGTAAAAAGAAGTGAAAGCATCCCTGACATTTCAGTAGAAAGTCAAGGTGTGTCCTCCTTCAAAGATGCAGCTTTTAGTGGAGATTTGAGAGCAGCAATAGGAGTAATGGGGGTTTCTAGACATGGTGGACTTGCCACTTCCAACAGCCTTTCTAGCATAAGTAAAGGTCAAGAATACCAAGCTATGGATGTACACAGTTAACTATTTTTTCTTTGCTTTCAGAGATGAAAGAGATGATGATTTGTTATTTTTGCAACAGTATCCCCCCTCCCAGTTTACTGCCTAGAAATAATATCCCATGAAGGAAATAATGTTTTATTTTTCCTGAAGGAAATGGATGTGTGTGTGCTTGAAACGGGTTTTCAGCATTTAAAAAGCCATACATTTAAAAAGGTATAGGAAGTTTAACTATTAAGGAGACAAGATTGACAAGATTTTAACTGACCAATAATGTTTTGCAATGGAGTGTCTTGACTGCCAGGAACTCTTTTTATTGTTGTTATTGTTGTTGTTGTTTTTACCTGTAAATGAATAATAAAATACAGCACACCTGCACCATACGTGGGCGCGCCATACGTGGTTTTGAGCGTATGCGCTCAAGCCACGGGGAGCGCGCGGGGCGGAAGGGGCGGCACATCCCATTCAATTGGATGGGGGCGTGCGTCCATGGCACCCTGCTGCCCCCGCACCGCCGTCCACGAGCCCCATTGTTTCCAATGGGGCTTGAGCATAGGCGGAATTCGCCTTATGCAGCGGGATCTGAAACAGATCCCCCGCGTAAGGAGTGGGCCAACTGTATAGGGTTCTTTTTTCTCAAAGACATAACCATATTAGTCTGGAAAATGAGTATGTCAAGGCATCTTGTAGCACCTTTGAGACTACCATATATACTCATGTACAAGTTGACCTCGTGTATAAGTCGAGGTCAACTTTTGGGGCCAAAAAGATGGATTTTCATATGACCCGTGGATAGGTCGAGGGTGTGCTCTCCTCAGCGTCTCCCTCACTGGGCTTTCCTCGCAAAAGAAGCCCAGCAAGGGAGAGGCTTTTGGGCGATCGTACACCCACTTGGCGTCTCCTCAGCCAGGCTCCTTCCCAAGGGAAGAGGCCTCACCAAAGAGAGGCTTCGGGGGGAGGTGATTGTCCTCCCCAGCGTCTCCTCAGCCAGGCCCCTTCTCGGGGGAAAGAACCTGGCTGAAGAGAGGCCGCAGGGCACATGAGCATCTCCCTCGCTGGGCTTTTCCTGTCAGAGGGAGCTGAGCCAAGGGGAGGCTGCGGGGCAATCGGTCACCCTTGCCAGCATCTCTCCAGCTGGGCTATCTCTTGGAGAAGTAGCCCGGCTGGGGAGAGGCTTGGTCAAAGTACTGCATTGCCCCATAGATAAGTCACCTCGCAATTTTGGATGCCATTTTTGGGCAAAAATTTCTCAACTTATAGTCAAATATATACGGTAACTGAAAAGATACTATTTTTACTTCCTTTATAGTACAGTGGGCCCTCGCCTTACGCGGGGATCCGTTCTGGGTCCCGCCACGTAAGGCGAATTCCACCTATGCTCAAGCCCCATTATAAACAATGGGGCTCGTGCACGGCGGCGCGGCCGTGCACGGAGCACAATGGGCGCGTGCGCCCATTCAATTGAATGGGACGCGCTGTCCCTTCCGCCCCACGTGCGCCCCGCGGCTTGAGCACATATACTCTAGCCGTGTAAGGCGCGCCCGCGTATGACGCAGGCGTTCTGTACTATGTTTCAAACAGTATTTTGTGATCCCTGTTAAAAGCTGCACTTTGAAGGAGGTTTGTTCCTGGTGTTAGCGATTTGTGATTCCTCTGGTGATCTTTATTGTTCTCCTGTAATTTATTGTGTTCTTATTGTGATTTTAGTGTTATAAATTATAGTTTTATAGATAGTTTTATCTTGGACAAGTAGGTGGTGATCTGGCATTGGGTAACTTGCCCTGATGTCATGGTCAAATCTTGTTGATTGAGGTGTACTGAGATTCAGATAGCTGCATTTTTATTCTCTGCAAGAGTAGTGCAGATATTAAGATGTCTTGTGTGTTGCCACTTGTGTGTTGAAAGCAGTCCTCAACCCCCCTGGAAATTCCCCATTGCCTCCCCCATTAAAACTGTTCCGCATGAAATTTGCCTCCAATTTGGTTTCACTCTACTACCTCCATAGAGATGTCAAACCCCATATCACCTTATTTGAGCAAAAGATGGCTGAAAATGATGCCAAGAAGTGGTGTAATGTTGCCTCCAGTACCTGGGATGCCTTGCTATGAACTACAGGAAGGTTGTTGAGGGAAATTGGACCCTGTCCCCTGCCTTGTTCTCTCCAATCTAACAACAGAGAAGGGCTGACTTGGAAGAAGGCAGTCCTTCAGATATGTAAGAGTCAAAATGGAAAGGGCTTTAAAAGCACCCTGAACTAAGAACTGAAGTGAATGAGTAGTCAACATAGGTAGAAAAATATGGGGGTTATGAACTGATCTTCCCTCATCCTCATTCTGACTTCTTTTCCTATGTTGTCATGACAGTTTCTGGATTTTTGTCAGGCTTATGCAAAACATATTACTGTAAGGTGGAAGCTGTCTCTTTTCATGTGTTTTCCAGTTTGTGGCCCACATAGACTTAAGCTGTTTTAATGAATGGCACTGTTCATATCAGCTAAAATTATTTCTAATAGAATGTTGCAGCTTGTCTGCTGCCATTAATGCTAATTATTTCTTTGTGGTATTTGAATATTTTTTTTTTTGCAATAGGCATATGACTGTAACTCTATATTACAATAATTACTGTATATGTTTATGTACAGCATGAGCCTAATTTATGGAGCAATTTAAACAAAATCAACCAAAATAATGGGAGGGGGAAACCCAGCCCAATATTAAAATAGTGTTTTTAAAAAGCCTCCATGAAGATCTTTCTAAAGAATTAAAGCAATTCAAATCTATAATGTATTTGCCAACAGTCTGTACATTCTCCTTCCCCCTGCAGTTATAAACAGGAGGGGAAAAATATTTCAAGCAGAAAAAAAAAATCTTCTATCGTTATTTTCTTAGGTTTATTTTATACTCGGACCATCAAATCCACTTTGTGCGATTTGGTTGGGATTTTGATGCCAACATCTTCTAACATACTACCATAACCTATGCGAAGTTCCTCTTAGATTTGGAATTCTCTAACCCAGACTTCTCTGCATCCAACCCTTTAAAAGTCAAGAAAAAAACAAAACAAAACTGCAGATTGTGTCTTTTGTGGATGCGATCCTGGCTGCACTCTTTTTGCCTCTTTCTGTTTCCTTTGCTACAGCAATGTTTAGTTGTACCACTGCATAATAATAATCCTCAAAACAATTCTGTACAATGATCAATAATCCTTAAGGCACTTTTACATTCTGTGTTAGAGGGGGGTAATTGTTAAATATACCTCATTGAGTATTTTTTTTAATATTATGAGTTCATTTCAGTGTGTTTTATGCCAACAAATATATGACTTTTTTGTTTAACAGAGCCTGTTTGCTAAAATTTTAAACATTGAGCTTGATGTCAGCTTTCATCACTGAGAAGCAAATCACTGGCTCTAGGTGTTCAGAATAGCAAATAAAGGAAGAACATCAGCCTTAATCACATGAGAGATATTTCCCCCTAGGCAGTGGTTAGAAAGTGCTTTTTTCTTCCCATCCAAATGGCTTTGGAAGACAGAGCATAAGAATCATTATTTAGCTATATCTGAATGTTGTAATTCTGCTTTTATTAACAGTATAATTTCATTACAGTGTTTTGTGAATAACGATTTATGGACACAAAATGTGTCACTATTAAATTATGGTGGATTTGAGCCATCAGGTATAACCTGGTGGCAATTCTGCCAGTTAGGAAAGTTACAGGCTCCCCCACCCCAAGAATTGTAAAGGTTTTTTTTTTGGGGGGGGGGGTTACTAAAAACTTTAATTCTTTAGAAAGATCTTCATGGAAAGTTTTTTTTCCCTGTGCTGACTGGTAGATTTTGGCGGTTGTTTAGCTTGGCTTCTCCAAGCTATGGTTATGATAGTGACAGTAATTTAAATTAAGAATATGTATTCCCTCTAGATTCTAAAAGTATCTCTGTGTAATTACACAAGCAGTGATGAATTAAAGGGAATCAAGAGGTGTTTAAATAAGAATAATTGAAAATGTACACTATTGGCAGAGTCAAGGACATGACAATTCTAGTCCAAACAGAAAGCAACAGGAGTCAAGAAGCAAGATGCTAACCAATGTGTCTGATGATTGCATTGTCTTTGAGCAACTTCCAGGATATCAAAATTATGCAAGCTTGTTCATCCCTGAAAGCCAGGATGTTGTAGAGGTGTGAGTGTTGGACTGTGACTCTGGAGACCAGGGATCAAATCCCTGCTCAGCCTTGGAAACTTAGTGGATGACCTTGGGCAAGTGACACTCTCTCACCCTTAGAGGAAAGCAAAGACAAGCCTCCTCTGAACAAATCTTTCCAAGAAAACCCTGTGATAGGTTCAATTCAGGTTCATCGCCATAAGTCAGAATGAAATGACTTGAAGATGTGCAACACAGAGACAACCCATCATTATGCTTATAAGGGTGACTGGCCAAACTCCTCTAACTTCTTACAAATAAGTTACATAACTTGGAGTTTCTCTGTTCTTTGCCTCTACAGAATACAGTTAAAATGAATCAAAACAGTAGAAAACAATTAGATAATCACATTTAAAAAAACCCTGAATAAAAGTAAAATTAAAAGCATTTAAAATATCACAGATGAGAAAAAAAGTAGAGAAAAACGTAACTGCAAGAACCAGTTAGTGGCCAAAAGTCACTTGTTGGCAGGATAGTAGAGAGGGGCGGTCTTCTCAGGGAGGGAGTTCCACAGCATGAAAGCAAAGAAGTCCCATTCTTTGCAAAGTATGAGAGAAGAACAGCTCAAGTATGGGATGCATTCGGATAAGGGATGGCAGTGTGTGATAACACCCATTTTAAAAATGTTTCAGCCTGCACCAAGGTTGAGAAGAAAAGCAGTGTGATAATCTGCTAAATCTGGTGCTTCTTGAAGTGCTGTATATTTACATTTGAAATGACTAGAAATGATGTTTTAGGAAGGTAGGCATTTTGTTTCTGGAAACTGCATTTTTAAGTGTTTATTTCTGTGAAAACACTGTCAAAGACAAGGAGAAATGAGTTCAAGTGACTGACAGTTCCAGCTTCTGATTTAGGGGCATATTGTTCCATGGGGTGTTTAGGCAGTGTTTTTAGAGTAAGAGTTGTGACTCAGATTATAAATTGTATTTCTATGCCTCCTTGCTTCTTTTGTAGAGAAACAGAGGAAGCATACACATTTAGGAGTTTATGTTGGCCATAGATTAGCACATGTAAAATATAAAATAAAATATAAACATATAAGATAAAAAAAACACTAAAAATAGGAATACTGTAAAATTGAATGAAAATGCAATATGAAATACGAATGTGGTATACAGTAAGATAAAATAAGATAGGAAGAACCAGCCCCTAGATAAAAATCATGCTAAATAAATATATATACTTATTTTTTTTATCAATGATTTACATCAAGTGATAGCAGCTACACAAAAACTAGCTATTTTAAATGTAATCTATAGATTCTTATGTTTATTCCATAAAATGTAATAGTACCTGTCAGGAATTTTATGTGAAATTGGAATAAAAATACATTTTAAAATATTGGTAGAAGATGTAATATAATAAGAAATCTCCAACAGTTTCCAGAGAGAAAGGACGTTATCAGTTAAGTTCTTGATTGTGATTTGCATCAGACGGTTTATCCCATTTCCTCTCCTCAGATCATTTCCCCCCATTTCTTCAACATCCACATACTGTTTAAATCTTTCTAATTCTTTGGTATTGTCTGTTTTTCTTCCTCCCAATATTTTCTTGATATATTATTGCCAGTTAAACTGCTCTGTCCCATTTTCCTATCATTTATAAAAACGTTTGATTCCAGTTGCTCTTTGCTGTCCTTCAAGTTGTTTGTTTTTGAGTGCATTCATATCATGATTATTCCTATTATTATGCTGTAATAATCCCAAATCCTCCCATTCTGTTAATTAAAAATAATTTAAGTTTTTTTTTTCTTTTTTGCTTTCTTCATCCTTTTATTTTATTTTATTTTGGCATGTGCATGCACCCACTTTCACTCTGTTTTGTGTGTCTTGTGTAGAGGTTCAAATCCTTTCTGGCTTTCTCATTTTAACTGAATCTTGAAAAATACTTTTGGCTGAATATTGAAGATACATTGTGTGATAAAGGTAGAAGACAATAGTACTTTCTTCAGGTATAATTGTTATCTGGAGTCTTATTCCTTCTTGCATGTTTAAAATTTGATTTGATATGCCCATCCATCTTTCATTGCTAGTGTGTGTTTCATAGCATTTTACTAGTACATCAGCATTCTGTCTTGTGAATGGTGTATTGAGTAGTTTTGTTGTGGATGGATAGGTTTAGTGCATACACACAGATTGTTGTATGATCACTGTAGAAGAAAATGTTTTGTTTTTTTTTAGATCAGGTAACCCATAGTACATTTTAAGTATCACTCTTTTTCAATGTAAGCGTGATATACCTCTGTTTTTTATTCATAAGAGGTAGAAAGAATGTTTCCCTCTCGGAAGTATGGGAAATACCACAGTAGACAGTGGTGGGCTTGAAGGAGCTATGTGGTCTTGACCTCTGTTAAGAGGCCTTGGTATGCTTAGTGATGTGATCCTTGTCTTAAATGAGATTTCTTTCTCAGCAGATCACTGAGGACCATTTTAGATAAAGGCTCATGATTATGTTCTTTGCCATCTGAGTTAAAAACTGTTAGACTTGCAGCCCTGTTGGATACAGAGCAGACAGACAAAGCTAAGGGAAGAGTTTTCAAAAGCTTTCCTGAACATTTTAATGATCTGGGGTGGTCCAGATAGCAGCTCATTATATCTCTCTTAGGAAAAATGCTTCCCTTCCCACATCTCTTTTGGAGTGTGAAATCAAAGGGCTCCCCCTTACTGGGATGGTTTTGAGTAGTCTTGACAAACAGGAGATATAAAAGAAAAGGTTAATAACATGCAGAATGAGGAGAGTGGGGAAAAACCTGGTTAAGCTCATGATTTTAAGCATTTTGTATTGCTTCTATAAGGTTTTGCTTCATTGTGTGCAGTTAGGTCCCTCAAGGGTGAGAATTATTCTTATTAGTGTGGCTTTCAACTGCTGAGTTTCAGACTTTGTTCATCAGTCTCTGTTCACAAATGCCTTTGTCTACAGCAGATTGTTCTGAAAGACGTTCTGGTAAATTTTACCCATGCTCTCTTCTTGTGTTGCTTCAAGCCTATTTATTCCTTTTATAGGCACCATCTGTCCTAATGAGGTGCTAACAAGTTTTGCTGTGCAGTATATCTTCCTCTTTATATATTCTAATAGAGCTGCTGTATCTCTGTGATTTCTTTTTGGTCTCGATAACAGTGTTGTTGAGAAAACAAGTAAAAGGTGTAACTCGGTAGATGAGATGATTTCGTTTGCAGAAGTGTGGAGGTTCAAATCCTTTCTGCCTTTCTCATTTTAACTGAATCTTGAAGAATACTTTTGGCTGAATATTGAAGATACATTGTGTGATAGAGGTAGACAGTATTGGTAGAAGACAATAGTATTTTCAAAATGCTCTATGAAAAGATTTCCTTTCCTTTATATGGTTTGCATACTACAGCTTGTAATGTTAACTGCCCTTCCCTATAGGTTCCTGTTCCAGAGGTTTTATAACTCCCACAAAGTTTAGTGACGCTTACTCACAGTAGCGACATTTGGATATAAGAGGAGGGGATGTTGAGTTTCTGACCAATATGTGGCCCTGAGACCCATTTTGAAGCCCCTAATGCCCCCATCTGGTTTCCCAAAGTGCCATGAACCCTGCCCCCCATACTTTAAAAAAGATTCAGCTTTAATCCGGGGGGGGGGGGGGAGTCTGAAAATTGTAACCAAAGCCCTTGAATCCATCCAGACATGCAAAACACTTTCCCAAATCCTTGCAGAACCACCAACCCTAATGCCCTAATACCACAACCCTAATACCTTCTTTTCTCTCTGTTTTTCATTCAAAGAGGCAACATGAAGCAATGTGAAATTACTCCCAGTTCCCATGTTGAAGGAGAAAAAGATGGAAAACAAGGATGTTGGTACATTTGGGTGGGAATGCAACATGTGTCAGATTTGGGTGGAAAATTGGCACTTCCCCCCATGATTCCCATGAATGATATCTCTATACATGTAACACTCACAACCAAACTCTGGCTTGAGTTTGCTGTGGGTTTAGAGTATGAGGCTGATGATCATTTATTCCTTATAGCCTAGAGAAAGGCTAATTTATTTAAGTAAGTGGGATAGGAAAGAATAAAACATTGATCCATAAATCACCCACAGGTCTCAACCAAGAGCTAGTGAATGTAAACAAAGAAAGAAGCCATACATACACATAATGGCCAGACTTGTCTGCAAAGCAAAGATCCTTTGTGTACTAGCGTCTTATCTATTGTTGCCTTCTTCTACAAGGTTATAGGATATACCGTATCATCTACCCTACTGAGTTTGGGCCCAAGGAAAGGGGGAAGACATTCCCATACCAACTGCCCAGTTATTTTCCAATTAACAGGTGGCAGGAGGAGATGAACCATTTTATCCTCTTTGTATTGGGATGCCATTCTCCACCTCCCATCCAATCTAACAGCAAGGGAGAACATTATAAACCTGTAGGCCTTGTTTACCTTATAGAGAACTCATTCTCTACAAGGTAAACAAGGCCTACAGATTTATAATGCCAAATGCAGCCTGAACCAAACTTTGCACAAGCCATAATCTTTAGTCTTAAAATATTATACAGAATAATGCATTCTTTGATTATTGATCTACATAGTCTCATTACTGTGCACCGTATTGTACAAACTCCCATACCAATCCAAGACTGAAACAGCTGTTTATTCCCAGAAAATTGAAATCTACATGTTTGGTAAGTGGTGAAAGTATGGGGCTAAGCAGACGGAGAGGAAAAACTGGGCAGTTCCCAGGTTTTCCTGATTTGGCTGGCACCCCCACTTTCTACATGGCTTTTTTTGCCATTGTAGACCACTCCTAAGAAGCTTAAGCAACACTTGAAAAGGTAGGAATTAGACCAAAATGCATTCTGTAAATGCCGAAGTACTTGCCATTATGTTAGCTATCTGAAACAATAATTATTTTAAAAATGAAGTGAATGTAGACTAATTCCTCAGAGTGCTTTCTCACCATCTACTCTTGTCTATGCAATAAAAGAGAGAATAGAGAAAGAAGACAAGAGCAAGAGGATCAGCAGGAAATAATGAAATGGAAACAATGTGAAAATGTACACCGATATATACTAGACATGCAACAAATAACTTTAGCAATTTCCTTCTCACTTCAAGAAAAGACTTATAATTTCAGAAACTATCATATTAAATTTGTGTATGGTATTTTGTTCCAAAAACAGAATTTTCTGAGCAACATCAGCATCGCATCCACAGAAAATAGTACTGTACATACTCATATATAAATCTAGACAAAATGACCCTAAAAACTTGTGTCAACTTATACACAGTTCAGTATACGTTCTGCACTTTAACTCTTATCAAAAAAAGGAACTATCCAGTTCTCTGAGCAGAGTGGCTAAAGAGAGTTTAATATCTCCGAGGAGCAACTAAAAAAGTACCACCCCTCTCTACTCTCTCTGCCATCACACCACTTCTGACCTTATTGAATGCCTGAGTGGGAAAATGCTAACTGTGGCAGCACTTTGGCAGTTCTTTTCAAAGGAACACCAAGAGGAATCCAGCTTTGAAGGATTTGAACCAGCTGTGCATGTTTGTCAGCTTTTCTGGGTTAAAATCAGGCAAAGTTACTAAATTAAAGTTAATGGCAGTAATCACTGCTAATGCAGTTGCCATTTTTTTTTGCTATATTTTCCCATTCTTTTTAACATACATGAATTTTCTTAGCCCTAACTGTGCCCTGTCACCTCCTGCCCCCATCACATAGTCATCATTCACTATAGTTCCCTCCTTATCTATCAAGCCTTTAGGGTGAGCACAAAATTATACCTCCCAAAATTTTTTAAAATGCCTTTGATTTATCTTTGAGATCCTTTGTTACATGCCCCTAAGTTTGGCCCTCGACTTATCCATGGGTCATATCGAAATCCATAATTTTGGCCTCACAACCTCTCCTCGACTTATACATGAGGTCAACTTACAGTCAAATATATATGGCATTTCTGCTCAGAAATACTGCTAATGCAGTTTTTTTCTGCATCAAAATACCACACATATTTTTTGCAGAATATGTTCTCACCTATGAAGATTCTCATTACGCCAAATTTTTCTTGTTGTGCATTTCCATCCTCTCTTGTCTTAATTTGCAGATAAATAAACAGGCAGGCAGGCAAACAGCTATTACAGTTGGTCAGTTCAGTTTGTATATCTGCAATAGGTGGTTTCTAAATGTTGCTAATATCTTTGCTTGATTACCAATCTGTAAATATAAGGGACAATAAAAGTGCCAGTATGGTCCTTACAGCCTGTTTTTTGTAAAGTCCCTTGCAACAAAAAGAAAGAAAGAAAGAGAAAAAGGAAAAGAAAAGAAAAGAAAAAGAAGTCCCACCCGGTGGAACTCCCTTCTTCGGGAGGCTAGACTGGCCCCCTATCTGCTTGCCTTTTAAGGGCAGGCTAAGACGTTTTTATTTAAGCAAGCATTTAAAACATAAACATGCCATGGCGGTTTTTATATTGAGCATGTGTATTGCCTTTTAACTTCTGTTATATTTTTAATGTAATTTTATATTATGTTTAAATTATTTTAACTGTCTTATATTTTATTGTAATTTTTTAAAAAAAATCTGTGAGCTGTCTTTGGTCCCTTCAGGGAGAAAGGCAGCAAATATAATATAATATAATATAATATAATATAATATATATAAATATAAATAATAGCTGGGCTCGAACAAGGTACATCTGCTGATGAATCTGCCTTTACATTGGAATCAGGTGGGGATTTTCTCCCTTGGCCACTACAGTTACCTTTGCACTCTAAAAACCATTCACAATGAGCTGGAAAAATCCAAAGAGCTGATTTTCAGTTTATACTGAGGGCTGCAGGGGAGAGGAGATGTGAAATCAGTGTTAGTCTGGTATTAGTAACACATCTCCTGCCATGATCGGAGTAGGAAATTAATAGAGGAAGTGCAAACATCTAAGTATCTGTAAAAGAATGGGAGAGCTAAGACAGAAATTAAAGAGGGGTTTGGAGATGGCAAAGTCAATATTTAAAAAGAAGAAACACTTTGTGTCTGGAGGAAGATGAAATGGTGAAAAGAAGTTTATCAGATATAGTAAAGAACACTCTCTCTGCATGGATGCAGAATATGATGTTAGGTAAAATAAAAGGAAATGGGAGTTGTCAATGAAGAATTCAAGATAATGTCTCAAATTGGTGAATCCTTGTTTAATTTAATTTGCAAAGACAAGTGATTGCCAAAATCTACCGCAGATAAGTATATTTTTGATTCCCTTGGCCAACTGAACAGCACTATGCCTACAGTCAACATTCTTAAGTGGAGAGTAACGTTCTGCATTATCCTCTAGGTTGAGATCATGATACATTAACATCTTAAATCTGTGGATCCAGAAATTCACCCTCAATTGAAACTTAGGCCCTGGATAGACTAGCTAAAAGTGCTGACCTGTGGGCGGAGTAAGGCTGAGTGTCCCCATGCTCAACGCCCTAATGCTGCTGCCATGGTGCCATTTAGGTGCACACCAGTCCACACGGTGCATGCCATGACGTCACACCTCTGGTACTGTGTTCAAATGGCGCAGCACCAAATGGGTGTCATCACACTGTGTGGTGTCTATGGTGCCCTCCAAGGGCACAAAAAGGAGCCAGTTTTTCTGGCTCCTTTTTGTGCTCTATGGAGGCCAGATTGGTGCTGTAGCATGCAGTTGCCATGGCACCAATCTGGACAGCAAAGGGGCAGTCTGTATAGCCTCTTTGTTAATTTCCCAGGCTACTAATTTTTTTAAAATGTTTCCTTTCTTCCTTCTTTCTCATGTAAATAAATCAGTTACTTTTAGAGTTGCTAAATTTTGTGTCACTGCATGTACTGTCTGTCAAACCTGTGTACAAGTCATTTCCCTCCCTCACTTGGAAGAGTAACCTGTCCTATGTCATGCTGAAAATTCCATCCCTTTACTATTTGTATTCTTTTTGTACTGTTAGTCATAGACCAAAATAAACATTTGAAAGGCATATACTTATAATGCTAGGTGCATTCTACGCTCCTTGAGATTAATCACAGTTCTCAGCAGATTATCATTTCAAAGATAGTCCTTGTTTTGTAGTTCAAGAAGAGGAGATAATTTTTCAAATTGTCCCCTCTGGAAATCTCGGCTGTTACCTTCCCTTTATTGTAGAAATCTGGTCTCAGTCCTCCACCAGTCTTGAAAAATGTAAGCACTAGGAGTCTTAAATTAGAGACACAGGTTTGTGAGTCTGTGACCCTGTATAGTTTGCTAGAAAATGGAGCTGCTGACTTAGTGTACCCTGCACACTTGATTGTGTTATCCTGCATGCCAGGGGGATGGACTGGATGGCTGTTGTGGTCTCTTCCAACTCTATGATTTTGTAACTCTAAGCTGGTTGTCAGCCCATATCAGGGGTCACAAGAAAATGATAAAAGGACATCTGACCCTGTAAGCCTTTTGCCTCCAATTTGGTTCTTTAGTTTGCATAAAGTTATTCAGGTACAAAATGACTTTTCCTCCAATCTAGAAAGAAAGATGGCTTGGTTTCTGAGCCAAACAATCCAATAGAGACCACATATGCACAAGAGAACAATTATAATAGCCAAACAGACAGACAATTTGTTGCCCATCAGTGGAACTCCAAAGGAATCCACCTGATGTGGAAGCATCTCATGCTGCTTAAGAGCAAGGAGGTCCTTTTGAAACAGTGTCTACTCCAGTTGAGCATTTGCCTGGTTTGTAGCTTCTGGCCATATTGCAAAACTAAAGATGCAGTCCCATCTTACCATTGGTTTCAGAAATTCTTCCTGCCTGTGATAAGACTAATTCACCTATGAGTTTTGCTCCTTTATTCTTATTTAACCTTCTGAAATACCAAGAGATTCTGCAGTATTTTCCCTTTGATTTCTCTTGCTTGTTGTCCTTTCTAAGAAGAAGAGAATGAATCTACATTTAAATAAATTGCAAAAGGAAATTACTATTTTAATATTATTACAAATACATCAGATGGAAGGAAAATAAAGATACTGTACCAGTATAGCTTTTACATGTTAATTTTCTAATCTTAGATTGTTGACAGTCTTTGTTGTTTATATTTTGCATGACTATTCCTGCCTTTCTAGCTATCAGCTTATTCTTTTGTAAGAAAGATATTGGCACAGCTGCTCATAAATATACATGGAGGTGCATTGGATTTTTCTAGTTTGCTACTTAACAGCTCCACATAAATACATTATGGCTTGAAGGCTTTGCATAGGTCAACATTAGTGGTATGTCAAATACCATATTTGTGTACAGGTTTGTGAACATCACACGTGATGCTATTAACCTGAGACCTATGCGTTTGGGAGATTGAATCCACATTCAAGCATTACTCACCAAGTTTTCTTGAACACATGAACATGGGTACTTAACTCTACCACTGCCATCATCACTTCCCTTCTGTTAAAAGTGACATACCTGAAGAGGAGATGCCTCTGCTAATGTGGAGACTCTGCATGAACAGGGCAAGAGCTATGGAAATTTGGGGTTTTTGCTCGTTTGGAGGACCTCCACACAAACAAGAAACCTGTTCTTTTCAGATATCTTGGTTTTGACAGAATATGTGGAGCCAGATATCCTCCTATTGAAAAAAGTGTGATGTGTGATACCTGAATACAACTTTATTTTGTTTAGGCATTACAATGAACAGGACATTAGACAAAAAGTAAAAGTGAAGTATTACTGTTCTTAAGTTAGCAAAGTTGGAGGTGGAATTTGAGTAATGCACTAGGTTCAAAAAGTGAGTAGTGGCCAAATTAGATGGTGTTAGGCCAAATTAGTAGTACTAGCCAAATTAGGTGGAGCAGCATGGTATAGTGGTTTGTGAGTTGGACTATGACTGTGGAGAATAGAGTTTGAATACTTGCTCAGCCATGGAAAACCATTAGGTGACCATTGGCATGTCACATGCTCTTAGCTTCAGAGGAAGGCAATGGAAAACCCGAACTAATCTTGTCAAGAAAATCCTGTGATAGGTTTGACTTAGTGTCACCATATGTCAGAAATGAATTGAAGGAATGCAACAACAAACCTGGTTGCTGCAGGGGATGAAATCCTCAGAGTAAAGCTTCATCTTCAGGTGCTATGTATCTACCTTCCTCTAATTTTACGATCATGATCTTAAATTGTTATGGAAGGTATTTTCCAAGTTATACATAAGCCCTACTTGTGGTATTGCTTGCTTGCAGATTTTGATACTTTTGTTATAGATCTTACACAGTCCTTTGAAAGTTTAGGGTGAGGGTCTTGATTTCCATCTTTCTGGATCCTATTACATTATATGCCACTTGCATAACTATGCTTATAACTTGATGCTTTGCTGTCACTCTGCATTTGAAGAAGTGGATTGATATCCATAAAAACTGATGCTAAAAATGATGATGATGATGATGATGATGGTTGCTGCTGCTGCTGCTGTTATTGTTGTGTGCCTTCAAGTTGCTTCCAGATTACGGTGACTCTAAGGTAAATCCATCACGCTGTTCTTGGCAAGATTTGTTCAGAAGAGGTTTGCCATTGCTGTCCCCTGAAGCTGAAAGATTATGACTTGCCCAAGGCCATGCAATAAGTTTCATGGTTGAGCAAGGAATTGAACCCTGGGATCCAGAACTGTAGTCCAATACTCAAACCTCTACATCATGTTGGCTCTCAGAAATCATCATTATCCTCCTCCTCATCATCCAGTCAGTTTTAAAGGTGATGCTAGATTCTTGTTTTTTCCCCTTCCCTGTCTCCATTTTTTCCCTTTTGAAGGAGGAAGCTTTGCATGTTGTCCTTCCCAGTTATTCTTTTGCTGGCAATCAAAGATGCTTTTTTTATATAGGCACCCTCTGGCAGCTAACCAGCTGATAAGAAATGCTTTGTAGGAGCAGGAAGTTGCTTTTAATTTGATGTGCTTTTAATTTGTTTTTAATTTGGTTGTTTTAACATGCCTTTGGTTTTATTTATAAAAACAATGTGTGTCAATATTATAATTTATTGTATTTTCAGTTGTATTTTTTTAATGCTTTCAGCTTTGGGAGAACAGAGGGATCTAAAATAATAAAAAGATCTTGATTGACAAAGAGAAGAATGTCCATCCCTGGAAACATGACTCAATATGTTACAAATTATAACCATGGACAGCAGGGCTTGTGAAGATTCAGTCCACAAAGCCTATATGAATATGAGATTTCTATTCTCCAGACTGCTGAAAACTGAAGTGCACCTATACTGTAAATAAATTAATTAATTAAAATAAAATAAAATAAAATAAAATAAAATAAAATAAAATAATGCAGTTTGACATTATTTTAAGTGCTTCACCTGTGGGTTATGGAGTCCTGGAATTAATAGTTTTACGGGGTCTTTAGTTTTTTCTACCAAAGAGTGCTGGTTTCTCAAAAACTACAAATCCCAGGATTCTGTAGGATGAAGACATAACTGTTAAAGTGGTATCAAACTGCATTATTTCTACGGTGTAGTTGTACTCTTGGTTCTAACTGAACCATTAGTCTAAGACAGGAGGACAGAATTTCTAATTCACATATCCCCAAGACTGAGGACCTTTACTTGTAGACTAAGGCCCTCTTCAGACTGATCATTAAGGCTGGCCTTGGGACTAGGTCGGGGTGTCACATTCAGATGACGCACACCCTGACTCAGCTCCCAGGGTGCCATGATGCCATGCACTGCTAAGCCATAGCAGCATGGCTATGGCACCCTTTCCAGGGTGCAAAAAGGAGCTGCTTTTTGTGATTCCTTTTTGCACTGTGGAAAGGCTAGATCAGGGCCATGGCAACTGCATGCCAAAGCCCGAATCCAACTAGGAAAGGGGTACCATCGCACTGACCCTTTGAGGAAGTCTGTTGAGCCCCCAGTACAGATTATTATAGATCTTTGTATGACCTGTCATTTACTAGATTGGTATTAGAAAAGGGGTGAGTATGATGGAGAACACACACAAAAACATACCTTGGTATAGTCATGTTGGCCATACAGCAAAATACAGTAACACCTAAAATCGACAAAACAGTGAAACATTTATTGGGCAATCAAAAATGCACAAAATATATGATGTAAGCTTTTCAAACTCCACTGGCTTCATCAAGCAAAGTGTCCTTTGCTTCACACAGGACAGAAACACTCTGGACCTCAAGTTGTTTTTTCTGAGGCTAATGGAGTTTACATTCTATTTGCTGCATTTTTGTGACTCTTTGTTTCCCAGAACCCACATTGTTATGGGGTTGGGAGCACTGCCTTCATAGATATCTTTCTAGACCATTGTAACTGACAATAAAAAACAAGATCTGGCTTATGACTCTTAACATCATGTTTTCCACCTTCCCCTGATCATTTTTAACACTCTGGCCTGATGAAGAAGTCAGTAGAAATTCAAAAGCTTTCACATGGATTCTGTCATTTTTGTAGCCCCAACAAAGATATCACTGTTTTGTAGATGCTATTGTATTTTACTACCACACTATTACACTAAGAAAATTTAAGGAAGGAAAGAATATTGTTGACACTAACACTCTCAAGTAGTATTTTTACACCTTTGGAAACTTGTTTCAGGAAAATGAATAATTTGTCTCAAACAATCACTTATTTTGATGCTTATAGCATCCCTTTAGAAATAAAGTGAAAATGAAAGACTGGGAATAATTTAAAATACAAAAAGATAAAATCGCACAACTGAAAAATGCAGAAACACATTTTAGTCAATGGGAAACAGTTCTGTAAATTAGGTAAATTGTACTAATACATTGCAAATTGGGGAAAATACATTTTAAAAATTGTATGACTTTCAGTGCCGGGAGGAAAACACAGCGTCTTGTCACTTAGTATATAACAAGAAAAAACTGAAGATGGGATTCAGAGAAATTCAGCTGAACCAAAATTGAAAGATTATATATAGCATAATGAATGAAGACTGTTTTCTCCCCTATGGAGTTATCTTAGTGATACTTTTCACAACAACCCCTTAAATGGAAGCCAACATTAGTGTCCTTATATTGCCATATAAGTATGCAATAGTTACCCTAGTGAAATCCAGTGTCTTGGGCGGGTTATAAACCGCCAGAAAGTACATGCAGAGTGCGTACTAGGGTTAGGAAGGGGCAGTGCTTCTGCACCCCCTAACCCTAGTGCATGCTCTGCGTGCACAAAATGGTGGCGGCCGTTCCACACGGCCGCCGCCATGATTACGTCACAAGCCGCCGCCTCCACACAAGGCGGCGCAGTTGTGATGTCTTGAGGCCGCACTATGGCACATAGTGTGCCTTTTCGCCGGCCCCAGAAGGAGCGCAATTTCCGCACTTTTTCCTTCGAGCGTCTGGGAGCCCCGCGGTGTAGCAGCTGTGGCTCCTGGACGCCGCAAGCGGCAGCAGCAGGACAGCGCCACAAAGCGGCAGTTTGTAACCCGCCTTAGATTCTGTACATGTAAATAGAGGTTTTGTTGTTGCTACTGTGTGCCTTCAAGTCATTTCCAATTTACAGCGACCCTAAGGTGAGCCTATCAAGGGTTCTTGACGTGTTTCTTCAGAGGAAGTTTGCCTTTGTCATCTCCTGATGCTGAGAGAGTGTGACTTGTCCAAAGACACCCAATGGGTTTACATGGGCGAGCAAGGATTCAAAACCTGAGCTCCAAATATCATTCTCACTCATAAATAACCTGAATTTGATGGCATCATATTTTCTTTTCAATTCTTTGTTCATTGAATCTAGGTATTAATGGAAAGCTAAAACCATTGAAAACTCAAATATATATTGCCAGTTTCACTATTGTGCCTCTTTTACTTTGACATTATTGATCACAAAGAGAACAGCGAAATCATGATATCTGAGGAAGGAGCATGGTTGCCTGAAGGAGCACAGTTGATTAGCATTGCAAATAGGAAGAGCTAACTTTCAGTCATATTTCATCATATTTCTCCATTTTGGGCCATGTATCACATTTGCTCAAATTTGGAGCTGTTTTACATTAAAGAAACATATAAATTATTTTCAGAAAGCAAGCAGAGCAGGTGGCCTTTTAGGGGTCAGGATAATTTATTTGTGTGCATGAGTCATTTTATTTGCATTTGGGTCACAACATAGTGCCTGTGAGTAATTACTTTTTGCTAATCATTAAAATATAATTACATTAATCATTATTACAACAGCTCTTATGTTGGTGGCAAGAAGATGGATGGGACAAGAGTACATTTGTATGGTGCATATCATATATTTCAAAAAAGTAAAAAAAGGTAACTACTCAGTTTACTTTTTACTAATAGAAAAGAAACAGGATTAAAAGATATAGGTGTGTTAGTCTGTCAAATAATTATGTAAGGAGAACTTGTAGCACCTATGAGACTAATTGAAAGAGCGAAATTGGCAGCATGAGCTTTTGGGACAAAACACCACCCATAGACCATGTCTGAAGGTGGATTGGGGTCATGGCAACCTCATGCTGCAGATCCGACCCACCTTTTGCTGGCCAAAAAAGAAGCGGCAAAAAGCCGGCTCTTTTTGCACTGGCAAAAAGCTGGCTTTTCCTTCCCGCCATGGCTGGAAGCTGGCTTTTAGATGCTTGGGCAGCATGTGGCGTATAAACACCATGCTGCCAGAGCACCTGGAAGCTGGTCCATTTCCATGCAGCCGGGTGGCTTGAAGCCAGTTTCCGGGTGTATTGGGGACATGTGTCGTTTGTACACCACGTCTCCAAAACGCCCGGAAGCCAACTTTTTATGCCAGTCTATTTTGCAGTTTCATAATCTTAAGTCTACTTCCTCAGATGCATTTGAGGAAGTAGAGCTAACTCTACAAAATCTGCCAATGCCTTTCTTTCAGTTCTTTCTCCTTTCTTTCAGTTTCCTTCAGTTAGTCTCAAAGTTGCTGCAAAAAAATGTTAACAGTAACCTTGTTTCAAATGTACTGATAAAAAGATAACTAATTACTGGTTGGCTCAAAATTATATCAATAACCAATTGCTTTTTAAAGGTGTACTTCAAAGATCCTGTATGCATGGTCCAAATGAAATACCCTCCAACTGTTCTCATGGTGACTAGTCTTAACCACACAGGCCCCAAACCCCACCTCTGGTGCAAATTCTCCAGATAACGTTCCACCAGTTCACCACAAAATCCAATGGTTGAGAATTCTAAATGCCCCTCTGTAAACTGCAAATCCCAGAATGCAACAGGAGGCAGCTAGAGCAGTTCTAGTGGAATGAATAGCAGCGTTATAGGAGTGTAGTGCAGTTATCTAGTTAGCACTCTAAGATCAGAACAAGGAGCCCAACCATATGAACAGCTACCTGGTGTGGCAACAGAGTGCCCAAAGTAATGGGGGGATATTGGGACAGCTCTGGTGCCAGAATATTCCAGACTGCTCCTGGAGTATTCTAGCCCATGAAGAGAACACTTAAATTGTGAAGTCACCATATGAAGCTGGGGTCCATACATCAAATGATGATTGTACACACGTGAACAAGCTTGAAAACCTAGACATATTGCCCTTTTATGCACAGGAGGAAAGACAGGTTTTGCTGATGGTTTTAAGTGGTATGCTTAATTTATTGCTACCCATTATTAATGGCTGCTGGTGGCTTGACATTATGCTGGGTAGTCATTAGAAGAGAACTTTCGTTTTGCCAACTGAAGTAGCAAGTTGCTGTGATGATTTCATTTTGTGCCAGCAACTGCATAGAAAGATATTACTAGCACCTAAATGTCAGGCATACTCTGAGGCAAATTAATTTTTGTGCAAATAGAAGGGAGAAACATATTGCTGTTCTGGAATATTAAGCTATCTTGTAAATATGTAAAGAATAAGAAATTTGATAAATAAGCTTATACAATCTGGAATTCTCACCACAACATGGCCTTCAGTTATCTTGTAGTAGATATATTGTATCTTTACCAATGGTTCAACACCTGTTTAAAGTCATTGTTGTCCATTAAAAAGTCACTTTACAAAAAAAATATTCATGAAGATCCTTCCTTACATTTCCTTATAATTTCAATTAAATGACAGACAGGCAGCTTCATGTTTCTGGTTGGGTTAAAACAAATCCCTACACCAAAGAAAATAAACTGCTTTGATTTTCAGATTCCATGCTTTTTCTAAATTATGGTTGAAACAGACAGCCCTAAACCCAGAACCTCAAGCTTGAGGTTGTCGCGGCCCCAGAATCTGCATTTCTATATCCTTCCAAATCCCTGAATAATTCCTTTCTAAAGGAGTATTGGAGAGACCTTGGTTCTGAGTCATCACGATTTGGGGGTGAAATAGATGGTCTTCAAGCCACCCCTTCCAAAGATTGACTGGAGCTGTGGCAACCACACACTACGGTCCCAATCCATCTTGAAGCTGGCCGAAAACGGAACAAAGATATGCTCCATTTTTGCCTGGGGAAAAGCCAGCTTTTCCTGCCACAATCCCATGGCAGCTTCAGGTGCCCCCAGAGTGTCATAAAGCCACCCACATCTGGACATCTGGGCAGCTTCAAGCCAGTTTCCTGGTATTATTGGGATATGTGGTGTCTAAACACCACACACTGATGATGCCCGGAAACAGGCTTTTTGGGGCCATTTGTTCTGGCCCTTAGTTTAGGGTTCAGGATTCATTTAAGCCAACATGGTGCCCACTTTGCCCACGATTCACTGTGTCGCAAACAATCTGTTCTTTAAATGTTCTTTTAGCTTCTTCACCTTTTAAAACAAAGTAACTAGGAAAGTGAAAAGAAAATTGCCCAGTCTTTTGTAGATGTTGCTGGAGTTACATGGGTCCAGAGACATTTGTCACAAATATAACTGTTACAGTGAGTGTTTGCAGACCTGGCCTTTGCTTTGAAGTATATTCTCTCAACCAACCAGAAAAAGAGATAAGGCGGGGGAAACGTTAGCTGGAGTTGGGATGATTTTGGAAGGTTAGAAGAGGGAAGGGAAATGTTATGGCATGGACAGTGTTTTGATAGTGTGTATGGCTTTCCAAGCACCACCACTTCTGCAAAATATATTCTTTGTACTGCTTTGTGAGGTGAATATGTGGTTTTATATTTGAGGCTCACATTCCATTTCTGCCTTGTACTCTGTTTCTTGATAAAGTTATTTTCTTCTGCGCTTCATTAGTTTGCTTCTTGTGAAAAGGATTTTGGAACTGAAAGGTTTGAGGGGTCACTTATGTGTGCTTTGAAGCTGAGAAACCACCCCAACACATTCATATGGACCTGGACAAGTTCCCAGCCTCTTTCTAGCCTCACCAGTTGGTTTTCTAGGAAATAGATGATTTCTTGCTGGCCAGAACCTCAGTGATAGCTATTTTCTAAATGACCAAATTCTCCATGTTGCAAATATTTTGTAGGAATGACCACAGCCCCATTTTATAATTGCAAATGTGTCCCTCAGACCAAACAGCTTGAGGACCCTGGCATAATGTATAGAGTTACATGCTGAGTATCCCTTATCTGTGATTCCAAAATGTGAAATATTACAAAATTGTCCACATGGGTGGCTAAGATAGTGATATTTTTGCTTTTTGATGGTTTAGTGTATGCAGACTTTGTTTCAGTCACCAAATTATAAAAAACATTGTGGATAAAATAAACCTTCAGGCTATGTCTCAACCCCCCCTCTGAAGAAAGCTGTCAAGAAAACCTGCTCATTGGCTTGCCTAAGGGTCACCATAAGTTGGAAAGCACACAACAACTATTTGTGTAAGTTGAATACAAAACTTAAACGGATTTCATGTTTAGACTTGGATCCCATCTCCAAGATCACTCATTAAGTAGATACAAATGTTCAAAAAAACCAAAAATCCCAAACATGTCTGGTCCAAGCATTTTGGATTCAGGAGACTCAAGCTGTATTTCTTTTTCTATTAGAAAAGTTGGTTTTAAAAGTAAACTTTACCTAGAATGTCATAGTAACAACACAAATAACAATATATTATAATACCTGTTAATTTTAGCTTTCCTGATAGTTATTGTTGTGTAACATAGTTTTTGATTGTGTTTTTTTTTCTTAAATTGTCCTGAAAGTTAAGTATGTGATAGGGCAGTAATATTTCCTTTTGAATTCCCATTGAATGCTTTTGCTTTCTGCTCACAGAAGCTTTATTTTAACTAAGCATGCTATTCTGAATGCAATCATGAGATATTTTAAAAAAATGTTTAGAGGGCAATTGTGTAATTCTTTGTCTGCCAGACTGTCTGTCTTTTATTATTGTTGTCTCGATTTGACATACAGCAGCATACATCATAAAATATGACACATTAAAATTGTCTCTCCTTTTTAGATTGTTTTTATTTTTTAAATTCTTGTGGCATTTTCACTGCAATATTTATGAACGTTACTTTTCTTTCCAGACTAATAATATATCTATACTTCATCCTGTAAATAAGATAATATAAGTCATCAGGTACACATACCAAATGAGTAAGATATAGTTGGAATTGATTGTTGAAGTGCAGTTTCTTTCCTTCAAGGTTAAAACTTTTGTTGTGAGGATACAATAAGATTTCCACCAACAATAAAAAAGCTTGTACAACATGTGAATCCTATCCATAATAGCTGAATGGAATGGCAGGTGGATTATAGGACTTTGGAGACATGTCCACTTTTTTCTGCTCCAAGGGATGTTAGCAGGTGCATTACAGAGATTATTTTAAATGGAGACAAGGAAGGATCAGTTCAACCCTCTTTCTATCTACCTTCTCTGTGAGTGCAACCCACAGAGCCCAAGAAGAATTATGCCAGCCCTCATATGATTGGTTTTGCTCAGCCACATTTCTATGGTGTTATTTGTCTTCACATTAAAGTGGAATTGGAGATAAAGAGCTAGGTTTTTAATTTGTATAGAAAATAGAATAAAGTATGTTTTTGTGGGGTTTTTGGGCTATATGGCCATGTTCTGTAATAATAATAATAATAATAATAATAATAATTTATTTCTAGCCCACCCAATTACAAAGTATCTGGGCGGGTTACAACAATAAAATACATCAAGTTACAATAAAGTTAAAAAAATCAAGCCCTAGACCTACCCTCCCATTCCCAGTACTAAAACAGAATTAAACAGTAATAGTATAAAAACATTAAAGACATTAAAAGCATTAAAGGCATTAAAAACATTAAACAAAAAACAGGCAGAAAAATAGGCGGGGAAGAGTAGACAGATGAGGGGGCAAATATCTCTATATCTGGGGAGGGTAACTAAGTTCGAAAGGCCTGCCAGAAGAGATCCGTCTTGAGTGCTTCCTTAAAAGCTGTCAGAGTGGGAGTGTGACAGATCTCCTCCGGCAGGTCGATCCATAGTTTTGGAGCAGTAATAGAAAAGGCCCTCTGGGAAACTGATGTTAGCCTAGATTTTTTTTTGGCTGTAGTAGATTTCTTCCAGAGGATCTTAGTGTGCGGGACTAAGGTTTCTTCCTGATGTTTTGCCAATATCTGTGGCTGGCATCTTCAGAGAATGCTTTGCCTGGAAAAAGTTGGGCATATATATACTGTGTGAGCCTGTAAATGCAGGAGTGATTTGCATGTGTATTGTTCTGTGTTGATGGCTGGTCTCAGACTGGGAGGCTAATGCAAACGAGGATTAATGTCTGCTAATTGGTGATCATTCTCTGCTGGAAAAGCCCCTGACTCTGAATGGTTTCCCATTTGCATTTGCTGAGTCCTTATTTTGCTATTTCTCAGACTTGAGATCCAAGTCTAAACATGAAATCCATTTATGTTTTGTATTCAACTTATACAAATAGTTGTTGTGTGCCTATAAGTCCTTTCCAACACATAATTTTTTTAGAACATAGCCACGTAGCCTGAAAACCCCATGAAAGCCTTCGACTTCACATCAGAATAAAGTATATTTGCAGTCAGTGAAACAGTGGTTCTCAATCTTTTGGGTGTGAGACACTTTTGAGAATCAGAAGAAACTTGTGCATTTCTTTCTCAGAGAAATGCACATAAACACATAGGCACAATATTTTGCATTCAGTTTAGTTTATCATATTGGAAATTTCTACCCTTCACATGAATTTGTCTAACATTTATTTAGTGGCATGATTAACAAACAGACCTTAAGAGTTCTATCATTAAGCCAAAAAAGTACAGTCTGCATATGTTGTGTGTGTGTGTGTGTGTGTGTGTGTGTGTGTGTTGAAGTGATCAACAAACAGAATTGAAAATATAATATAAGAAAAACATTTCAGCTTCCATCTTCTTTTGCTAAAGTTGAAACAGCTGCATGCAAGGTGACAATTTAGAGCACTCACTTTCTAGCATTCTTGAGGCCATGTGGTGTTAGGGTCTTATATCTATAGATCTAAAAATTATCCTTTTTCTTCAAAATGTCTGAAAGGGAAGGCACTTCAAACCGAACAAATCAGAGAGGCTGTGATGTTCAGAGTTGAAATGTCTGGTTACTGTTTGCTCCAGGTTCCTGTTTAAGATTCCAGATTTATGGTTACTAAAGTGTTTATGCATGTCTGTGGCAGATTTGCCCATACACTGCAGGTGACACTGTATATGTCTGCATTAAATCAGATAAATAAGATTGCAGGACCAACAGGTAATGTGTTGTTTACTGCAATAGGTCTTGCCAGTCATCCTGCACCATTGCTGGCCAGTGTTTTCTGGACTGCTTTTCCAGAATTTCTATATTTGGTGGCTGCTGGTGTTTTGTGTATGTATGTGTGTGTGTTGTTTGTTGTTGTGTGCCTTCAAGCCATTTTCATTGATGGCAACCCTAAAGTGAATTTGTCATGGGGTTTACTTGGCAAGATTTATTCAGAGGAGGTTTGTCATTGCCTTCCACTGAGGTTGACTGTGTGTGACTTCTCCCAGGTCACCCAGTGGCTTTCTATGACTGAGCAGGGATTCAAACTCTCTTCTCCAGACACACACACACACACACACTTGGGTATACATAGATATTCTAGTATAAAAAACATTTACTGGAAAAAGACCACCAGAGTCTCTTAATTTACTACTCCTCATGATAACGACAGCTCTTCTCAAGTTGATTTTCTATTGCTTTGTGATCCCCAGGTTGGGTGCTCTTTAGCAGCTCATGTTAATTACACTAATTATTGGCAGCAGAAGATAACATGTTTCACAAAGAGAAGGTATCACTGGCTATCCAGCTTGTGTTAGAAAGCCGGCATCCCAGACCCTGAAAGGCTTTGGTAGGCAAAGGGGATAACTGAGAAGTTTCTTACATGCCCAAGGTGTGGTAAAACCTGCATTGAGGATTAGAGAGCACGAAATAAATGTCTTTCTATTTTAAACAATTCTTATAATGTGTGGACCTAATTCTTTTCTTTTTCTTTTTTGAAGAAAGTAAGGCAGATCAGGGAGGGCATATGATCACTTTCTTTGTCCTTCAAAGACATAGAAACAGTCAAACAATGCGGAAATTTACTGTCACCACTGCTGAAAGAATGGTTACTTCATCTGGTAAGATATGGATTTAAGCTTGGCCAAAGAAGTAGAAAAGGGATTTCTTGAATACTGTTTAAATTGGGCGGCGGGGGTGGGGGGGGGGGGGTGGGATATTAATAAAAAGAAAGTAAGCGGCACCAAAGTCGCTACCATTCCTCTGCAGGAAACAGCAAATCCATGAGTCATAATGGCCAGTCTCCCTGTCTCCTTCAGGCAGGCAGCATCAGTATGAGGTCACAGTGGTTAGTCTTCCATTACCACTAGCAAGCAACAGCACATGACAGATCCTGAAAGCAGAGTGGGTTGCTTATGGGATACTTGGTCAGGAAGAGTTGGGGGCAGAAATAAAGAAAGCAGCATCAAAGTTGCTACCATTCCTCTGCGAGCAAGCAGCAAAACCATGATCATAATGTCCAGTCTCCCTGTATCCTTCAGGCAGGCAGCATCAGTAAGAGGAAACAATGGCTAGTCTTCTATTACCATTGATAAGCAGCAGCACAAGGTAGGTCACAAAGACAGTGTGCTTTCCACTAGACAGACAATATCTCCATAAGGATAGAATAGTCATCCAACTTGGATCAAATGCCTATACAATGTGGCAGGTAAGTGTGACAACAATGAAATATGAAAGCATGAAAGAAAGAGTAGAGTGGGTTGCTGAAGGGATGTTTGGTCAGGAGGAACTGGTATCAGAGTGAGAATGAAGGCATTTGGATGAAATATCAAAGCTCTTTTATAGATTTAGCCAGTCAGCACATATCACAGCAAATGTCTGGGATTTCTAGCAATGGAAGGTTAATCTTCAGAAAACTGCTGGGGATGGAAAAGATTTGGTGAAGGAAGTAGGGACTACACACAGAGAGAAAAAAGCCAATCCAGGTATTATGAATAATTTAATTAAACACACGAGAAAGAGGAAATACCCTATCCCCATGTTGTTCTGCAGAAGTTTCTTCTATGCATTCTGTTCACTTCCCAAACAGAAGATGTGCAAATAAGGCTAAATTGCAAGTAAATATTAAAAAATTAAAGCAAAGCAACACAACATCTGGGTAACATTAAAGAAGAACTAATGAACTAATAATATCCTTTTTCACATTTATACAGGTGTGTGCCACACATATTCTCATATACCAAGCACATGCCTCTAAAATGACAGTCTGCCATGAGAGGATGCTCAAAGGAAAGCTCAGGAAAAGGACTGAAACTGGACTGTTCTGGGTTTGGAATTAGCAACAAAACAAGAACCAGTGAATGAAATAATCGAATACATGCTTTATTACTGAAGTATGTCATTATTGAATGCAGAAAATATTACTAGGGCCATTGGATGCTTCATTAATACCATAGAGAAGAATGGAGAAAGAGGAAGAACTTGATGAAAAAGAGAGAAAAGGGAGACACATGGCACACTGAGACATGGAAATGACACACACATCTTAAGAGTACAGAAGCTGTGCCAAAGCTGTGCTCCATTCCTTAGGACTGGAGCATGGCTTTGTCATGGCTTCCGGCCTCTTAGGACGCATGCATCATTTAAACAGCATGCCTCCAAAGTGACCCAAAGCAGCTTTATTTTGGCCTGTCTGCTTGGTCCCCTTACTTGAGAGAAGGTTAGAGAGGTGCAGCAGGCAGTCGCTACCCAAAATGTCATGTGCCAATTGTGTTTCCTTGCTAAGTTGTTGATAAATTTGCTATTTTTTGCACACCAATTGCAGTTGAGGTGGGCCATTAGGAAGCAGGAATCTTATTTTTGCCTTTGTTTTGTAACATTCAGACATATGCATACCAACCAGTTGCCACAGAATGATGCGACTCTTCTTTAGCAAGAGTGTCTAATTTTTGACATCAAAGAAATATTGGAATAACATCACCCTCATTTTGTCTTCGCTGTAGCAATTCACTATAGTGGCTATTGTGTTGCCTTCCAGCTTTGTAGATTTAAAGAGAAGTAAATCAAAAACTATGCTATGCTCCCAGAATTACCCTACTCTGTGTATACTGTGACACATGCAAGGGAGTCCTGCCACAGACCTGCCACATGTCCAGTGATGCCATGACTTGGCAATACCGAATGAGAGGCATATCCCGCTTTGATCTGCAAAGGAAAAGCGGGCTATAAATAAACAGTTTATTATTTATTATTTATTATATGGGTAGACATTTTGAAAGCTATTTTTGCATGGCACCAGTGCTCTGAGCTCCTGTTTGCTGCTAAATTTGGCGAGAATCAGTGTATTGTGCTAGTAGTTACACTTTTTCCCAAGGTGCACAGCATAAACAACATCTGCTGGTTTCTCAACAACCTATTTCTCCAATGCCTTATTTCCTTCATTACTATGCCTATGACATCCTTCTTCCTGTCATTGCCTATACAAGCATGGTTATGTCAGCACAGTACACCGGCTAGATCCTAGCCTCTTTGTGCACAGCATCAAGCAGATTGACCTATCCTATGTTTGTTGGCCTATTCTAGAAATGACCATTTTGTTTCATGTAATACATGGAAATACCAGACAAAAAGCTTAGAGCAATAAAGAGTGAAAAAGAAAAATGTGACATACCATGTTAAAGGGCTTTTTGAGGAAGAAATCATGGTGGGGGCATAACATAGATTAGATTGGATTAATTCCATGTATCAAAGGATTATAGTATATATATGTTTGACTATAAGTGAACCTCATATATAAGTCAAGGGTAGGTTTTGGGGCCAAAATTATAGATTTTGAAATGATCTGTGAATAAGTTGATGTTAAAACTTAGGAACATGTAACAAAGAAGACAAAGCAAAGGAACATGATTCCAAAGAATTTACAACATTCCAGCATGCATAACTGTTTGTGCTCACCCTATAGGCTGGATGGATAAGGAGGGAACTATGGTAAAATGTGGCTGTGTGGCTGTGTGATGTGTGGGGGGAGGTGACCAAGCTAAGAAAACACAAACATGCCATAAAGAATTAAAAGGCAAAGCAAAGAAGATAGTGACTACATTCACAATAGCTATAGCTCTTAACTTTAATGTCATAACTTTGTCTGACTTCAACCCAGAAAAGCAGGCACACATACACAAATGTCTTATTCAGATCCCTCAAAGCCTAATTCCCCGCAATGCTCCTTTGATGGGAAGTGCGAAAGAGCTGCCACTACCACTATTTTCCCAACCAAGCATTCAAAATACTAGAAGTGGCACCACAACAGAAAGAGGAGAGGGGTCAGTGCTTCTTTTGGGTGTTCTTTGTACAGACTAGATTCTTGTCTTCACCAGTAAACTCACAGAAGGGAGTGGGTCCTTTTTTATATAACAGTTAAAGTGCAATACTTACATTGGCCCATGGATAAGACAGCCCAGTTTTTGTGTGTCACTTTTGGACTAAAATTTCTAGAATTATACCTGAGTATATACAGTAACCTCTCTAGTGTTTAGCTGTTTTGATACTGAAACTAAAGCTTATATGGAAAGGAGGTACATCATAATCCTTGTCATGGTGGACATGACTCTACCTATGGACCTTATCACACTCACAGTTTTCCCGTTCCATTCCTGTTAACAAGGCGGACAGATTAGGAAACGGGCTGACGACGAACACTATCGCATTAAGTCTTCTTAGCATTATGTCAACGCGAAAAGAACGATTGCTATCGCACACCGCTAACGGAGACAACGACCTGTTGTTGTTTTTGGACCTTGCTGTGAATGGATATCACCGCACAGCCAGGTCCCATCCCGATGACGCCCTGACCATTCCCTGTCTCTACGCATGTGCAGTTCAGAAAACTGTGCCGAAAATGTAGGACATTTTTCTGAAATGTCCTACATTTTGGGGTGAGTTTTGTCCTGCATTTGTCCTGCATTTGTCCTATAGTTTGGTCTAAAATTTGTCCTATATTTTCTCCCTGGTAAAAGCGGACAATTATGGCAACCCTACCCTACCTCCATCAAATCTTTTTCTAGTATCAAACACTGATTCCTGCTGTATTTTTGATATAGCGACATGTCGTTAAAACAGCTTGGAAGGGAAACTGCCAAGGGGAAGATATCATGGCCCATCATAACTGTAGGGATCAGACGAGGATGCAATTGGAACGCCTAGGATATCACACACAGAGGATTTTACGTTCTCATAACGTTTACTGGGGAGGGAGGACGGAAGAGAATCGTCGGGGACATTTTACGCAAACGGAACGGGAATCCATTGCAAACGTCTCGGTAATGAGGCTATGCGATAAAATCCGTTCCATTCCGTTAACATTGAGACCTCGTAACGTTTACAAACATGTGTGCGATAAAGTCCTAGGTCTTGTAAAAGTGGGGAGAAATGTTATTTCTGGGTTTGGTTTGGTGTTTTTTTTTAACAGAAATCAGATCAGGCAGAACCTGTCAAAAGGCTGATGATACAGTAAGTAAAACTGACAGATTTCCCCATCTCCAGCAACAACAAATAGGCTAGCAGGGACTATGTTCTACTTCATTTCTGGTTGCTTGAGGCATTTTGCCCTATCAACTCCTCCTGGGGTTATATGTCATATTTGCCCATCAGCACCCATTTGCTTTTGCTGACACAGACATTTTGTGAGCATGTTCTGCTATTTAAGCATTCATCAAAATGATACTTTGTAGGTAATTTTGCTGTCTGGATTATTTTTAGCATGCTCGGCTTTAAAACCTCATTTACAAAGTGTCTGTCTGCAGGCTGAGCCTACAGGGATCAAAGAAAAGTGTTATGATTCATATACCTTTACAACGATATATATATATATATATATATATATATATATATATATATATATATATAT
>NC_056524.1:158508985-158532924 GCF_019175285.1 Sceloporus undulatus
CCAGCTGATGGTGGCCTGTTCTGTCCAAACATTGACAGATTTCCTAGGTCAGTAAAGCCTCACAAGTACACTCCCCCACCAAAAAACAAAACAAAACATTGAAGCAGCTTTCTTTAGTGAGTGGAAATCGAGGATTTCTTCAGCAAGCAAAATGATCCTTGCACCTGTGCTGAGAATCTTGATGGTTATAATCAGCATATTTCCTGAGGGATAAAAAAAAGTATATTTAGTGCTATAACTTCACTGCATTTTATTCTGTCACATGGAAAATGTAAAAGAGTTAGTGATTTAAAGTGCATGATAAATGAAATAGGAAGTCTAATTCTTCCATATCAATGAAAACAACAACGACAACATTACACTTCCTACATTCTCCATAAAAGTGTATTGTACATCATGAAACTTTTGACATCTGGCTCAGTTCATTTGACTAACTTCCTGTTTCTTTTTTATTTCTTTTTAAAAGAGATGGCAATGCAAGTAACTTTTTAAAAAATACATTATAAAATGTGTTTAAAATTAAAGGTGTTCAAATCATTAATGAAGGAAACTTTAAGCACAGCTGACTTGGGCAGCAATAATTTGGAATGAAATGCAAGTTTATAGTTACTTCTTTTAACTACACCTCTTAGAATTTCCTAGCCAGTGTAGCTAATAATAGTCATACAAGCTTGGGGATTCTGTTTAGTCTTTTAAGTAACTTTCCCCAAAACGTTTGTTATTGAATGTGCATATTCACAAAATAAAAAGATGTACGTATAGGGCCACACTCACCAACTCCTTACCAGTGGTTCTGTCTATGCAAATCCTAGACTATCTTTAATTGCTAGAACTCTGTTCTTGCATTCTTGATACTGAGACTTCTCAGCAAGAGAGCAACTCTAGTGCCCCCCCAAACTTCAAACCCCTGGATTCCATAAGATGTTATCATGTCAGTTAAAATGGAACCATACTATGATAATTGTGCAGTGTAGAAGAACTTCCTGTTTGCTCTACATTTGACCTTTGCACATTGAGTAGGGAGATCTAGAGCAGTAGTTCTCAACCTTTGGTCTTCTATTTGTTTTGGACTTCAGTTCCCAGAATCCAAGGTCAATTTGGCCAACAGTCAGGAATTATGAGATCTGAAGTCCAAATTATCTGGAGGATGGTAGGTTGGGACCCACTGATCTAGAGGGATAGTGTGTCTTGCTAAGTGAACTTCTCCCTGCATCCAGGAATCCCTACAATGAGAGCCTCAATGAGAAGGAGTAGGACTGGAATATATATCACCCACACAGTTTATCTTTTTACACATTTTTGTAAGTGCCTATATAGGTACTACCCACATTACTTTTCACTATTGTATGCCATCACTGTAATATATGTCATACTCTTTTGCTCCCAAACAAGAACCAATGAGTCTCAGGGCAGCAAGAAATGCAAGACAGATCTTACAGCACTTGGGAGTGCTCCTAATGAGCAATTTGGTCTAACATAGGACCTTACCACACAGGTTCCAGGCACGGGATGAAAATGGTCCAAAGGGGGCCAGGAAGGGAAGGGAACGAGTGGGGGGTGCATTTTACTGCACATAGGAAGTCCCTCGCTCATTCCGTTCCGTTCCGTTCCCAATCCATCCCAGAGGAGTCGATTTTTGAGAACTGTTCTGAACAGTTCTCAAAAATCACGTCCTCTGGGACAGATTTGGAATGGAAGGGATGGGAATGGAATGGGGACTTCTGTGTGCAGTAAAATGCATCCCCCACTCGTTCCCACTCATTCTTGGTCCCTTTCATTCCATTCTCATCCTGTACCTGGAGCCTCTGTGTGGTAATATCCAAAGTCTAGTGTGCTTTAGTCCAAAACCCCCTCAGACTAAGCATTTCCTAACAAAGTTGGGGGTCTTAAAGGCTTCTAGTCTGAAAGCTAGTAGCAATTTCATATCATGCGTGTTGCCTGCATTGGCACATGAATGTATGGATATGTATGTATTGTATCGATATCTTTCTTCCCATGTTGTGAGTGTTGTATATGTGGTTATTTTATGTTTGACTGATAAATTTGTTTTTTAAACAACAACAGTGTACTCCCTAGACTTTAGGAAAAAGCAACATGCCATGATATGTTCACCATCCTTGATGTCTCTATCTGACCCAGATCAGAGCCTAGGTTTGGTTCAGCGAGCATGAAGTGGTTAGTATGTCATGGTGCATGCTTTACAATCTGAGTGAAATTTGGTTGGCAGCAGCATTCGAAATGAGAAATGGATCTGCTAGAAATCCTGCTTTTAGAAAGCAGAATTAATGGGAATTCACTACCACAAAGGGTGAGGACGATGACTGGCTCAGATATTATTACAGAAAAATTACATGTGGAATGAATCTGTCAGTGGCAAGGAACGTTTAAGGTTAAGTAAAATTTCCAGGATGAGATGGATGGGCACACCCTTCTACTCAGCTAACAAAATTTCAGAGGAATCTGCATGGTTGCTATTGGAGACAGGAAAACGATATATTAGACAGAATGTAGTGTCATCCAGCAAGGCAATTTTTAAAATATTCTTAAGGTATCATCTAGTTGATTTGATTTAAATAAATGATCACTTCAAAACCACTTTATACTTCCTAATCAATGGCTCAGCCTAAAGCAAAGATGGGCAACCTCCAGTGTATCTGGCCTGAGGCTTTCTTTTGCCGCTATTGGAAAGAACAGATTATTAAAGCCTGGGATCTGAGCTTTAGAGAACTGGGTTGCTAAGCTGCTGCATGGAACTGCCACTCAGCAAGCTATAGAACTGTGTCTTAAGGCTTGTCTACATGGACAGTTTCCCCAGATTCCCCCCATCATGTTTATATGACATAGGGCCAAAACCCAAAATTAGGTGTGCACTGTCTTCATGATACTCAATTTGGTACTTCCTCCCTCTAATCCCCATTTAAACAATTCACCTTTTGGTATGAGTTTTTGGCTCTCTTCACAGCAACAATGGCAGCTGCCTTCACTCGCAAAACCTGCAAGCCATCCGGTGCCATCACCATGGCCATGAGTCACTCTGAGGTAAGCACAAGGTGCCCAAGATTGATAAGATGGCTGGGTGCCTTACTCTGATCTCAGCAATGAAACTGGGCAATGAATGGAGACCATGTGGGAAGGCAGCCCACATGAGATGTAGAGAGGAGATAGCCGGTATTTGGGACCAGAATATTTCAGAGGTATCCCTGAGTGTTCTGGCATGTGTAGAGCCACACTTTCTCTGATGCATAGAACTGAGCTCTGTGATAGCTTGGAACTTTGCCCACTTTCTATTGGTCTTTCCTGATGTCAAGGCATTTGCTCTACTTATGCCTGAAATGTGGCTCTGAAGATCCTTCCCAAGTTGGATGTTGCCCCTCCCCATAAAAGTTGGATGTTGTTCTTTCTCCCTCAAAAGCATGTGCACTTCCATGTGTATGCATGCACATACATACATCTTTTTTATTATTATTTATGAATTTATTTCTTACAGTATATCATCATATAATAAACAATCCGACAGTTCCTTGTATCTTCATTATACAATTGCTACATAAAAGTTACTGTATTTTCTAGGTTTAAAAAACAAATAAACTTCCAACATATAGCATATGCCTTGTGTGTCTATTACCTTCTACACTATTGTTTCCTTACAAATTTAATATTCCTAGATAACTCCAGTCTCAATATTGCTTTATCATTTTAAATTTCTCTAATTTCTCAGAGTTAAATAATATTGCTTAGTAGTTCTTGTTTGTTTGTACTATCTTATATGTCTTTCCATTGATTTCCACAAAAAATCTTTAGTGCCTCCCATTCCCTTTCCACCCTTTCCTCTCATCTTTTCCTTGAATAATATTTGTTAGTCTGTCCATTTCCATCATGTCATAGTTCTCTTCCAAACGAAATTTTAGTCCATTTGCAGATATTTACCATTCAGATGAGCCAAAAAGTAAAAAGAAAAGGGGAAGCCTTCCTTTGCTTCTCTCTGTTTTTGTGGGCTGTTCAGAGTCTGGATAGGTCTTTCCCCAAAAGAAAACAGACACTGCACTTACTTTTCCATTTCTTTCTGGAGTTAAAGCAAAAGGCTGAATGACACCAAGGTGCAAATGTTATTCTTCTTTGACGTTCCTAAGATGTTCTTATTAATGCCGTGTGGCGGTTGGGGCCATTTTCCGGAGAGCCTTCAAAGGCTCCCGAGCTGCACCTCTTGCTATTCGGAGCCGCGTCTCTTGTCCACCATCCTAAGCCGTTTCCTCCTTCGAGCAACCTTTTATAACCCCCTTCTCCAGGGGTTATTAGTGGCAGTTTGCTGCTGCGGTGGAGCCTCAGAGGCGCGTCAACGGGTCCGGAGCGGGAGATCCTCCGTCGAGCGTCTGAGCACCGCCTTACCACGGCTGGAAGTCGCACATACATACATCTTAAAGGAACTTTAAAGGAACTGATTATACATGGGTAGTGAGATAATTTGGAGCTATCATTAATCCTAGTAAAACTCTGGATTGACATCAGTGGCCTAGGCAATAATCTGGCCTAGCAATAATCAGGGTAAAGAATTGGAGATGTGAAAAACTATCATCAAATTGGTTGGTTGGTTGGTTGTTTCATCAATTTGTCTTTGCTGAGAAAAATCCTTCAGTGTCTCCCTGGAACACAAACATATGAACAAATGTATGAACATTCAGCCTTATATAAAGTTTGGTGGCAATTCGAGACCCACAGCTCTCAGCAACTGTGCTCATTGAATCTTATTTCTGTGTCAGTTCCAACCAGGACAGCAGTGCTATTGCACTTTTTCATATAGGTCCCAGAGAAAGATGTATCCATTTCCATTCTGCATGACAAGAAAGTCCATTGGAAATATGAGTTTCTAAATTGCCTCAGAATTATTCAGCTTGTATTCTCCAGCAGAAATTTATCTGGAATCTACTTTATGCTATATCACAGTGATGGTGAACCTTTTAGAGACCGAGTGCCCAAACTGCAACCCAAAACCTACTTACTTATTGCAAAGTGCCGTGCTACTCTGGCTTTCTAGTAACAAACTCTGTGCTGGGCCGATGGCACATGTGCCCACAGAGAGGGCTCTGAGTGCCACCTCTGGCATGCGTGCCATAGGTTCGCCATCACTGCATATCAGATTACATACTCAGTGCTAACAGATCCTTCTCCAGGCCATACATTGGGCATATGGAAAAGAGAAAAATATTACAGATGCTGATTTCTTCTCTCTCTCTCTCTCTCTCTCGTATTAAGACAGACCCTCAATGCCTCCTCTCACAAATGTCAAGTTTTATATAGTGGTGTTCCACACAATAGGTGACTTTCCTCTTTGTAGGCTCTGGTAGGGATGTAATCTTTATAAATTTTATTCTGACAGAGAAGAACAAACCATTTGGCCTTTTCCCCCCTTGCTGCAAGAAAGTTGTTGAAAATGGCATAGTTGTTGAAGACTATTCACAGTTTATGCCTTATTCTGTGCAAACACACACACAGCACACACATTTTCTGTGCAGAAAAATTCTCATTTTTTCAAGCCAAACTAGGGAGGTTTTTACACTGACAAAAAAAATCCAGTTTACCTTTGGGTTACCCAATCTGCAGTGACCACATTCGTGCATGCCCAGATTTACTTCTTAAAACCAGGATAAAACTGCACTTTGTTCTATGAATTAAAGCCCTGAGGTGATGAAAAGCCCCACATTTGGCCTCAGTAATCCCATACATAATAGATAGCTCTCTATGGCGGGTTACAAACGGTCCTCAAGGGGCCGTTTTCCCCCCGCCGCCATTCGCTGCGCAGGGAAGCCCCAGCTGCCAGACCGCGAGGCTTCCCTGCGCAGCAAAAAAGGAGCAGCGAAATGCCGCTCCTTTTTTGAACGCGGAAGTGGCGCCGCGAGGGGTGGAGTGCGCCATCGCGACGTCACTTCCGCCGCGACACGGCTGGGCGCACAGCGTCCAGTACGTCAACATGGCGGCGCCCATGTGGATGGGCACCGCAAAAAAGTACGCGCTCTGCGCGTACTGGGAGGAAGGGCCGTCAGGAAGGTAAGAACCTTCCTAACCCTAATACGGCCCTTCCTAACCCTAGTACGCGCGTAGCGCGTACTTTATGGCGGTTTGTAACCCGCCCATGAAAGCTAGATGAGACCATTTTATTTGGCCGTTAGGTTAAGTTCTGAACAGCAAAGATTTGTGGCATTCTTTTCATCAGCTTTCCAACCTGCTTTTCAACCATTTTTTAAAAATTTATTTTAAATATTCTTTCCATCTCTAGGCTCTGGTCAGAAATGCAGAGGTAGGTGACAGGTGGTTGTAATTACATAATTCCCACTCAGTCCTACCATTCAGCAGAACAACACTGTTTCTTCAGAGAATAGATTTGCGGGAGCTGCTAGCAAGGCATCAGAAGAGAGAATTAAAGTGCTTTGTGCTGCACCTGCTAAATTCTTATCAGTTGCCCTCAAGTTCAGTGGAGAAGATTACCCCATAGTCTGTAATGAAGAAATATGCAACTGCTCCAGTCAGCTTTTGTACATGGGATGGAAGGGGGCACTAACATGTCTTTCACATCAGTCAATACAATTTCTTGAGGTGGTGCTCCCCTGTTCCCTTTCAGTACACCTGGGATCAAAGTCTGAATAAAACTTACTGAAAGCTCTTATACTTGCCCCAAAACAGCAAACAGAAATCTGATAAAGTAAAGTGATTTCTAAGAAAGCAAATGTGTAGGTGCTTTGTCCTTTTAAAAATGCAATTACACATATATATTTAGGGGGGAAATTATCTCTGGAACTTATGAACTGACATGATGAAGAAAGATAATGTGCCTGCATTTCAAAAGGAATATATTAACTTTTAAAATGGGAAATAGATGCTGTGGAGTGGCAGCATTGCAGGTTGAATATGATGATAATAAATATCCCCAAAAATTCTGGAGGCAGAAATGCTGACACTGTTGCTAGCAAATCTACTTAAAGAATTATTAAGCACAAGAAAATCTTCCCTCTGGAGCATCAGAAAGAAAACTGTGTCTGGTTTTAATGGCAGCATCTAATCCTGGAGTCTGACCCTGGTTGCCTCCTCAGCAAAATATCTGGACAAATAGATTAATTTATGAAAAGTCAGGAAAAGTTGTGAAATGTGTTGGAATCAAAGGGAGATTTATTTCTTGCCAGACTTTTTACTTCAGTCTTTTGAACAGTTGACAGATCTATACAGAGATAAAACCTCAGCCCTGTCAGCTAACTATAAACCATGCATTAATCAAATATAAATGGAAGCAGTGGAAAGATTTCTTTTCCTTTTCAAAGCTTCTAAATGTTTTGCTTTTCTTACATTGATGAGAGCAGTAAGTTATCAAAGGTTTAGTCCAGGAATAAACATGATGCAAATTTCTGCCACTGCCTGAATGGAGCACCCTCTCAAACAACAAGTTTTAGTTGCGAGCTAGAAAGTAAGTCAAAATGAAGTCTAAGAATTATTCCTCCCAAATGTCCTTTCTCCCCCAAATTTCTAGCATTTCAGTTTACAAATCCCATCAAAAGGCACAGGGAAAATTACCAAAGTAATCTCACCAGAGCAAATACTGGAGTTCCAGCTATGACTGTTTCACTCTTTGTGAAGATAGAAATTTGAGGACTGAAGTGAACTTTCATGGGGGGAGGGATAATTCTTATTGGGGGGCAACGTTCTAATTTCTCTCCCTCCAATAGCTACACCTCTGATTCAAGTTGCTGAAAAGATACAAGTAATATCACTTGGAATGTATAGTCAAAATTCTGGAAGGCAGTGATTCTCAGGGCTGTGGTGCAGAACTTCTCCAAGGAGATTCCATGAATGTCCAAGATACTGAGATGAGCCTTTGTCTTCCTATCAGGATTACTGAACATAGATTGTCCCATCCCATCATAGAATCATAAAGTTGGAAGAGACCACAAGGGCCAACCAGTCCAACCACCTGCCATGCAGGAAATCTCAATCAAAGCATCCCCGACAGACTGCCATCCAGCCTCTGTTTAAAGACCTCTAAGGAAGGAGACTCCACTACACTCTGAAGGAGTTTGTTCCACTGTTGAATAGTCCTTACTGTCAGGAAAATCTTCCTAATGTTGAGGTGGAATCTCTTTTCCTACAGGTTGAATCCATTGTTCCGCTTTCCAGTCTCTGAAGCAGCAGAAAACAAGCTTGCTCCCTCCTCAATATGACATCCCTTCAAATATTTAAACAGGGCTATCATATCACCTCTTAACCTTCTCTTCTCCAGGCTAAACATCCCCAGTTCCCTAAGGTGTTCCTCGTAGGGCATGGTTTCCAGACCCTTCACCATCTTAGTTGCCCTCCTTTGGACACGCTCCAGTTTCTCCACATCCTTTTTGAATTGTGGTGCCCAGAACTGGACACAGTATTCCAGGTGGGGCCTGACCAAAGCAGAATAGAGTGGCACTATTACTTCTATTGATGCAGCCTAAAATTGCATTGGCCTTTTTAGCTGCCCATCACACTGTTGACTCATGTTCAGCTTATGGTCTACTTGGACTCCTAGATCCTTTTCACATGTAGTTTCATTCAGCCAGATGTTACCCATCCTATATCTGTGCATTTCATTTTCCTGCCCTAAGTGCAGTACCTTACATTTCTCCATGTTGAAATTCATTTTATTAGCTTTGGCCCAGCTTTCTAGTCTATTAAGGTCATTTTGAATTTCGATCCTGTCCTCTGGGGTATTAGCTACTCCTCCTAATTTGGTGTCATCTGCAGATTTGATATGTATGTCCCCAATTTTGTCCTCCACGTCATTGATAAAAATGTTGAATAGCACTGGGCCCAGGACAGAGCCCTGTGGGACCCCAGTGGTCATTTCTCTCTAGGATGAAAAGGAGCCATTTTTGAGCACCCTTTGAGTTCGGCCAGTCAGCCTATTACAAATCCATGTAACAGTTAACATTGCCTAGCCCACATTTCACTAGCTTGTTTGGGGAACTCTGCCTTACTGAAATCAAGATATACTATATCCACAGCCTTCCCTTCATCTAACAAGCTGGTAATTTTATCAAAGAAAGAGATTAGATTTGTCTGGCATGACTTCTTTCTCTGAAACCCATGTTGACTTTTTGTGATTATGGAATTGCCTTCTAGATGTTCACAGATTCTCTGTTTAATGATCTGCTCTAGTATCTTTCCTGGTATTGATGTCAGACTAACTGGACGATAATTGTTGGGATCCTCTTTTCCCCCCTTTTTGAAGATGGGGACGTTTGCCCTCCTCCAGTTTGATGAGCCTTCTCCTCTTCTCCAGGAGTTCTCAAAAATTATTGTCAATGGCTCTGATACTACATTTGCCAGTTCTTTTAATATTCTTGGATGTAGTTCATCTGGTCCTGGAGACTTATATTCATTTAGGTTAAACAGGTATTCCTGTACTATCTCTTTACTTACTCTGTGGTGAAATTCCCCTATTCTGTCCTCTGCTCCATTATCCTCAGGTTGAGCATCCATTTCCTTTTCTGAGAAGACTGAAGCAAAAAAGGTGTTAAGTAATTCTGCCTTTTCTCTGTCCCCTGTTAGCATTTTGCCATCTTCTGCACACAGTGGCCCTACCGTTTCCTTATTCTTCTTTTTGCTGCGGACATATCCAAACAGTCCTTTTTATTGTTCTTAACATCTCTAGCAAGCCTGAGTTCATTCTGCGCTTTAGCTTTTCTGACTTTACCCTTACACATGCTAGCCATTTCTTTGAATTCCTCTTTGGTGATTTTCCCATTTTTCACTTTCTTATACATGTTACGTTTAAAACTTAGCTCAGTTGAAAGTTCTTTAGTCATCCATCCTGGCTTCTTGAGACATCTCCCATTTTTCTTCCTCCAGTCTAATATTGCCCTCCTCCATAAAAATTTTTCTTTCAGAACTGTTACTTTGCAAGAAGTGGGAGAGTGTCTCAGGAGACAGACATTGTCACATTTTTCCTATGTTGAATGGGGAGAGGCATTGCTGGCAGAAGATGAATAGCTATAATGAACCAAACTGGTTACTCTTAAAGGAGGCAAAAGTCTAGTTTCTCTTTTTCCATCCAAAGAGTAACTCCTACCCCACCCCAGAATAATTCTGAAACACTTAAAAAGGCTGTCTCAAAATTCTTGTTTTATTTATTTATTTATTTCCCATGCTTCTCCCAAGATTGGGACTTAGACAACATTAAAAAACAATACTCTTGTCAATAAAGCTCATCATTCACGTCTATTTGTGACTCACTCTTAACTCATGTGGAAAAGCATCAATGGATGTGGCAAGTGAAAACAGTATGTTTTGAACAGTAAGGGTTGGGCAGCCTTAGAATGGCTGAAACCTCGATTTTTAATGTAATGAATATAATGTATTCTGCCATCCTTATCCAATATTGATGCTTCTAAGCAGTTGACAGACTCATCTTGAAAATATATTGTGTAATGTATAAAGCATTAAATGTCACAACATATATAGCATGTGACAGAAAACTGTTTTGATTGTATTATCTGCCTATCCAGAATTATTGGTTGAAGCCTGATTGCTATTTTTGTTTATAGCTATTGAAAATTAATTGAATAAAACAGCCAGTTTGACTTAAGGCCGCCTTACTGGAAATGCATTTGTGAAACTGAAAGAGCAGTAAAAAACATGATAATGAGTATTGCACCTCAACAACTTAAAAAGACACACATACACACACACAAAAGATGGTGTATTTACATGGTTGTATTCAATGTCATACTAATTTTACACCTCTGAAGCTTTCTAATAAAAATACTCAAACTTGATAGTGAAAGAATGGACATAACCGTGTTAGTCTGGAATATCAGTATGTAAAAGGATGTTATAGCACCTTTGAGACTAACTATGGCAGGTTACAGACCACCAAAAAGCGGCGGCCTGCACCTGCTCCTTTCCTCGCTGGATCGGGGCCTCAGTGGCCAGAGCGGCAGCCACTGAGGCTCCGATCCGCTGCTTTCCAGGCCAACGGAAAGTGGCAAAAGGCCACTTCCCGACGGCCTGGAAAGGGGTGTCCTTGGGGCTTCAAGCCCCAAGGACACCCCACAGTGGCAAGGAGGAGGAGAAAGGGGCCGCTTGGCCTCTTTCTCCTCTGTGTCGCTGGCACAGCCATCTAAAGGCTGTGCCCAGCGACGCAAAGCTTCGAAATGGAGCTCCTTCTGGGGCCGCGGAAAGGGCGCACTAGGCGCCCTTGCGCAGCCCCACTACATCACAACCGCGCCGTCTCATTTGGAGGCAGTGCGGTCGTGACGTAGTCATGGCGGCAGCTGTGTGGAATGGCTGCCACCATTTTCTACGCGCAGAGCGCGTATTAGGGTTAGGGGCATCCGAAAACGATGCCCCTTTCTAACCCTAGTGCGCGCTCATCGCGCGCTAGGGTGCCCATTTGTAACGAGCCTATGTGAAAGATGTAACATGAGCTTTTACACATGATAGCAAAAAGGAATCAGCAGAAATATAAGGGACAATCCAAACAAAGTTATGTAACAGTGAAGTTTTACACATGTCTACTCAAAAATCAGTCTCATTGTATTCAGTGCAGTTTACTCGTAAGTGAGCATAAAATTAAGAGTATTCCTAATATAAGGTGTAATACTTCATGATTATATTTGGAGTATTCTCATAAAGTTATTAGTGTTTCTCAAGTTTATATCATGTGTGCAAAAGACGGTTTCAGATAAATTACAGTAAAATAAATGGCTAAGCATCCTAACAATACACTAAACAGGAAGGAAAATGGCACACAAATATTCCTGTATCCATTCTAGACAGTTAGTATGCACAGTATGTATCAGTATCGGACAAGAAACACAAGTCCTTTTCACAAATCACTTTGGCAGTGGATAACAATATGTGAATGCTGGAGAGTTCTCATTCCCATTGAGAAGTCCCAGTGTTCAAGGAAACATTTAGACATTTTTCCTTGCTCCCTTTCCACAAAGCCCCACATTTCTATGGTAGTCTGAAAGTAAAAGCATACCTGCAGAAATATCAATAGCTATTCATATGAAGGCTTTCACATGTATGAAATGTCAGTAGAACTGAGTCTCCCGGCTGCACACATATCTTTCTTATCTTTTACACTACAGATAGTGGCAGGAGCAGTGTGCCTGATGCTGGGATTTACATTCCTCCCTCTGGTAATGGGATGTTCCTTGAATGTGAATATTGCAGAGTAGGGAGGGAGAAATTATATCATGGCTGTTGAGTACTTTACATTTAGTAAGTTGTTTGCTTCCATAATATTCTGGGATGATTGCTAGATGTTTCTTCAGCTCCACAAGAGAAACAAATAGCCAGAGATGCATTCTAGTACAGATAGATTAATAAAATCCATGCCAAGCAAAATGGAGAGTAAAGACTTCTAAATTTAAAGTTATCTAATTTCCTAATGTCAGCCGATTGGTAATCCAGGAAAGGGTACTTGCTTGATATTACATTTTCAAATAAATTAAGCCACTTTCTCCTTTCTGTTTTGTATCTAACAAAGCCTTCCACTTAATTATTGCTTCCTTCCATTCTAAATGAAGTTTTTCATATCTTTTGGCCACAATGCAAGGGGTTTTCATTAAGTATTGGCAGGTTTTGAAAGGCAAAGAGCATTTTTTTAGTAACATTACCATTTTAATTGCTGCTATCTTCCCAAAAGAGTGTGATGAAGTTTTGACCAATTTTCCATCTCTTTTTAAAAATATTTCCCATGAATTGTAGCTGTTGAAGACTTTCAGATTTCTTTTTGTCAGCCAGATCCCTAAATACTTTACTTTTTTCCAATTTTGCAGCCTATTTTGCCTTTAATGAGTATTTGCTAGTTTGGAAATATTTTTTATTTTGCAAACATAACTGTTTTCTCTCTATTTATTTTAAATGCTGAAAATTGATAAAACTTGTTGAGAACTCCATCAGTTTAGCCATTCTTACCTACAGAAAGATGACTAAATCATCTACAAATGCCTTCAACTTGTATACCAGATCTTTTCCTTGAATATCAGGATCTTGATTAATGATGTTATTGAGAATCTTCAGAACTGTTATAAACAAAAGAGATGACAGAAGACAAGTTAATTTCTAAGGTTTTTGCTTTGTTTTGTTTTTCCCCATTTATTATTAGTGGTGCATACTGTCTTTTGTAAATGTCTTTTATCCAGTTAAGGAAGTTATTGCCCACTTTCATTCTCTCAGAAATCTCTACCATGCAGTCCCATTTGATGTTGTCAAATACCTTCTCTTGTTCAGAGTAGCATATTTTAACAAAGAAATAGAACTATTGTGTAATTTGTAATGTCTTTGTGTTGGGTTTTAAGTTGCATGTTATATTTCTGGTGTCTTTCACATAGGAAAGTGTTAAATCTGGAGTGGATTACCTAAATAGTTGATTGCCCACTGTTGGTGTTTGACTTGGCCAAGGAGATCTGGGCTTTGAGATTTTGCATTTTTGAATATTATACTTCCTGTATATCTTGGCAAATATTTTGTATATAGCCATCAGTGATGCAAATCTCAATCTAGTTTCATTCACACTTTTGCATGTGCACACCTGGGGATCAGGAAGAGAAAGCTGGGGTGGGGAAAAGAATTCTTAACACACAATAAAAATATTCAGACCAAAGTGAGCGTTATTTCTTAGGGCAGGAGACTGGGAACAAGTTTCACAGCCTTTCCATATGGGTCATTCCAGTATATCAGCCTCCCTCCACATCAAGCCAGTTGTCCATAATGACAAGAAAATTAGTGAATTAACACTAATCATGTGTTTGGTTGCTTTGTTATCAAACATAGAAGTCTCTGTCAAGCCTGCAAACATCAGTGAAACCCTGTAGCTGATAGCCTGAAGTAGTGAGTCCATTGAAGACACAGAAGAAGTAAAAAAGCTTTGGGTTTAGGTTCCTCCCCCCCAACCCCCAAATGCCTGTGATTATATTTGGAGTTGTTATTCACATGGTGAGGAAGAGTGTGTCGGCATAGTCAACAACAATATCTAGATGCTGTGTTGACAAAGATAGCCCCACCATCATGATCTTGATCCTCTGGATCATTAATTCTCCAAATACTGATTGGTTGCTAATTTGTTTGCTCCTGTTATTAGGAGAGAGGTGTATATGTGTGTGTGTTTACAGTATATAAGCCAAGCATGGTTGCTAGACTCAATTTAAAATGATGTGTCTAATTAAGGATGATTGACTAGACTTCAACCAAGTATAGGAACTAAATGTTCTTGCAAGTTCCTGATTTCAGTTCAGTTTTCTTCCCCTGTTCATTTTTCATTTAATGATGAATTATTTGCATATATGCAGTATGCTGCTATGAAGTACGTCTAGAAATGGCACAGTAAATAAGGTGATCTGTATGCTTACAATGTGTGCTACACATAAAAAAGTGTGTGCTTGTGGTGGATATCTCTCTTTTGTTATGACAAGTGAGTTTCTGGATGCAGGTTTTCCAGTGACATTATAAATAGTCCATTTTGGCATTTGTTTTGTTTTCCTACTCTTTGGAGTAGTTTCAAGCCAGTGTTTCAAGCACAAATTTATCTCCATTACAAATAATTCCACACACATAAATATGCACAGTGAGGGCTGTATGTCATTGGAGAAAAGGTTACTGTAACGTCTGAGTTCTCAATTCTTTATGTATATCAGTCATTAAAACTATATTCTTGCTGCTGAAAACTTCCCAAAGCTTTAAACAGAAAGGGTATAGTAAGGAATAGAAATATTTATGTGCATTACTAGGGAGAAATGGGGACAGGAGGCTTTGTCCCCAGCAAATGGAAAGAAGAAAAGTTTAATTATGTCATGTATCACTCTGTGGTTTCTGAAAATAGGAGGCACACATTTTTCAGGATTACCATGGTCTCCTCCTCTTGTCTGCTACTGTTATCATGTTAATGACAGTAGGATCCAGGACTAGTTTATGAGTGCCACACTCTTCCCAGATAACCAGGAAATTGACCCACCTCAATCCTCAAAAAGGGAGAGGCAGGATGCAAATAAATATTGTATTATTTATTATATACCATACTTTCTTGGCATTCTCTCTCTCTTTTTCTTTCTTTTAATTTTAAGAAGGTGGCTTGGGGGGAAGTGAACAGATAAAATGCTGTAGTCCTCCACTCTCACCAGTCTCCTTGCTCAGGAGTCTGGAATCAGCAGTGTATTCTGCTTTCTGGATTCAATTAGAATGGGAAGGGAGCTACACTCACATACCCTCCACTGTGACTGATTTGGCAGAGAGAGTCATAATCGATCCTCTGACATCCCATTTTTCCAGCTGTATTTAATATGTCCCAGTTTCTCTCTTCTCCTCTCACTTTCCATCTTTGTCCTTAGCTTACTGTAATCACTGCAAAGAGAGCTCAGAATACAAAGGCAGTTCATATTCAGTTAGCATATTCATTTAACTCACTGGGAGGAAAAAGAGAGGATGAAACAGAATCCTGGCCTTCCCAGAGTACACAGATAAAAGTAAATTGCAGCAAATTGCTGCTGCTTGTTTACTCTTCCTCATTAATAGCTTGATGACCTTGACCACACTTTGATGCTGCTTGGCCACATGTGTCCTCCCTCTCATCTGTGAAATGTTGCAGGAAGTGCAATTATTTGATCTCAGACAAAAGAATAACATTCCAAGTTTTATTTCCATCTAATAATAACCCAACTGTTTCCCAACGCTAGTTATGCATTTCTCAAGGAAGTGTGTATGTGTATGTGCTCTTCATATTGGTATAGAGAGCTGAGTATGGGTGAAGCCATAGCCAGACAACAGTATAAAAACTTGCTTCTACACTTTGTACCAATAGCAGATGTAAGAACACTTATAAAGACTATATTCAGATTGGCCTTCAGATACAACTTGAGGTGTCTTGCCATAATGTTAAATAACAAAATAATACAATTAACATTGGAAATATCAAAAGTTATATCAGAATTAATTTAACAGTCCAATTCAAGCACAATTTATTTTAAAAAAATGTTCCTAAATTAATGATAGAATAACATCACTCTGGCAATAATAAGCCCATTCTTTGGAAGCAGATCAAATTCTCTTGTACTTGCCAGGACAAGGAAGAGGAGTCCACCTTAGCTCTACTTGGTAGATAGTTCCAGAGACTGAGAACCATGGATCTATGGGAGATATCTTACTTTGGTATTCTACTAAACCCAGAATTATAATAGTAGAAGTATAGCTTGTGAGAAACAGAAACATTTCTAAAATGGGCCTAGGACACTAAACCTATTATTAGGTGTCTAGAAATAATGGTATTTTGTGTATATAGCAGAGTAAGAGTATTTCCCTTCCCGGACTGACCAGGCAGAATATCTCTGGCCTGCATTAGACCCCTGATTTAGATCTCAATGGAGTTTTATAAACTGAGATGGTTGTGTTTTTACATACACACTGCAGCTTTTAAGATTGTAGACTTAAATCATCACAGCCGTGAAAAGAGTGAATTGTCAGAAGCAATTGTTTCTGGTTTATCTTAAAGCCATGGTTCTGGACCTTGTATTCTGTGCAAAACTTGCCAAGTATGTGATAGTATGCAACATTTAGAAAGTAGTGCTCAAGTGCTGAGACTTCATATTTCTACCAGAAACTTGATATTAAAAAATCTTGGCAGAAGTCCTTTCCCATAGGCATTTGTCTTTTTCTCCTTCTTTCTTTCTTGTTTGTTTTTAGAAGCCTTGAAGCAAAATTGTCTTCACTGCACTGTACTAATCTAATCTAGGCATGAGAGACATCAGATAAACATTTTATTTCTTCTTCCTTATCCTTATCCTCTCAGATTCCATCCTCTGAAGGTCCAGACAAGGACATTTTGGCAACTGAAACAAAGGGAAGATTTCCCATCTCATAAAAAGAAAAAAAAATAATGGGAATAATTGCAATGTGATATGGTTTTAAAAAGTCCAAGACAGACATTGTGATGTAGTGGTTTCAATGCTGGATGAGGTCTCTAAAAGCCATGGTTTGAATTTCTGCTTCGTTGTGGAAACTCACTGAGTGACCTTGGAAGAACATATTCAGCCACAGAGGAAAGCAATGAGAAACCTTGCATGAGCTCCAGAACAATTAAAATTGTATTCTGTTAGATGTCTTGGAATCTGAAAGGGGTAGAGAAATAGCTAAGCCAAACTGGAAGCTGTTACAGTGGTATATACTACAGTGCACCCTTTTTTTACGTGGGGGATCTGTTCCGGACCCCCCCCCCCCCCCCCCCCGTATAAAGAAAAATGTGTATGCTTGAGCCCCATTGAAAATAATGGGATGCACCGCCCCTTGTACCCCACACGCTTCTGCGGGCTCCCTGGCGACTTACAGCGTATGTTGAAAGCTACGTATGGTGCATCTGCGTATGACACGGGCGCACTGTATCCAAAGTAAACTCAGATTAAGATGGCAGGGGTAGGCAGCAATACAAAAATTGCCATGCCTGAAACCATTTTCAATCATAAACCTTTGATAAGACTAACATCCTGATGCCATACAGTTTTTACGCAATTACTCAAGTAACACAAAATATGATAACAGAAGCCTTGGAAAGATTCAGGAAGTGTCTGGAGAAGAAACCTACACCTTTTTTCTTTGATATTTGGTTCCCATTCAGTGATGAGCCTGAAATAACTGAGTCAGTTGAACCACTGGCCTGGAACAGGCCACCCGAAAAGGGAGGTCTGCCGGTGACCTTTTTTCTTCCGGAGGGAAGCTGCAGCTGCCAAATCGTGTGGCTTCCCTCCAGAGGAAAAAGAACCCGGGAAAAGCATGCAGGTGCCGCGTGTCAGTTATGTAACAATGGTGGCGCCCATGTACACAGAGCGCTGCCATTGTTACGCTGCCACTGTGTATTAGGCAAAGGGTCTGTGTGGTTGCTGCATGGTCCTTAACCCTAAAATCAGTGCTGGTACGCTTCTTGTTGGTGGTATGTACCGCACCACTGATAACCTGATCCCAAGGACAAACAGTGTTTGATCTAACCACTCTCTACAACACATTGGCTGTCACAATACTGGAATCTGTTGCATAGGTGATGGGATAAAGGGGAAAACATTGAACTCTATATGGTGGGTGAAGCTACTACATGTGGCACAAAGATGTGATTCCCAAACTGTGTTCTGTCACTGTGTGACATAAAAAGGAGAAGGAATTTGCAACTCAAGGACAAAAGTGGCAGAGGGAGACCCTATAGCAAAACTGGTGGGTGGGAGAGAAGAGAGGGTGTGTAAGTCCCGCTTCACTTTTTTTGCTGACAGATGTGCTATTTACAGTTAATAATAAACCCTTTGAAACATATTCTTTAAGAATAAAACAAAGCAAATTATCTGTAATTGTGGCAGTAAGGTCACTCTAATATTTTTGTTCCCAGGATAGCTTTATCTTGGGGAGAAGACTTCTTTTGGAAACTCAATAAGTTATTTATTTGTAAAGTGTGTATGCTGGAAGCTATGCCCCAGGGTGGCTTGTGGAGATTGCTTTTGTTTTGGTGTTTTTGGCATTGTTGTTGTTTAAGGAACAAGTAGAACAATTGTAAAACAGCAGTGAATTTGTGCTCAGCAAGTCAAATTTCCTATGCCTGTCAGCGATGAAGGAACTCAGCCAATGGCCAATAATTTTGCATAAGTGTCCTCTGTAAGAGATTGTTTTAAAAGAAAGCAAAAGAGATCAGACAAGCTACAAGGTCAGAGTCTGTGCTCTGAAGAAGGGAGAAAGAAAAAAAAGGAAAGGAAAAGGGAGAAATCCCCATATTGCCTGTTCTCATGCAATATCAATCATACTGGTACTAAGTGAGTATTAACGCCAACTCTATTTTGAGGTAGTAAAATATTCCATAAATTAATTATGTCTGATTTCTTGACATTTCACAGTGCAGAAGGCAATATAACTGGTCTCACTTTGGACTTTCACACTGCAGCTAATACTTTATGGTGCATTGCTCTTAATGGAGCCTATGTGATAAAACTGACTGTATTACTATGCAGAAGGGAGCCTTTGGTGACCTGGAATTTATGAATAAAGATACAGGGAAGTAAAGAAAAGATCGATGTAATACGACAGATGTGAGAGCCAGTGTGGCATAGTGATTTGAGTCTTGGTCTATGACTGTATACTAGAGCCTCGGGATTTGAAAATCCATTTGCCCATAGAAACTGACTGGTTACCTTGGGCAACTCACACTCTCTCAGCCTTGGGGGAAGGGAATGGCAAACCCTCTATGAAGAAATCTTGCCAAGAAAAGCCTGTGATAGTTTTGCTGTTGCCTCACCCTAAGTTGGAAACCTAACAACAACAACAACAACAGAATGTCAGGGGCAAGACGAAATACAGGTGGTGTTAATGCCTTCTTAGTATTGAAAGCCATTATCCAAAACCATCCTAGAATGTGAACATTCCTAGGTCTGTCTGTCTGTTTGTCTGTCTATCTGTCTCTTTCTTCATACTCTTAGGGGTACTGGGGGAAAAACCCTGCCATTACAGCCTATAGTGGTAGAGATGTGTTTGCTGGTTTAAAGGGAAATGGGGATATTATAAAATGTCAAGGCATTTAGTGCCGTGACTGAGAATGTGGAGGGTGTATATAAGGCTATTTAAGGCCTCACCACCCCGTCCTTCTTTTTTGCTTTTTTGAGTCACTCCACCCTCCTGCCTCTACCACAGTGTGAGCTTTGCTGGTCACTATGGGGCTGAGTAGTGATCCTCCCTCTTTTTTCCTTACTTCATACTGGTTTTGGGGACCTTGACGATTAGCTTAGGGTTGTGTCTTAAATAGTCATTTGGAAGGCAGTTGGGGAGTTAAAGGTTTTTAGTGAACACCTATGGCACTCCTTTTTGGTGAAAGAGAGGCTTCTAGAACTGCTTATTGAGTCCATGTGACTATTGGGGGGAGGGAGAGCTGTATCTTCTGGAGGTTAATGTATAATTCTGTCTTTTCTCATCATTTAAACTGCATAATAAGCTATAATGTAACTGGGTTAAAAGTCAGGATGTCCCTGTATGAATGTACTGTATATTATGGAACCAGTGCCAGGGAGTATGATTGGTACTGTCCACTCTAGTAGCCTCGCAAAATGAAACCCCAGTCATTTATGGAAATGAGGCTTATCAGGCCTTGCACATTTAATGGAAGCATTAAGAATGAGTATAGAAAGCACTTATGTGAAACAGGTAATCAATTACTAATCAAAGTGAACTACTTGGGAAACTCTTCTTATTCACAGCTTTCTTGGGTAGTAAAAGTTAAAATGTATAATGGTAGAATTATACCTGAAGTTATGTGACCCAACATATCTAGTGGCCCTTGCTGATCCTGGCATAAGACCTTTATCTGTATGTTTGTTTTATAAATAACAGACTAAGTTGCATGGGGTAAGCTTCTTCTTCATGAAATCCCTCAGATCTGTAAGGCTGGCACTGAAAAGTTGGTATCCAGAATTCAGCACTGAAATAATATTGAACTTGTGTTTACAAGGACCTTCTCTGCATCAACATGGGCTATACTAAATGTTGCTTACATTATGTCTCTGCTATTGCTGTCACATTATGATGTCACAGGTGAATTGACAAAAATAAAGCAGCAAATTCAGAGCAAGAATGAAATAAGTCAATAGTTACATCCCTAAAGCCACCCCAGTAAAAGAGTTTGTTATGATTAAAGTTCCAATCATGTCTAAATATGTTTGGGAGAAAGTTACATTGAACTCAGAAAGTTTGATTTATAAGTATATATATATATATATATATATATATACAGATCTCATAGTACTGTCTGTATAAAGAGTAGGGAACCTGTAGCATTCCATATGATGAACTACAAGTTCCATGATTACGTACCACTGGCTTGCCACAACACCTGGATGAGCTTAGCCCCTCATCTCTTGCTTTTATTCTGCATTTAAAATGCTAGGCAATGTATTACAATATATCTGATATAGTTGCAATATTGCTATCAATATATATGCAAATTACTGAGAACTTTCAACCTTGGAAAACTATTAAAATTCACATCCAAAAGATGAAAAATTACAAAGTAGTTTGCACATTCTTGAATGTAGAATAGATCCCATGGTTGACAAGAATGAATTCAAGTTGGCTCTTCTCAATAAAGCTACTTTTTTTAGAAATCTCATCCAATGAAGCCAGAATACTCTGTCTCCAGAGGCCTAGAGTTAACATGCAAGTCAACATGCAAGAATGTGTTTCCATGATGCCTAGGGCCTAGTCCATTTACTGTATCCACGTTCAGAGAGCTTTCTGCAGCCATGTCTCTGTTTTTCCTTCAGTGAGGATAGCACACACACATCCAGGTACTAAGCCTTCTCTGACATGCATGGTCACAGCTCTTCCCATGCTCACAGGCACTCAAGGGATATTATATCACTTTGATAATGGACTAGGAGAATTAAACAGCAGCTTCCTCCAATTAAGACAAAACCCTTGTCTGTGTCTGGTTCATCTGCCTCAGGCAATGCTGTTCATGCTGCTCTGGATAGTTGAATTTTTGAAGAAGCAGTCTCAAAGCTTGAGGCTGTTCCTTGATCTGCTCTGGTCACTCATGGCAGATATTACTGTGATTACACAGAGTACCTTTAAGCAACATTTGTCAGCTGTGAGCCCATCTAAGAAAAAGTAGCTCAGCCTTTGAGATCTATGCTTCGGTAGTCTTTGGTAACTTCTAGGGATGTAATTCTTTCCTTCTCCCTCCCTTTAAGGAAGCAACAAGTAATTTTTAGCAAAGTTCTTCTCACTATAAGAAATTCTTCAAAAACTGCAGACTTCAACAGCTATTAGTAGTTTGAGACTTACTCTGCTCAAAAGTTGCAAATGCATTGTTCGATACAGCCTTTTCCATGCAGAACATAAAATGCCGTATCTTCCATAGAAAATTCTTTTTGCCCCAACAACATACAATTTTCACAAAGAATAATTCCAGAACTGAAAAGAATCTCGTGAATCTCTTCTCCCCCCCCCCACTACCATGTTTTTGCATGTTTAAAACTTCTCCAAAGGGCTAAAAAACCTGCCACAGAAACCCTGGGAACAGCATGGAGGAATGCAGGGGGAAGAATAAACAAGGCCAAGCATGTTAGTAGACATCTGCTAGTATGATACAGGAATTCAGTCACCACACCTACTCTGACTCCTACTCTTATTTTTACTTCATCTCCTCCTCCTTTTCCTGTTCTTTGTAATATTTGCTCAAGGTTCCTATTGAAACATATTATAGAATAAAAAAAATAGCGAAAGAGAAAAACAATCAATTCAACGTTCTCATACCTCACAGTGGCATGGTCCTGGTATACAAGTGCCCATCAGAGTAAGGGGAAATGGGGCTATGGTGGGCCCTCTGGGGGTTCCACTGCCTTCCCCACACACATGCTTGGCAACCAAGATGAACCAAAGCAAGCTGCTAGTGAACAAAGGCTAGAACGCTATGGCTTCCTGAATGTTCTTCACTAAAATGTTGGGTTTGAGATGAAGAATTGAGCTGTGCCTGTGTGACAAATGGCATAGCTACCTAATATTATGAACACATTTGATTTCATTTGTTGTCCTTCACAGCAATACCTTTGATTTTACTTTGTTGGTTGCTTTGTTTGCTTCAGTGTGTTCAGTACTGTCAAATGGGTAGTACTATGAATCTGATTTGATATGAAAATAGGGGGAAAGCTGTTTGTGGAGGAATCTGTTTCCCCCTCCCCCCAAAAGAAAACCACATGAGAGGGGAATACTTCTCACTGCTATATCGTTCTGCTTCTCACTTTAATGTTAGAAGATGCAGGTGTGCAGTCAGGTTTTAAGATGCATCAGGGGATAACATACTCTTCTCAGGCATACATGCTGATTTTACTTTACCCGGTTTAAAAACAACAGCATCTATAGCAGATTAACATTTTATTTCCCTCAAGAGTGTTTGTCTCCATGGCCTTTTTCAAAAGATCAGATCTGAACTGGATATGATCCAGCTCACCTGCTTGTTTGCTATATAAACCAGAGATTTCATTGATCTCTACAGAATGTCAATAGAATAGGAGCAACAGAACATATTGTGTTTGTATCTGACCTACAAGAAGGTCATTGAAAGCCCAGAATTGGTGAGGTGTTGGACATCTTTCCGGTCTTGCTCAGAATACTCACCTTGCTTAGAATTCATCCCCTCTTGCAAGCATAGATGCATTTGAGAGCAAGAATAAAAAGCTTGAGTCTTTCCTGAGTTTTTTGAGTTCAACTAATATCAGTCCCAGTGAGTACAATATGTGGACAGAGTAGGTGGAAATTGTTGTCCTAAAACATCTTGAGGGCCATATTTTCTGTGTCTCTGTTCAAAAGCATGTAAGAAACTTTACCAAGTTCTGTTCCTGTTTTACAAGAAAACTCCATTTTACAGAATTGCCCTGGCATCTGAGGAGGTAATAAAAGTCTCAAGTTGCTCCTACTATCTCTTGCCCCAGACTGAAAGCATGGAAGGTCTATTAGCAATGGGGCTTTCTAGCCCAACCACGTGACTAGATAATACACAATAGCCAAGGTCTGCATCATGATAAAATTAACAATGATGATGGAATTCTGCCATTATTGTTATGATGCCTCCTCCCCAAAACCACACCTTTTTAGCTTGGCAGTGACCCAACTGTAGGGTTTCCAAAGGGCTACAGATCAAGGAACCCTTAGAGAACCTAAACCCTAACTAATTTTATGTAATTATTATTGCCAAATATATTTAAACTCACTGAGTTAATTGTTAAGGCAAATATATTATTAACTTTAAATGATATCCTAGAATTATACAATATGTTAAGCTACATGTTATACACGTGGGTATCAACTGGAATTTAGTTCCAGGACCCCCTGTGGATAAAATCTGTAGATATTCAAGCCCCATTGTATACGATGGCACAGTAATATGTTGTCCCTTATATAAAATGGGAAAT
>NC_056524.1:158532934-158605535 GCF_019175285.1 Sceloporus undulatus
CAAGGTTGTGTGTGAGAGAAAGTTTTAATATTTTCAAACCATTGATGGTTAAATCCATGCGTGCAGAATCCATGGATACAGGGGGTTGATGGTATTATTAATTTTGAATGAAATCCTAGGAGAATATGACATATGGATGAGACTACATGTGAAAGGGATCTGGGAGTCCAAGGAGACCAGAAGTTGAACATGAGTCAACAGTGCGATGCGGCAGCTAACAAGGCCAATGTGATTTTAGGCTAGCTTGTTTTCTGCTGCTCCACAGACTAGGACCTGGAGCAATGGATGCAAGCTACAGCATAAGTGATTCCACCTCAGTATTAGGAGGAACTTGATGAGAGTAAGGTCTGTTCGACAGTGGAACACACTTCCTCAGAGTGTGGTGGAGTTTCCTTCCTTGGAGGTCTTTAAACAGAAGCTGGATGGCCATCTGTTGGGGATGCTTTGATCGGGAGTTCCTACATGGCAGGGAGGTTGAACTGGATGGCCCTTGTGGTCTCTTCCAACTCTATGATTCTATGGTACTGTGATTCCTACCACTGCCAGCAGCAGCACAGTTTGTTGTTTCTCTATATTGAAGCTTGGTTTTTGTTTGTTTGTATTTTGTTTTAACAACTACTGCTGCTAGTACTGTATTGGGGGTGGGGTGGTGGTGGATATCTAACTGATTCATCTGATGAATTTCTGAAATGGCAGAGGTGAACCAAAGTAACATCAAAACCAGCTCCTGAAATACATCTGCAAACTGGTATTATCGGGGATCCTGGAAATAGAATTCAGTCTACCCCACATCAGTGCTATCTTCCACTGCTCCGCATTTTTGCACAACTAACTTCTTGTTACTATTTTGAAGATCTCCATCTAGTTGGAGTACTTCATAGAAGTTGTCTGTCCTCACTCCTTTTCAGCTCTTGATTTCTTCACTTATACTCCCAGTGCTGTACATTTGTCTCATTAAGTTTAGACTTAGGCCCAGCAGCCCAGAATCACATAACTGAGTCCTTCCATTGGCCTCCCTCCTAACACCAACCAGTCACAGACAAGCCGAGAACAGAGCAACCTAACCTATTTGCAACTTTCTATTTGCAGCATTTTTGGCCTGTGTTAAATTAGACACTGCCTATTGTTATGTTTAGCTCATTGGACTAAATATTAATTAACTGTACCAATGGATTAATCATTAACTTTCCTGTTTTCTGAGCTCTGGGAAGTGCATAGGCACCTGCAATCAGCATACAGAAAGCTGTTGTACTGGAAAGACCTGAGCATTCATTTCCTTCAGTCCTCAGTGACACAACTGAATCTTGAAATGGGACAATGTAAAAGTCAGGCAAGCATAATGAGGTGCATAGGAGAATTCAATACAGACATTACACCACAACAGACAAATCAATGGAAAAGATTTGCAGGTTGGCATGAATCATGCTAAGTCACAATTGTGATGGTTTCTGTCTAGGCAATGCCTGATGAAGATTGATTAGACCTGCTCCTCTTCAGTGTGTAAGGAAAGTCTTTAACTGATTTAAGTGGGCTTGTTGCTGGCATTGCTTCCATTTCCTTGAACTTATTCACAGCTTTCTAATCCACGAAATACTGGCCTTTCAACTGCAGTACTAAATGAGAACATTGTTGCTGATTCTTCAGTGGTGGGTATCCTTAGGCATTAACATCCCTGGATTTACTGCTTATATTTGCTAATAGCACAGTTAAGTGATTCACTGATGTTTCTAAAGCAATAAGGTCTGTTCTTGCTTCAGTTGATTGCATGCTAGCAGTAAATGTGATCATACCATGAAACACTGGTGAGATTTTCTGAAATTTCATAGAGAGGAAGAGATATTTTATCTCCCAAAGTGTACTTGAATTTTAACTGAAAAGGAGCATTTTAATTGGGGTTGCCAAACTGAATACAGGACAGGGCTCCTGTGTCTTTAAACAGTTAACAAATTCTGGAGCAGAAGGATGTGGCTTAATCTTCCACCAGGTAGAACTAGTCAAGCTTTCCTTGTGCACTCCCATCATATTTAAAGTGTTGCACCCCTTTCCAACATTGCTGAGTGTCTGTTTATAGAGTAATAGCTAAACACTTCAGCACTACTACCCCACTTTCTACTGTTCAGTAAATAACCATGGTGGGGTGGATGGAGCAGCTAAAAGGTGAGTTGAGGAAATAAGGATGGAAGTGCTGAATGTTTCCATCTAGCCGAATTTTAAGCTATGTCTCCTTGTTCCTGGATCTATTATGTGCTAAGGATATAGTAGCCCAGTCCTTTATTCAGCCCAGTAACCTTAATTTCAGTGGCACTAGCTAGTTCAAAGTGGAGAATATCACTTTTTCTCACCATAGTATTGAAAGGGGAAAACTTTGCAATCTTTCAGAGATAGCTGTCTAGGGCCTGTTACAAACGGGCATAATAGTACGGACTGGGTCTGTACTATGGTTAGAAAGGGGGCCACCATTACGACGTCACGAACACGCCACCTACAAATGAGGTGGCGTGGACATGATGTCGTTGTGCTATGCAAGTGTGCATAGAGCGCCCTTTCCGCGCCTCGAGAAGGAGCTCCGAAACAGAGCTCCTTCTGTGGTTTGCATCACTGGTGCAGCCTTTAGACAGCTGCGCCAGAGACGCAGAGGAGAAAGGGGTCATGAGGCCCCTTTCTCCTCCTCCCCACCGAGCCCCAAGGACACCCCTTTCCAGGCCATAGGGAAGCGGCCTTTTGCTGCTTCCCCGCGGCCTGGAAAGTGGCAGATCGGGGCCTCAGAGGCTGCCATTCTGGCAGCTGAGGCCTTGATACAGCGGGGAAAGGGGCAGGAACAGGCCACCCCAAATGAGCAGTCTGTAACCTCCCTATACTTATTGTACTTTATAAAATAGAAAATGATAAAAAGACAAGCTTCATGCTAATCATGGAGCTTGCCTCCGTACCATCTTCTGCTTTTAATGTACTTTTCAGTATTCTCTTTTAAAAATGGTGTGTGTGTGTGTGTGTGTGTGTGTGTGTGTGTGTGTATATAATTGATAGTATATGTAATCCATTTCCTTTCTGACTGTGATAAGTCTATTTATCTATTTACAATTGTGGTATGTCTTGTTATTGGCTTATGGACCACTCTTGACATAGCTTCAGGGATGTCAGTTCAGTTCATCTTTATTATGGTCACAAACCAGCACAACTTCAGAGGTGAGAATTTTTCATCTGTTGAAAGCCTCAGGGCTTCATATAGTTTCAGGTACATATCAATACAGGGAAGGCAACTTTGGTAGATCTGTTGGCTAATTTCCTGCCCATGGGAAACTTCTGAAGTTTGATGGACTGCCAGAAAAGCAAAACAAACAAACAAGTAAGAAATAAAAAGCAAGCAAGCATGCAAACAAACAAACCTTGCACCCCCCCCCCAAAAAAATATGGACAGCTATTCTTATATTAAAATAAATATTTTCAATATGGTAGGGGAGTGACTTATTTAAAAGTAAATTGCCACTCCTGGAGGTTTCTAGATGTTTATGACAGAATGGGCTGAGCATTACCTTTACAGTTACTTCTGTGGTTCACCATTTCCCCAGAATAGGAGTAGAAATAATCCAGTTTGAGACTGCTTTAACTGCCCTGGTGCAATGCTAGGGAATTCTACGAACTGTAGTTTTCTGAGACACCTAGCCGTCTCTGTCAGAGAGTACTGTTGCTACAGTTTAAACTAGAATTCCCAGGATTCCCTAACACTGAGCCAGGGCAGTTAAAGCGGTCTCAAACGGCATTATTTCTTCAGTGTGTTTTGGACCCATGCTTGTAATAACTGGCTATAACAGAGTTATCCAAAACAAGTCTGAAGGTTCCTCGCAGGTGAAATATCTGAAGATTTTTGACAGAAACTGAAAATATTTTGCAAAAAGAAATGAAATTTCTTAGGAAGCGTAGTACATCCTGATTCATCAGCTTTCTCTACAGTGCCATTCTCAGTTATTCATCCTCTTCATTAACAATGTTGTCTGGATGAATAAAACAAAGAAGAAACACATACATCTATTGGCACATTTCCAATAGATCAGAAAGATCTACTCTCAGTCCCATCTCTTTTGGTGATTTCTCTATGATTGTTTGAAAATTACCTTCACTCTCAGTTGGCTTCATTTGTGTGCATGGATCATCATCATAAAACCCAGTCTGATGGGATGGGTGCCTCCTCCCCAGGCCTCATTCAAGTCATGCCAGATAGCCAGGACTCTTTCTGTGGCCAATTGTACTGGGGGAGCAATAATAACAGAGGGTGTTATCAGTACAGTAGAGGCAGATAAAGTAAACTAGGTGGAGAATGAAGAAAAGATGTAATGTCCTCATTGGTTGTTTTCTCTACTCTACTGTTTTGAAAAATGAAATGGGAGCACATTTTGTTTCCCTGTTTTGTCTGTTGTTTGTTTTCACTTGCACAAAATGTTTTTGATAGAACTGTCTGGAGGACACTCCTTTGCCCTCTGAACAGAATGGGCTTTGCCATCTGCACCAGACTGCTGCATCATATTGATATGTGCACCTGCAACAGCCAGGTACCTTTGGCTTTTCATCCACTGATGGTTCAGCAAAATTGGAAAGGCACTTTATAGATGTAAATGATGTTTACCATTTGAGTGCTTTTGGGATAGCAAAATATTTTGCAAATGCAACCCTCGTTAAATCTCAAAAGACTCTTGAAGCTAAATATCTATTGACATGAACATTTTACATGGTGGTAAAATGAGGTATCATCCGACTGAAGGAAAGACACAGAGCAGATCAATGAAAGAACTTAGGATAAAATCTATGGGACCTCGCTTTTGAAAGCAGACACACTGTCTCCAGTGGCAATCATCATCCAGGAAAAGAGAGAGTCACCTCAAAGTAATTCCACTATCCTGTATTTCAAAAATCAATTTCATTTTCATCCCAACATCACCCAATGTCATCTTTATGCTGACAGTTTCAAGTAGCTATCCTGAAGAAATTGCATTTCCGTGCTGAGTCAGATTTCCTCCCCCTGTATGTATTTGTCTTTGCTCTTCTCTGCCTGGGGGAAAGATGATTTTGATGTAGCACTTCACTCAGTTCTCCAATACAGAGTTATCCAAATTATAGCCAGAATCATAACTTATGGGTAATGGTCTTTGTTTGATTTGATTTGATTTGATTTAAGTTTGAGAGGGCTTCTTGCCCTTGTGACTCTGTTTCCATGTCGTTTGTTTCCATGCTTTTAGGATTATTATAGCCATTACTACTTCATAAAAGCACCAGGAGTCTCAGGTCTTCAAGACCCTAGAAGCGCAGGATTTTATCTATCAGTTCAGAAATTCATGATTCTCTCAGGAAGGAGATGGCTTAATTCATGATCATCTCCTCCTCTTCTTCCTCATGCTCCTCTCATTGCTATCATCATTCTATTTTTAATGTCATTTTACATTCTAAATCATCCTTCTTCCCTGTAATTTTAGATTAAAATATTACAATGACGGTCAACATAAGAGCAAACTGCTAAATATTAAAATAGAAAAATTCAGTCCAAAGCATATTAATAGAGCTATGATCCTAATACTTCTACCCAGTGCTAGCGCCTGGATCCCATATTAGGATTGGTGCTTCTCCATAGGTTTGTACTTCCAGACAAAATTTATGTAAAAGTGGGAAAGGCCCAGAATATTTGTAGCAGCATCACATGCCTTATCAAGAGACTGGAACTGGTCACTGAGAAGATGAAAGACAGCATGGGTTTGCATCAACTTTTCCCATGGTGATCTGTATGTTTTGATGATGAAGGTTTCAAAGTAATTCTCTAATTCTATAAAATACAACATATCCTGCCTTAGTCTGAAAGACTGATCATGGTCTGTGTAGGCCTGCTAAGGATATTAAAATCTGTGTTATTTGATCTATTGGTTTGGAGTGAGGGGTGGCATCATGGAAATTGTGTGTGTCTTTTTAATTGTTATTTTTCCTAGTGTGTACATTTATTTATGCATTTATACCTTCCCCTCATTGGTCATTATGTGTGTTGAGCATGTTGAGTATGGTGGGATACATACCGGCAAAATGTAACATGGAGGTGGCGGCAGTAGGGTTAGGGAGTGCGCACCATTCATACGCTCCCTAACCCTAGTACGTACTAGGGTTAGCCTAGTACGTACTGGGAGCGAAAAATGGTGCTGCCCTATCTACATGGGCTCCGCCATTTTGATGTGATGGAAGCCTAGCGTCTGCACATCCCAGCGCCTTTGTGATGCCGCAAGTATGTCATTGGCCCATTGCGATGTCACAAACACACCACAAGAAGAACCCGTTTTTGGCAGGTTCTTTTTGCTCCGCGATGGAGCCGCACGGTTTGTCCACTCGGGTCCCTCGCGAAGCAAACCAAGGCGGCGGGAGTGGCGGGTCTGTATCCCACCTATATTTTCTTTTATATTGCATGTTTTAGCCATTTGAATTTTAAACTCTGTCAATTGCTTTGTGCATGTCTATTTCTCTGCATAGTAAGCTTCACACATCTGCAGATTCTTGAGTCTAAGTGTTCATTTTCCCCAAGGATTTTCCCCAGGAGCAAAAAGGCTATTTTCAATCAGACTGTCACATCTGACATCATTCTTTTCCACTCCTGGTGACTGCTCAGTCCACTGCCTTTGTATTACTAGCTGAATATCTGTCCCCCTCTTCTCTTTCCATGGCCCTATACCTTCACCTACACTGCAGAATTAATGGTGGTTGACATTGCTTTAACTGTCATGGCTCAATGCTATGGAATTCTGGGATTTGTAGCTTTCTGAGATATTTAGCCTTCTCTGTCAGAGTTCTGCTGTCACAACAAACTACAAATCCATTATTCCATAGGATGGAGCCATGACAGTTAAAGCAGTGTCAAACTGTGTTAATTCTGCAGTGTGGTAACAGCCTTTATCTTTAAACTACCCCAAGGTGTACTGGATACTCCTTCAAATAGAGGGTTCCATCAAATGGAGGACTGTCACTTGCTAATTCTTCAAATATAGAAATGTTTTATGTAAAGTAGGACATATTTCCAACAACAACTCAAAGCTGTCTCTAGCTTGGGTATTTCTTTTTAATATATTCTTTCCACATTGTGTCCATATCCTATAATATCAAAGCAGAATGAAATGCAGTTATGGAGGTATGACAATCAATTGTGTCATGTGATAAAAAAACAGGACAAGTTTTGACGATAACTTGATATGAATATTCCATATTCCCATAGTTCAGCTTTGGAATGAGTCCACAACAATGTTTTGTAGTCCACACATGAACAACTTTTATAAAGCTTCCCTGCCTGGTTGTACTGAGATTTTACAAACTCATCATTGTGAAATAAATGAGCCCAAAAAGTTACAGGAAGAAGTGATCCACACATGACCAGAAAGAATTCTGGTTGCCTGCCTTTAGTGCTTTAGATAAGAGAAAGAGGAAAACGTTTGGGTATAAATTATGCAGTTAATCATGGTCTATGGCCAGATTCACTTGAGTAACTTTTAATTGCATGTCTAAGGTTTTTTTGATTACATGACATTAAAAATGTTAGAAAGGTGAAATACCCCTTCTTCCACCCACATCTTTTCCCTGTGAGTGAGGTTCTCAGGCACTGGGAAAACAATTATCTGATCAGATAGGTGTCATTTGCAGTAAGGCTTATAATAGATATTCTCATATGAGAAGAAAAGGGGATGGGGATAAACTGAAGCTGGCGGTAGTATAATCTGGTTTGTACCTGTCTGTGAGGGAAGCAGCACACAGAATTCATAACAATGACAACATGGGTTGTTATGTGTACCACAGTATTGCAACAAAATACCAGGTCCAGAAGAGACCCTATTGCCAAAGAAAGCAAACAGACATTTTAAGGGCAAGAGAAAAGGGGAGCCTGGAGTCAGCTAAACCAATATTGCAAATATCATACAATCCATGAAAAATGCAGATAGGGATGGCCAGAAGTAAATACAATTGCCAATAACCTATATAAGGTGGGAGAAGTAAAAACTCTACCAGTATACTTAACATGGGATTGTCAGTTGTTGGAAAGAGAGAAAAGAGGCACTTATCCTGATCAGGGAAATCATTTGGGTGGGAGCTTTCTAGTGAACCTTATGAATTAACCATAAGTATGGGAGGGGGGGATTTATGCCCGGGTGGTAGATTGGTATGTAAGTTGAGCCATTGCACTCCTCTCCAGTTCAATAAATCCTGACTCAATCCTGGACAAGAGAGAGAGAGAGAGAGAAGCAACTACTAGTGGAAGACCTGATTGCAGAAGCTTCTTGCAACTATAGGATCCTGACACAGGAAAACTAGGCTTCATCACACAAAAAGAATGATAATGTTTTTTTTGAGAGAATAGTTTGGGGGTTATATGTGAACAGAGTCCCCCTCCCACTACTGATATAGATACATATTTAATTAAGAAGAAGTGTGCTGTTATTTTTATAGAATGGGTAACTGGATATGGCATTTTCTTCTTCTGCTTGCAAATACTCCAATTTTCAAGGTGATAATTGGAGTCTTCCCACAGCTGTTTGCCTAATGAAATATGATTTCTTTCTTTCCAAACAATATGATTCCTGCAGACAAAGGAAAGAAAGAAAGAAAGAATAGAAGGGAAATACGAATAAATGAAAGGGAAAGGGAGAGATGTTGGTTGATACACACATACACAAACACACAACAGACTATTTTTTTTAAAAGTAATTTTCATGGATCTGAGTGCCTTTGAAAAATCATTTTTTTATTTTGAACTGAGATATTATCAAATCGACTCATACCTAGTTGGTATTAATTGGCAAGTAATTCCAAGGCCAAGCTGTTTTCCTCTCATAAGTCCATAATAACAAATGTCACTTACATTCCAGTATATGCAACTGACAGTTTTAATCTGAATGTACATGAAATTTTAAAGACAATTTTTATCTATGACTTTCACAGAATAATAGCTGTTACTTCTGCTCTTGTTTCAGAGATATTAGTGTTTATGCTCACATGCATCTTTCAGGTGTATTCCTGTGATTGCTGGACCTCCCAGAAGGCTAGCATTATTTGTGTGGTTTATAGTCTAGGCAGGAAACAAGCCACCTGGATGGAGGATTGGGTGGAGATTTCAGTTTCTAATTGATAATAATTTGCCAAAATTCATAAATCTCCCCCACCTCAAAATAAGTCCACATTTGTAAATGTCATACTGAAGATGGAAATAACAATTCAATATAAAACCAGGTTGAAACAGGGACAAGCATGTGAACTTATCTGGCATGTAGCAACATTAGTCTTAATGGGACGTGCCGCCCCTTGTGCCTTGCACGCTCCCGTGGGCTCCCTCGTGGCTTTCAGCGTATGCTGAACATTGTGTGCCTGTGTGGGTGCATGTGTAGCATGTTTAATAATAAATGCTATATAATACATTACAGTAAACACAATGTGTTCCATAAGACAGATTTCTCTCAGATCCTAGAATATCAAATGAGCTGTGTGTTCACATCCACCCTGTCTGTCAGTACACACTGTGTATTACACATTACATATCTTAACTTATCTATCTAAGTATCTGCCAGAGAGCCAGTGGACTGTAGGGTCTGAGTGCTGGGCAATGACTCTGGAGACCAGGATTCAAATCCCCAGCCAGCCATGGAAACCTATTGGGTGACCTTGGGCAACTCACCCACTAGCAGTTTCAGAGGAAGGCAGAGACAATCCCCTTCTGAAAAATATTGGCAGGAACCTCCTGTGATAATGAATCACTATGAGATTTCTCCCCCTACTTTGTTCTGTGTTATTATATACACAATCACACATACCCCTCAGGCAAAGAAACATATTTGCATACACAGAAATGCAGAAACAAAACATACACTATTTTCTCCCTTTATCCCTCCTCTTAGATAGACAAGCATACATGCTTCCCCCTCTCACACAACCTCAGAAACAGAAACACACATATTATCTGCTTCCCTTACACACAAATACACAATCCTCCCTTCACACAGATACATTACCTCTCACATAAACACATCCTCTTTTACACAAATACACATTGCAGCTCACTCGAAGTGGTTACTACAGCCCACTATGAGGCAATATGTGCTAACTGGTGTTGCATTTTCAGTGTTTCTCACAGTTTTGAGGATACCTGAGGTGTGCAAATTTGGGAGAAAATGAAGCTGAGATATTTGTTTATCAAGCTTAAGGGCTGTAGTTAAGAATCCCATATGTTCCACCATTTTATGGTCAGGGCAAACCTTGATATTACTCAAAATGAGCACCCACTTCAGGCAGCGGGTGCAGGGGAGCAGTAGGGAGATGCAGGAGGACACAGTATTGGATGCTACGCTGATGTCAGGTCTGGTGGAAGATGGTCTCTCATCTCCAGCATTGATCTCTCGTTCTGTTTAACCTTCATGGATGGAATGAAGGGCAGGATTCCACGACATCTCTTTCCACTGGCAGGAGAAGACCTTTTTAATTTTACCGAGTCATTTATAGCTTGTTGTTGTTGTTGTGTGCCTTCAAATCATTTTGGACTTATGGTGACTCTAAGGTGAACCTATCATGTAGTTTTCTTTGCAAGATTTGTTCAGTGGGGTTTTTCCATCACCTTCCTGTGAGACTGAGAAAGTGTGACCAGCCCAAGGTTACCCAGTATGTTTCCATGGCCCAGCAGGGATGTGAACTTTGGTTTCCACACTCCAGAGGTATAATCCAGTACTCCAAACACAGTCAACAAGCACACTGGCTTTCATAGCTAATTCAGTGTAAATATTATTTCTTAGGTTCATATTATTTTTAGGTGTTCTAATGACTGTTTAAATTTTTGATTTATAATGTTTTGTTAGATATTTTAGTATTCTGTAAGTGCCCTTGCATCCCAAGCATAGGAGTGTATATTGGATAAGAAACACTGTATTCTGCAGAGGAAATATTTTTGTGCTAAAATATTACTTTCTGCACAAAAGATGCAGTTTCGTGCACAGAAAATGTGGTTTTCTGTGTAAAACAAACATGTGCAAATTTTGTGCAGACTAATTTCTGAATTGCAAATAGCTTTCAAACACTGTGTTTTTCAAAGATTTTCTTGCAGCAGGAAAGAATCTTGCTTAAAATTACTTATTGTTTCCTTATGGAGGAAACTCAATGGGGACTTTGGGGCTGTGCACACCGGCCATAAAGGCCAGCCTGGGGCCAAAGTTGGGACAGGCTGCATAGCCTCTTACATTCCTAGTATTCAACATTCAGAAGTGTTGTAGAGAAATTACTATGTGAGAAGAATCTTTTTTCTATGCAGAAAATGGGTTTTACTGCACAGAACACAAAATTTCCTGCAAATGAAATCTGTATTATTTTGTACAAAAAATAGAGGGTTGGCAACAAGCTTAATTCCCCCCCCCCCCCCAAAAAATAATTCCTATATAACAATTTGGAATATTTGAATAGATGGAGAATACTGCAGCGGAATATTGTTTTCCCCTGTAGCAGGAAGAAAACTACTATAAAATAATTATCATTACAAGGACAAAATAGTCAAGGATTTTCATCCCCAGTTAAAACAAACATACAAATTTTTAAAAAGAAAAGAAAAGAAATAGAATAAATGTGCACCTTTCCTATACGTGAACATTTCATTTACTTCATATTTATTTGGAAGTATAGGATCTAAAGAATGAAGGATGGATAGGTTTTGAGATAAGGATGTTAGGCTGGATACAGACTGCCCCTTTTGGGCAGTCTACACATGCCCCTTTCCCTGCCAGATGGGGGCCTGAGCAGCCACAGCAGCAGTCCCGGAGACCCCGGTCCACTGCTTTTCCAGGTCTTGGGGAAGTGAAAAAATGCCGCTTTCTCCCAGCCTGGAAAGGGGTGTCCTTGGGGCTTCATGCCTCAGGACACCCCAGGGATCCGCTGCCGGGAGAGAGCTCCTTCTGGCACAGCAAATAGGGCACCTTATGTGCCCTGTAGCGGTGTGAGCACGTCACGGCCGCACCACATCGTTTGGGCATGGTGTGGCCATCACGTCCAAATGGCGGTGCCCATCTCTACAGGGCACCGCAATTTTGACGTACAGAGTACGTGCTAGGGTTAGGAAGTGTCTGTAAAGGACGCTCCAAGGCAACCCTATCACATACTCAGTACGTGCTAAAAGGCCCATCTGGAGAGAGCCATAGAGAACTACTGACATGATGAACTTTTAGGATAGGATATTCAAAGATATTTTTAAAAGGGTTTGTAAGGAAAATTCCAGGAAAGTATGATAAATATGACCTTGGACTGATGACAATATTCACAGTTCTGTTCAAATTTTTCTGTTGCTTTCAAATAGACCCTCTTCCTTTTCCCATCACTTAGGGCCCGAACAGACAGGCTAAAATAAAGCTGCTTCGGGTCACTTTGGAGTTATGCTATTTATATGACATACGTAACTTAACAGGCCAGAAGCTGCATCAAACATTATTTTGTATGGCTTTGGTGTGGCTTCTGGTTTCTTAGGATGCATGCATCATTTAAATACCTTACCTCAAAAGTTATATTCTACATTTTCAGAACTTGTCTCTTATATATTATATGACCTGTTGTTTAAATCTACAAGGCATTCTATTTTGTTCAGTAGGAACCACTTATTCTGTTGCAAAGACAGCATGAATATTTTGGCTCCATGTAGGTTATTCTTTCCCATTATGCAATTTAGTGAAATCATAATGTTATATCTAGATATAGATATACATAAGTAGTTAATTAGGTGGGGGAACACTTCTGAACAAGTTCAGCACTTTACGAAATCTGAGCTGCAAGCATACTAAATATAGGACAAGAATATAGTTATCAATTCCTGCTGATGTGTACAGACCAGCTTGTTCAAATTAGCATGTTAGCTGTGGCTCAGTTCCTGCAGTCACTGCACCAGAACAATGCATGTGACCTCCCAGATTGCTCTCTTTGTTCAACAGATATGCAGAATTAAATCAAGGTGTTTTTCTTCTCCCCCCCTTTTTCCCCCCTTAAGAGGATGTGCTTTCACATTAAGTTCAGGTGGAAGAGTTAGCAATTTGATGCTCCAGTGACTTTGAGACAGTCTTTATTTGAGCAGCTTCCCTTTTCATGTTCTAGAGCTCTCCCACTAAATGTATTTAAAGGGAAGAAAGGGAATATGTGAGCTTTCTTAGCTGGAGTCGGTACTGGCCATAGTCTCACTCTCTCAGAATCCCAGAATTCCACAGGATGGAGCCATGCCAGTTAAAGACATATCAAACTACAATAATTCTGGCAGCAGCCTCTGAGTATAGTAATAGGGGAAGAGTAAAAGAGAGATAGGAAAATTGAGGGGGTTATCAAAATGAGAGATGGCCACATCCAGTTTTGAATCTGATCCCACTCAGCACCATGATGTAGTCCTGGGCAAATTATTCCCAAATGAAAAATGGCTTTTACATGGCTGTAGTAGGTTTTTTATACTCCACTCATTCTGTTGCTAACCAGCAGGAAATGACAGAGATTATGATTACTATGTTTATAAGCAATTAAATCATGAACAATATTAGAGGAATTGTCATCTTTACATATTTTCATATTATAGAACATTATAGCTCTGGCTACTGTAATTCAGAATGTAGAAAAACAATACAGTGCAAAATAACCTATTAAAATCTATTTATCTTAAATTATCACCATTTTAGTTTAAATGGCCCAGCTGTAAAAGAAAGTAAACCACCTTACCAACTGACATGAACAGAACATCATTCGTTCCAACAGGAGAATAATTAGAAATGTGAATTCAAATTCAAAATTTTTAGGATATACATTTATCGATTGGGTCGAGATTCAGTTTTCAGGTGTATCTGAGTAAAAACAAATGAATGCCAGGGGAAATTTTGTTGGTGATCTGTAATGAAGGTAGCCAAAGCAGAACTGGGTCACCGGATGTTTAAGATGAGTAAGTAGCAAGGCTGCAACACAGCATATCCAAAGGATAAAAACTTTGCCACACAGAGTTGCCTTGCCTTGTTTCTTGCACAACGTTTGTAATATTTGGTGTACATATTTATGATAGAGGTAAAGTGAACTAAATAATCCAGGTGGATTATTGCCAGGGTTGGCGTTTGTCAACACAATGTGCACCACCACTATAGTCTACAGTCCTATTCAAGTCCAGCTGAACTAGCTGGAGTTAAGGTCAATGTTAACCCTCCCTCAACCCCCCCAAATAAACACTTTTTTGTAGCAAAGCTGAGCCCATAGATTCTAGAACAAAGGACAAGAGGTCTTAAGTGCTAGTTGCCAACTGGGGAAACGTCACAATATATATAGAAGAGGACCTGGCTAAGGAATGTATGCCTAATTTTTGGTGCTCAATTGGGGCAAAGAATTAACTGGAAGGCAATGAAGATATTGTAACAGTGATGTTTCTGGTTCTTAGCATGTCATTCTTAAAAACAACACAACAACAACAAAACAATAATAATGTGAACCACTGACATATTTCTGTAATTTACACACAGAGGGAAAGGTTACAATTTCGAATCCATTTCAATAATGTCATCATTTTACCTTCCCTTTGTATCTGTTCCTTTAACGGTTGCTGGATCAGGAACAATTAGTAGATAATAAGTTTATCTGATTTCTAACAATCTAGAAGTTATTAAAAGCACAAGAACAACTCAGGCTATTTTTTTCCAGGCCATCTAACAGCTCTAAAATATCCTCATGATTTTCTCTCAACACTTTGAATGATGAATTCACTTTTCCTTAGTTCCCTTAAATTTTTATAGGTGTAGCAGATAGATAAGTGAGAGGGACATTTTAGAAGGCATATGCAAGTGTTCTTCATTCCTTGCTTTGCAAATCCATTTGAAATGGGTAGCTAATTTATGCTAAACCTTTATAAATTTAATTTTGGACCCCTTGACACCTCCAATTAACTTCACATAATTTGAATGTGTGATAAATATTCTTTTGAGGATTATAGCATTTAACTACAATACAGAAAATGTCTGATTATATATACCAGATATTCACATATAGATTCCTCTAATGATAGACTGAATTCTTTAAATAATTCCTAATTTCAGTTTTAGACTGCAAAGCGATCGGTTTGATTAAGTTTAAAAAATGAAAAGCTACTTTAATCCCTGTCACCATAAGCTGTCCTTAAGTTTAAACAGCACTGCTTCTAGCATGGTGTTATATTTAATGATATTTCTAATAAAATTATTTGTTTTGAAATATTTTAGATAGTATTTAAAATATGGATTTAGGCCCACTTTCTTCTATGTTTTATCTTTCTGCCACATGCAGTTTTAACTATTTTCTCTCCCCCTCATCTGACTTTCAGTATGGGAACCAGGTTAGGAGAAATGGCTTTAAATATGTGTAGTCTGATGAAGCTAAATAGGAAAGGAGCCCTTTTCATTCCCCTCTTCCATGCATTCCCATAAATAGAGTCTGACCTACACTTTACATGGAAACATGTTTAAGAACATTACATTATTGTCCACACTTGATTGGGGCCATGGACTTATCAGGAATTCATTACAGCTATTCTGAAATCATAGCTCATAGACAGGGATGGAAAATGACTTAATTGGATCTTAGAGTCTGAACTAAAACACCTCATTCATACTTGACAAAACTTGTTGCAAGGAGACATGAACCTTGCCTTCTGGCTCATAGGTTAAAGTGAGAGTTAGAGACATAAAGAGTACACAAAACAATGTGCACATTTTAGAAGTCGAGAAGCGAAAAACATACACAATTGTATTTTAAAAAGGTGAAAGCATGGTTATGTTAGAGGCAAGGAATATGTAAATTAGATGCAGGGGATGTGAATAAACAGGTAATTCACAAATTCCCATGTGAAAAACTCCTACAAAGAAAAAAGGAAAATGCAAGCAGGATTTGGAGAAGTGTAGCAAAATCAAGATTTGGAGATATTGTTCCCTTATAAGAGAAATAGGAATATTTTACAAAGGGTTTCTTCTTTGGGGCTCTAGCTGATATTATGCAAACTCCAACTTTCATTAAGGGGTGGGAGGAGGTTTTTTGCCACTTTTGATTAAAACTCTGCACATACAGTATATACTACAGAAGGCATATAGCTATTCTCACATTCCAAACATGTTTTTGAAATGTTGGCATCTGAGCCTGGGAATCAAACTAGAGAGTGATTAGGAATTATGTCTTGGTGAAAAAGGAAAGACTTCAAAGAATTTTTCAATGGGGACCTATGATGAAGTTCCAGGTCCCATTTCCACATCCAGTTTCATGCTCCCAAAATACACTCCACACATCCAGCTGAATAAAATAATAATAATAATAAAAATTTTATTTTTATACCGCCCTTCCATAGTCAGGGCGGTTCACAGCAAATATCAATAAAACAAAATAACATATACTCAGTTAAAACAATTACACAAACAACAGAATAAAACCCCTGTTAGCCCGTCCTCTTTGCCACAGAAGAAGAAGGGAGGCCCACTGGACTTTAGTCGGGGAATGCAAGCTGAAATAGAAAGATTTTAGGTCCTTTCAAATTGGGCCAGGGAGGTGGCCGAGCGGAGCTCGTGGGCAGCAGCGTGTTCCAAAGGGCCGGGGCGCGATGGAAAGGAGGTCAATGGAGCGGTGGGGTCAACCTAGCCCCTGGCACCCTAAATAATTGCTGCCCAGATGTTCTGAGGGTGCGGGACGGAATGTACGGGGAGAGGCGGTCCTTCAGGTATCCTGGCCCAAGCCATTTAGGCTTTATAGGTCATCACCAACACCTTATATTGTGCCCGGAAGCAAATAGGAAGCCAATGCAGCTTTAAGCACCGGTGTTATGGCTGGCCCTGGAAGTTCCAGTGACCAGCCTGTGCGCCATTTCTGTACCATTTGTAGCTTCCGGGTTTGGTATAAGGGTTGCCCCATGTAGAGTGCGTTGCAAGAAATCCAATCTCGAGGTACCAGAGCGTGTGTCTACCGTTCAAGGTCCCTCTGGGCCAGGATGGGCGCAGCTGGCGAATGAGCCAAAGCTGATAACAGGTGTTCTTGACGGTCGCATTCACCTGAGCAGTCAGGTGAAGCGACGAGGCAAGAAGCACCCCAGACTGGCACCAGAGTCCTTCACAGGGAGCATGACCCGTTCAGGACAGGGAGTGGAACTACCGCCATTCCTGGACCAGGGGAACCTATCACAAGTACCTCGTTTTCTCTGGATTCAGCTTGAGTTGGTTTTCCTCCATCCAGCCCCTTACTGACTCCAGACAGGCCAGAGAGAGAGAGACGCCATCCTCAGTCACTGCATCAGTCGGAGACAAGAGAAGACTATTTGGGTGTCATCAGCGTACTGATAACCCCGGCCCCATGCCTCCGGATGATCTCTCCCAGCGGTTTCATGTAAATGTTAATAGCATGGGAGCAGAATGGCTCCTTGAGGGACCCCAGTTATAAGGGCCCTCTCATCGGGCACCACGTCTCCCAGCTGCACCATCTGGGACCTCCCAGAGAGGTAGAACCGGAACCACTGGAGCGCAGTGCCCCCGATTCCCACCTCTGCCAGGCGCCCCAGAAGGATACCATGGTCTATGGTATCGAAAGCCGCTGAGATGTCCAAGGCACCAACAGGGACCCGTTTCCCTGTCGATGCCCAGCGGAGAGTCATCGACCAAGGCGACCATGGCCGTCTCAACCCCGTAACCCGCCCGGAAGCCAGTTTGAAATGGGTCCAGATAATCCGTTTCATCCAAGACCGCCTGAAGCTGGATTGCAACCGCCCTCTCGATCACCTTCCCCAAAAATGGCCCGCAGCGACTGGCCGATAATTATTATGTACCGGGGGTCGAGGGAGGGGGCTTTTTTAATAAAGGTTTGTATCTATGGCCAATTTTAGTTCAGATGGAAATTGCCCTTCCCTCAAAGTGTATTAATAATCCGGCGTAACAATAAAGTTACCGCCGGTCCCCCTGGGCCACTAGCCATGAGGGACAGGGATCGAGAGAGCAAGTGTCTTCCGAACACGCGGGATCTTGTCCACATCACTCGGTACTTACCAACTCAACCGATCCAGTTTAATGGAGTCCCGGAGGCTCTGGACGCCTCTACCCTAGGTTCTGCTTGAATGTCGGCGTTAAGACCTTCGCTTTTCCGCGAAGTTTTATCCGCGAAGAAGTTATTAAATTGGTCGCAGCAGGCCTTAGAAGGTTCAAGGATCTGGTTCGGGCGCGGAGGGAGCTGAGTTAGCTCCCTGACCACTCCTGACAACTCTGCTGGACGCGACTCCACGGACGCGACACGAGGCACCATAGTAGAACGAGTTCTTAGCTGCTCGTATCGCCTCTCCGTAGTCCTCTAACCGTTGGTCTAGGAGAGCTTGTCGTCTAAGCGAAGGTGTTTCCGCCAACGGCACTCTAGCCGTCCGCAGTTCCCGCTTCCTTGCCTGGAGACTTTCCGTATAACCAGGGCTTACGCTTGGAAGCAGGCCTGAGAGGGCGTTGGGAGCGGAGCGTACTGTGTATAGCCCTAGAGAGGACCGGTATTCCAAATACCAGTCAGGGCATCAAACAGAGTCGCCGTCACTTCCAACCATGTACCCCTCTAAAGCTTCCTGGAACCTTTTGGGTTCCATCAGCCTTCGAGGTGTGGACCATCCTAACAGGTCGCCACCCCCAGGGGATCTGGGTAGATCCTTGATTTTTGCCTCCACCAGGAAATGATCGTCCATGCAGGGGGGAATATTAGATATTTCCGCCCACGGATTTTCCACATCCGAACAGAAGACCATACCAAGTGTTTACCCCACATGCGTGGGACCCACAATCAGCTGGGACAGGCCCATGGCCGCCATGGTTTCCCTGAATTCCCGACGCCGCACCGGGTGGAACATAGCTGGCGTGTGGGGGATGTTGAAGTCACCCAGGACAAAGTAGCCTGGGCGTCTCCAGCATCAGTTCAGCGACCGCTGTGTCCAGCTCGTTAAGGGGTCCGCTAGCGCACGGAGTGGCCGTCACGTACACTAACAGAATCCCCAGACTGTCCCTAGCCTTTGGGTCAGGTAAATACACTCGATATAGGATGTCTGTCGGATGTGGTTCCTGGTGAGGGACAAGGTTTTGTATGAATCAAGGCCCACCCCCCCCCGCCCACCTAACCTGGGCTGGTCCTTCACCGAGAACCCAGCAGGCAGGGCCTGAGCCCACACAGCGTCTCCTTCAGGCCCAAGCCAGGTCTCGTAATGCAAGCCAGGTCGCAATTACTGTCCTCCAAAAGGTCGTGGAGGGTGTGGGACTTGTTGTTTAATCGACCTGGCATTGCACAGGAGCAGCGACAGGTTTGTGGCATGGTTGGCATGACCCACAGGTCCCTAGGTTGGGAGGGGAACAGGAAGGGGAGATAGATATGACACATCGATCTCGCCTTCCCTGGAACGCAAGCCCCTTCTCCACCGCCATACCTCCCCCTGCCCCACACTAAACTCAATGGGAGCTCGCTCATAACGATGTTATCCCTCTCTCCCCAGACCATGCATCCCCACATCCATAAACTCCCCCCACCCCTCCAGCAATTAAGAGAGCAGAGGTTGCCACCTCAGGCACCTCTGCTCTAAGGCTAACCCACAACCTCCCTAACCCGATAAAACTGTGGTCAGTTTGTGCAGCTGCTGCGGGTGGTAACGCTACGGAGTCCCGCAGCGGTTCCCTGTGCAGTCCGTGGGCGGCACTCCGGGCAGTGCGCAGATGCGCACCTCCCAAACCCCGGGAGGAGGGCCGCCCGGCCAGAGCATGCGCTCCGCAGCAGCGGTGGTCCGGTGGGGTGGGAGCGGGGGGCGTGGCAGGAAGGTCTGGTTGCCCGGCTTTATGCTCGCCGCTCTCACCTGGCAAGCCTCCTCCTTGCCTTCCTCCAGTTGTCTCTTTAAGGGCCCTCTCACCAGCTGCCGCCAAACGCCAAAGCAGCTGTAAGAGTCCTGCAGCGGTTCCCTGTGCAGTCTGTGGGCGGCACCTCCCGGGGTGGTGCGCAGATGCGCACCTCCCACACCCCGGGAGGAGGCCGCCCGGCAGAGCGTGGCTCCGCAGCAGCGGTTGGTCCGGTGAGGAGGCGGAGGGGTGGGCCTGGAATGTCCAGTTGCCCGGCTTTGTGCTCGCCGCTCTCACCTGGCGAGCCTCCTCCTTGCCTTCCCCCGGTGTCTCTTAACGGGCGCTCTACCAGCTGCCGCCAAACACCAAAGCAGCTGTAAGAGTCCATATTTTTATTCCATTTAGCTAAAGAACTTGGTTGATCTCTCTTGAAATAAGTCTTCACTGACCTGGGATCCATTAACACTACACAGTTATGGCAGGTCCTAGGTTTCTACAGAATGTGACCAAGGAAGTTGGAAGTGGAGCAATAGTGCTGTAATTGTGTAGTGTGAATGAGCCCCTAGTTGCCAAGACCGGGGCAACATCTATACTGCAGAATCAAAACAGTTTGACACTGCATTAGCTACCATGGCTCAGTGCTATAGAATCTGGGATTTGTAATTCTGTGAGATATTTCATCTTCTCTGTCAGAGAACTCTGGTGGAACAATGAACTACCAATCCCAGGATTCCATAAAATGGAGCCATGACAGTTATGGTGTCAAACTACATTAATTCTGCAGTGTAACAGTAGTCTTGTTTGAATGTAATCAGTGGTATAATATCACCTTGTCCTTCCCATTTTGCAAAATGAATTAATGAATCAATGAATATTTGAGAGAGAGAGAGAGAGAGGAGAATCAATATCTGGTTTCAAAATTTTCCAAGGGAGACTCTGAATATCATCCATTCCTTCTGGCATTTCTGCAAATTCCTTGACACATCAATTTCAGATCCAGCATCTGTACTGACTAAACTCCTTTTAAAAGAGCTAGTTTGTCAATCTATATTAAAGTGTAAAAAGATTGATGACTTTTCAGGGCAAAATCCTTCTAAATATCTTCTTGTGTGACTTCAAGTTGTTTCTGACTCATAGTGACCCTAAGGCAAACGTATCATGGGTTTTCTTGGCAACTTTTTTCACAGGGGTTTGCCATTGCCATCCTCAGAGGCTGAGAGAGTGTGACTTGGCCAAGGTCACCTACTGTGTTTCCATGACTGACTCAGGATTTGAACTTTGGTCTCAGAGTTATAGTCCAATGCTCAATCCACTATACCACACTTGTTCTTTCCAAAAACTTAACATACTGCAGATCACTGATTACTATCATAGTTCTCCTCATTACGTTTCACCTATTTTTAGACTGTTAAAAATGCCCCACCATTTATTCTTAGTGGTTGAAAGATGTAAGAAGGCATGCATGGTCATTCCTTTCTGTCTTTGTTTAAGTAGCTATGGCCCTGAACAGACCGGCGATAAATGCCGGCATTGGGGCAGAGTAGGGGTACAGTGACCATGCACCGCATGCCAGACTCCACCCTCATGCTAGCATGATACCATGCATGCCACCACACGGCAGGAGACATCACAGTACTCCCTTGGCACAGTATGTAAACATGCTGCTCCAAAGGAGCACTGAAAAGCCTTGACACCATCGGCTATGGCACCCTTTCCATGGCACAAAAAGAAGCCACTTTTTGCAGCTGCTTTTTGTGCCACTGACCTGCTGGGTTGGGGCACGGCATGCAGTTGCTGCATCCCTGATCTGGCAAGGAAAGGGGTGGCATCCCACCATCCCTTAGGGGCCATCTGTAAAGTTCCCAAGTCTCTTGACTTATGATTTTGCTAATAAGAGAAATATATAAGAGCTACATAGTACAGTTGAAAATGCTTAAGTAAACTTGTGAGAAATGGAAAACAGATATCTTCATTTATTTATTTTTTCATTCTCTGTTTCAGATTCAAAAGACACTCTCACTCACACAGATAATAAACAGTAGCTCTGGCATTTATGAAAACCTCAATATGTAAAGATTTCTCTTCAGATTTACTTCTAACCCTGCCACCTTATTTCCCCAGATTTCATTTTTGAAATAAAATGGTCTGGTAGGCATTTTGTAGAAAAGGATAAAATAGGTATTTTTCTTAACAGTATGTGTTGTAGCACCTCTGCATAACAATCACTTTTTATGGCTTTATTTTAGAAGATAACTTTTGTTCTTCAAGGCTCTCTAAAGTAGAGTCTGGAGAAGGTACTGGAGAATGTAGAAGCTGTTGGAATTCACCCTTGATACTTTTTTGATGTGAAATCTTAATTTTTTTAAATATCACAACACAATTGACTAAGTATCAGAATTGAACTATCAACAGAATTTAAAAAAAACAACTACTACAATCTGAATCACTTGTAATTTCTCACTGGACATAAAATACAGGCTACCCCTAAAAAAGGTAATCCCCACAAGACAAAAGCTGGGGGGAAAAAGAACCCAAACAGACCAGGAAGCGTTAAATAATCATTGAGCTTATTAAAATTGCCATTATTTTAAGTAACTAATAAATGCTGATTTAAATAACTTTTTAAAATAATTGTTGAAAAAGTTAATTAAAGTGGCCCAATGAATTAATTTTTAATGAGTTATTTCTGAACTCTGACTAAAAGAGACAGTGAGAAAGAGAATGAGAGAGAGAGAATGGAAACAAGGGAAGGGAAAAAGAAAACTGGAGTCCTAGAAAGTATCATAACAGTTTAAAATGGAGAATTAATGGGGATACATAGAATAAGGACAGTAAGATAGTGCTTACGTCAGGGATTCGTTGAAATAGTAACACAATCCAGATGGGTTAACTGCAGTTCAGTTAAATTATCCTATTGCTCATGTGGGTTCTTTTTGCGCGTATAGCGATTAAGATTTGTTTTTAAAAAAAACCACTCCCAGGGTCATTTTTCTTTCATGTTCAATCTCTAATTAAGCTTTTTCATTATTGAAGCTATTGATTCCTGTCTTGTAGACTGCTTGAGTATTTTTGAAGGTTGAGAGGAAAAGAACCATTTTGCTAGAGCCTTCTTGGATTTGACTGGTATATGTTTGCTTTATTAAAGGTAGACCTTTTGATGGCACCCTCTCTCCTTCTCTCTGTATATGTGTTTAGTCTTTTGTGCTATTAGTTACAGAGTTATTAGGGGAACCTGCAATTAGAAAGTGAGATTATATCTTTATTATTTGTATTAGTATAATTATGAAATGTCATGGGGGAAACAACTTAGCATACAAAAAAGCTAAATCCGCTTGTCTGACTGATTTAGATTTCACAGACTCCCTGTTCTCTTTCTTAATCCATTTCATTATTAACACTCTGTGTAAGTTTATATTTATTAATATGCAGCCCATTCACTACAGAAGATATATAGCTGACTAGGGATGGGGTGATATACTGAACCAACATTTTGTTGTAAGTGTAAGACTATAAGTGGTTGCAACATTTTTGCACTGTTTTTGAAGAGAGAGAGGTGTGACATCTGATTCATTTCCACAAAGATTTTTGACTTCATGGACTCTCTGCCTCTCCGATTCTTAGGCTCAATATTGCACACTGATGTTCTGATGCTGTTTTGCAAAACTGCTGTTCCCACACATGCATCTATACCTGTAGGCCCCCATCTTCAAACAGTATAAATTCCAGGGTAGGAATATGCATAAGTGTTATGTACTTAAGCTGATGTAAAGCCCACTGTGTATCCATTAAGAAGTATAGTGCTGATGGGAATTATGCATGTTATGATGTCAAATTTTGCCCTGGGAGTACTTTAGAAGGAATAATTCTTTGACTTTTCCCACTGCTGCCAACCTTGTACACATCCAGTTATCATTATCCACTATCATCTTCTTAGTTACAATCAATGTACTGATAATATGAAATAGAGGCAACCTATAATCTACTGTGTTGTTGTTTCCAACTTATGGCAACCCTGGGACAAAATGGATTTTTCTTGGCAAGATTTGTTCAAAGAGGGGTTTCTTCTGTCTTCCTCTGAGGCTGAGAGAATATGACTTACCCAAGGCCACTCAATGGATTTCTATGGCTGAGTGGGGATTCACACCTGGTCTCTGGAATCAAAGTCCAATGCTTAAAACACTACACCATGACACCATGCCATGTCTATTATAGATCATAAATCTACTACATATCTCAACATGGCATGTTTCTAGAAGAAAGCTGGTAGTTTGTTAAAACTGTGCTTCTATATCTGATTGAGAGAAAGAGAGAGAGAGAGAGAGAGAGAGAGAGAGAGGCACTACAAAGAAACAAAAATACGCTTGTGGTCTGCTAGCAGACTTACTCAAAGAAATACACTTTAGCTCCATTTATGTGTTACCATACCTTTATGGTTACTGTTGTTATACCAGTTCAGGGTATATGGCTCCCATAATGCTCTGATAATGTGTGAAAACATTAAGCTTTGTAATTCAGTCTTATTGCCTCTTTAAATTCATGCCAGCACTATTGATTCCATTGGGAAGTGAGCCATTTTAGGATATTCTGAGACTGTGCACACAGTTTATGTAAAATCCAGTTCAGCCTGAGCCTTTTCTCTTAGGTACAGATTGTCCAACGTGGATTTGATCCTCATGCCCCATCAGCTCCAGGTAGCTGGTCCAATGTTCATATACTATGGGAGCTCTGGCACGCACGCACGCACACACACACACACACACACACACAAATAGTAGGGGCCAGATGTCAATTTAGCCATGGATCTGAAACTGCAGATATAATCTGCAATATGGTGTGCATTAATGGGGTATAAAAAGCCAAAATATATGGAGCTGGAACTGGAGCTGATATGATTTGATCTTTATTGTCTATGCTAAATTGACAAACATCTTAAACATATATGCTCTCATTATATAAATAATGTTCCCAAATGTTATTGTCTTTAATGAATAAGGATGTCTTGACAGGCTCAGACACTGTACTGAAAAGAATTACCAACTACTGTTAAGATTTTTCACCCCTGTGGAGCAAGGAAAAACAACAGTGCTTTTGGCTTTTTTGCGCAAAAGACTTGTATTTGGAAGTATTTTGCGAAGTAGAAATTTTTGTATTAAAAATAATTTTCACATACACGCACACACACAAAATCCCCAAATTAGAAGAGACATTTTAAACCCCTTTTTAAAAGCCATTTTAAAACCTTACCCAGCATGGGGGAAGCTTTTTCTTGTGTTTTTGATTTAATGTGTGAAACTGATCTAAGTAAAGATTTCCACTCCTGCCAAGGAGAGGGATAAGAAATATACAGGCCTTTAGATGTTATTGGTTGTCACCTCATAAGATGTCTCTCTTGTGGCTATGAAGGCCTTGGCTAATGAGAATTAGAAAATAGCGACATCTGAAGAGCTATACATTCTCTACCATGGCATAAACTAAAAGTCTGACTGAGCTTTATTCATGTGCAACCAGTCAGTTGTACATGTGGTTGTTTATTGTTTCAGCTTGTGTGAGGAGATGTCTAAGGCCTCTTCATACAAGCATTCCTCAGGCTGCAACAACAGTCCATGGTTCTCCTAAAATGATGTGTGCGCACAGCTCCACAACAGACTGGCTAAAAAGTACAGAATTACACCAGCTAAGCATTGCCATATCTTAGTTCTCAATAGGATCTTGGCTAAAGAGTATTCAGAAATCATTCCTAAGAAGCCAGCATCTATAGTATTTTATTGTTTTGAATAAAAGACATGGATATCTCAGCAACAAGCTACAAAGTTGGAGATGGTGATGATTTGCTTGCTGAGATATGGGCTAATTCCAGGAAAGAAGATGTGAGGGCACAAAACCTTCACTCTACTCTTAAAAGGCTTCCTCTCCCCTAAAATATAGTGATCTCATCATTTTCATTACGCTCATGCAAATATTGTAATTATAATATCACATGCATGCAGGTATCTGTGGTTCCATGCTTGCAAGAAACATAAAAAGATAAGAACAGAATTTGCATCTTACAGCAGAGAGGAAAGAATGCTAAACAAATAAATCTTACATTACTTGATCCTGCTCCTATAAAGAATGGCATTCATTTCTCTCTTGGCTAGAAGCAGTAGTGTGATACAAATGGTACTAGCTGTTGCCCATTTCCCAAATGCCCAGGAAGAAGAATATTTAAGAAAAGAAAATATTATTTGTGTAAAGTAGTTTCTTTTTTCTCTTCCTGTTGCAATGAATGTTGGCAGCAAATTGTGAAATGGATGCTTACTGCCAAGGCAATCTTTCCTTGGGCTGTTGGGAGAATAGAAATGTGCACTGCCTGTTCTTTCCACCATTTGTCTGGCCTTCACAGAGCAGACCAAATGTAAATTGCAGGCAGCTTCATGGTTTTCAATCAGATTTCCTGCATCACTAGGCCAGTGATTTCTCTGCCAAGCTCATATTGGTTTGTGGCAGATGTGAGGCATGTCTGAGAGGTTTCTTTTTCCTCCTCCTTCTCACGTTAACGGAACAAGCCAAACTTTAGCAAGATGTGTTATAGATTAACAAGTGTACATGTTGTGCCTTTAAAATCTTGTAATGATTATTGAAAGGCCTGTGGACATAATTTGCTTCATTCATTTGAGGAAACTAGTCCAAGGAGCAGCACCAACGTAGGCCAGTATTGTCCTTGTATTTTCACCACTAATTTGAAGTGAGAAGCCAATATACAGCTCATTGTGAAGCATTGAACAGTCTGTTTCTCTCTCCCTCAACCTCAATTATCCAATGTTTAGACTACTTTTATTTATACTGTACATCTAAAGAGTTAACTTAAATTTTCTCATCCATACCAAGACTGAGATAACTTGTACCAAAACATTCTACCATCCTGAGTTATTTATTTATTTATTTATTTATTGCATTTTGGCACTTTTCTGGGGGAATAATATTTTAAATGTAACAACATCTGGAGGATCTGCATCTGCAGAGAATGACACATGAGCCAGAAACTGCCATTCCCACAAAAGGGAGAATTGTGGAACATCTTTCAAGCCATTAGCCATTAAACCAACAACAAAATTGAAAAACTTGAGGACCAGCCAATATTATTCACTACTCCAGGACATGTCCATAGACTTAATAGAAGCCAAAAACCTATCTTCAAAAGAGGATTTTAACAAACAGCCCCAAAGCAAGGAGGGAGGCAGCCAAATGTGCCTTCCTTTCATATGCCACAACAAATCCCTTCCAAATTTGGAAACACTACAGATCGCTTAGGTTATCTGTTAACCTATTTATTTTTGTCATTTATATCCTGCCTCAAAATAGTTCACAGATAACATTAGAACGCACTACAGTAGTTAGAAATGTGATGTACCTGAGGACCATTAATAATCTTTGAAATATAACAAAAGCAGTAGCTAGGACTGCCCATGCAGCCTAGCAGTCTTTGCAACCTTTGAGAAATGAATTTGCTAGTCTTTTAGAGATCAAAAGAGCAGAGCTTGAAAAGTTACTTTTTCCATTCTTGTTATTTGTTGCAGTTTTAGGAGCTCCAGTATATTGTCTTTGCTTATTGCCACATGGGAGGGAAGTTTTTTCTCTCTGTGTGTGTTTATGTGTATGTGTTTAAAGAAAAGAAATGAGCATTGAGTAACTTGGTGTGCCACCAAGTTTTCTATTGACTGATTCTCTGTTCTCTTTCTCTCCCTTCCTCCCTTTGATTATATTCCAGTCATGACATTCCATTCAAATGTCTTTACTTCTGCTTTAAAATTATTGTGTTGCTTTTCAAAAGCAATGTTGTTACACCTCCCATTAATTTCTTGATGATAACTTTATTACATGTAGTTTATACAACTCCCAAGTGATGCTGTTGGTTAACAGAGTAGTCTTAGGGCCTTACCACACAATGGTGTTATGGCAGCATAGTGATTCAGCAACACTACCAGTGATCATGTTCTACTACATGGCAATATTGGTATCCTGACATCATCTCATCATAGTGCCATCACAAATATGCATTTTTGCATGCTGGGAATAATCCATTAAAGACCACTTTCACACCACCAAAAAGCAGTGTGTTTTATTTTATTTTCTGCTCTGAACCTGCTTCCTTCAATGAGAATTCCGTTACTGAGTGGGATGTGGGCAGGTTGAGGTGTGGCCTCTCCCCAGGTGTGCAGGGAATAATACACTGACTACTTCTGGTGCTTGGTCTGAGAAAATCACTCTTAGCTGCAGCACCCTAAAAGGTTAGCACCACAATATGAAAATACTATGATGGCAGAGTGGCAAGGAAATGTCTAAAATGCCAATATACACACTATATACAAGTTCAAATCAAAAGTTCAAAAGTAGGCAGTTTAATCTGGATGGGGCAAAATTGTGGGTGAGGTGTCACCACCATCTTTTCTTGTTCAACTTTTGGTGAGAAAAGCTTTTGCCTAACAGGCATTAGTACAGTCTTTCCACTATGGTGGGATAAAAACCAAGCAAAAGGACCAATTGTAAAAGGGGAGGAAGTTATGACATGGGTGTTACAGAAGAGAAATCTGTGTGTGGAGCATGCAAATGGCCAGATTATTGCAGCAATGCAGCAATGTGCAGTACAATCCAGTATCCCTGCTGCTAATGGCTGGAGTGGATTAATGTGGTATAAAGACGAAGTGTGGTAAAGCTTGAGTGGGACACCATAAGGAAGAGCAGGTAAAGGAAGGTTTTACAGCACAGTGTTGGCTTCAAGAATGACAACGACTGGCTTTCAGCCCTGTGAAACCTAGCTCTTAGTTTTTAGTATGTCCTTATGACAGGTGCTCAGTGGGCTTTCCTGGTCCCATGTTATAGACAGGAAAAAGCAAAGACAATAATACTGTCTAGTAGAGGTTTCTGGATTGTAATTCTGAAGATCCTTCATGACTTAGGTATACCATCTAAGGCTGTTGGGAGTGAAAAACATGTGGAGAGTCACAGGTTTCTACCCCTTCTCTAAAGAGACAACAAATCTTATGGCCATCTTAGAGTCGCCATGATTTTTTGTTGAGGACAAATGGACAGGTACCATCAGTCTGGTATGCCTTTTTTCTGAGCAGTTATAGGAACAGAGAGAGCAGACACAGAGACTGGGCTGAAATGGGCCATTTTATTTTAGCTATAAACCTATTTAATATTTAACCCCTGAGATCTACAAAAGTGAGGGGAGCAACCAAAGAGCAGCTGAGGCAGGTGGTCAACCTGAAACCTCTTCCCCCTAGGTAGATGCAGAGAATCCAAAAGGTGGACAGCCAGAAACTGGGTTACCCCAAGGAGAAACCAAAAGCTGGCTTGTTTCACAGCCAGCCTGCAGCTGGAAGGACAACCCCAAAACCCTCAAGTTGCATGACTGAAAGTGAGGACTAAAGCCCCAAAGAAAGCCTTCTTCCAAACCTCTAATTGCATGACCTAAAGAGGCAGCTCCAGTGCCCTCCCCTTCACCAAATGCCATATGTGCTCACCAAATTCCTGCTTGTCTCTGCATGCCAAGTGACCACTTATTTAAGACCCACCACCACAAGCCAATTGTCACAATCCCCAGTCAGCAGTGTAATAGAGTAGGCAAAAAAAAAAAAAAAAAAAAAAAAAAAAAGATGAAAGTATATGAAAAAGAAAAGAGAAAAGGAGAGGAAAATCCTTTCCAAGACCCAGATTGATCAGCAAAGCTTACACTGTGTTAGATGTGGGAGGGTGAGCTGACGATGTCAAAAAGGGTGAAGAGGGAGGATCAGAACCATACAATTCTGCCCCCTGAACTTTCTGTGCTTGTAGCACCATAACACAATTTACCCTGACCTCAAAGGCCTCTCCCTGCCTGCTACACTGTGCAGTGTGGTAAGAGAGATGGAGTACATGCTTCTTAGTTTGAAGCATGAGATTTAACAAATCTTAGCTGAAAAATCCTTCCCCCCAAAAAAAAAAACTGAAACAAAATATTACATGAAGAAAAATATTAAATTGAATTCCCTTTGACATGGTAATAGCATTTAATTGATTTTAAATAGCTCTTTAAGAATCTTCGTGAACATGCTGTTAATGCAGATGAATGAAACACTTCCATTATGTTGGATCAACACTTTCTAAAGAAGTTATGTCAAAAGGGGAATTAAAATTTTAACATCTGGAAGGGAGGATGGTGTGGGCTGAAAGTGTGCAGGCTGAAAGCATAGTTTCTCTCTTCACAGGAGGGAAGTGTCGCTCAGTGGAAGAGTGTGTGTTTTGCATATAGAAAGGTCAGGTTTGATTCTTGTCATCCCTAGGTAGGGTTGATTAGATTCCTATTTGAAATTTTGGAAAGGCCCTGTCAGTTCAGTGTAGATAATGCCAGAGCATGGTAAAAAATTGTTCTTACACACACACACACACACACACACACACACACACACACTTACACATTTTAACCAGGGCATAGCATTTGTAATTTAATATTTTAACATAACATGTTCATAATAATACGAACAAGGTTTAATCTTATTACTGATTTGCTGTGCCCGCTGCCTAAGAGGCCTCAAGCAAGGCAGTCCCCCTTCATTGTGAATTCATTGTTAAAAGTTTATTTAACATGCTAATTCCTCTGATTTCTAATTCGAAGGGGTGGGACCTCAAACAAGGACTCAAAGAAAAAGTCAATCAAGAATCACATAGAAAAATTACCACGGTGGATTAAAGAGTTGTGGAGTTACGTTTAAATGCTGATGGATTGTGATTTTTGCCTTGGACATTATCTTGGTCCATCCTCCAGACTTGCAGACTTGCAATTAATTCCAGAAACTTCTTTGTGAATGCCTTGCTGGCTTTTTTAAGTTCATTGACACATTTAGCAATACTTGTTTCATGCTTCATGAGCACTCCAAATGAATAACTTGAGTAATATTGATATTATAACTTTTCTTCCTCCTTATAACAAGATGAAAGGCTGCCATTTAATTAAAATCTTTTAAATATAATGCCTGTGTGTGTTTGTGGGCGCAGGGACATAGCCAGGATTTTGGAAAGGGAGGGGGGTCCAGACTAAGTGCCACCATTATAATGAGGCTTGGGTGTGGTGGCGCGACAGCACGCACCATTCATTCTATCTAACGGAAGGGGAGGGTCTGGACTCCCGGACCCCCCCCCCCGGCTACATCCCTGGTGGGGGAAGGGATTACAAACACACATACATGAAATAATGAATTATTTTTGCAGGAAAACAATATAATACATGTCTTGCCCTGTCTATTTCTCTCATTAAAAAAATCTGTGAAGGTCCACCACATATATGTTAATACAGAAGAAAGTCCCATTGAGTGAAATGTGTCCTGGTCCCAAGGCATATGACTGTAACCTTCATTTCAGAAAGTTTCTTTCCCCCATATAAACCAGAAAGGATATTCTTAGATCTTTAAGGGGGATACAGACAGCCCAAAAGGGACGGCTTAGAGCCAGCCCTTTTAAGCTGGATCAGGGCCAGGGTAACCAGATGCCCAGTCCCTGTCCAGCCAGATTCCATCCGAAAAAGGAGCGGATAAGGTCCACTCCTTTTTGGGACAAAAAAAAGCTCTCCCTTCCCCTATAGAGCTGGCTTTTCCTGCACAAAAGCCGGCTCTGGGGAAAGTGGCATCTAAGCACCATGCCTACAAGCAAGAGAGAAGCTGGGTGGCACATAATCACTGGTCTGGCTTCTATCTCACTTGGGGTGTGGTGCATCTAAATGCCATACCTCCAAGCCAGCCCCAAGCAAGCTCAAATGGACTGTCTGTTCAGCCCCTAAGGCATCTGTTTCTTTGTCCAGCTACCCACCTTTTAGAAACCGTTGATGGCAGTGTTCATAGGGGGGAGATTATCAAAGGGTATGATAATAAAGATACTGTGGAATTCTGGCTTTGGAGTTTATCAGACAAGGGAAATTGGAAGTATAATCCAATGGCAATCTGAACGCAATTATGGGGTTTAACGTTATTGCATGATAACCCACTACATGTAAATTTGGGCAATGGGAAATCAGTCCGAACGCAATCATGGGGTTTCACATTGCGTGATAGACTGCCACAAACAAATTCGGGCAATGGCATGCTATTTTGGGCAATGGGAAGCCAGTTCGAACGCAATGCGCATTCACGTAATTGCACTAAACTAACGACTTTAAGTGAATGCGTTCTGGCCCCACTTTCTTTTCGTTTGAATTTAAGAGAAATTCCTCCCGTTTGATAAACTCCTTTGTTATCAAGATTCCTAATTCTTTAACTTGGAGATGCCAGGAATTGATCTTGAATACTTGCCATGGACCATGCATAGAAAACATGTGTCCTTGCAATGATCTATGCCCCACTTCTTAAGTGTAGAGGGCTACATTGGATTCAATTATTTGGTAGTACAGAAAAACATTTTGCATATGACCGAAAGCACTGAAATATTCCTCACCAAGATTTACTCTAACCTTGTGGTTTACCAACTGATCCTTGTAGCCATGTGTTAACACCATTTACATTTTACACTGGATCAGATTCCTCTAATTGGGATAATGTCCTTTGTTATTTACCTTTTCCAATATACACAAAGAATAGGCATTTGTAAGGTGAGTGAACAAGATATATATCAATGGGAATGGACAGAAGAGAAGATAGAAGCAGATCCATGGCCCGTCATTAATGGAAAAGAAAACGAAATTTTCTCTGAACACAAAGTTTCCATTCAGAGGAAATTTCCTCTCTTGGAATGATTCAGTGACACTAGAGGGAGGCAACGATTCCCTGACTATGAGGAAGTGCACCAGGCTTTCACACACATGCACTTCCTCACTGTTTTAGAGCTGATTGAGAGATAGTAAGGGCTGGTGTGATAATTTTTAAAGAAGCTGGTCAGGGGGAAGGAGGTTACCTAAAGCCAAGGTAGGTAAAAACCATATGGCTGGTGGTGGGAGTGTGGGAATGTTGTGTGGAAATCAGAAAGGAGATGTCATGAATTAGCCAAGAGGGCCCTTAGCTATTACAGGACCCCTTGGTATACTGATTTTCCAGACTAACACAGCTATGTCTTTGAGATATAAATTAATTAAAGAAGTAGATGTGTCTGTGGACTTTTCTTCTTTTAATATGCTGGTGGGAGAGCATGCATGTTCAGTAAGACAATCTGGAGGCAGCTGATGTTTTCCTTGCCTATTGTAGACAGGCACACATGGCTACCTTAGGATCAGATAGAGAGGAATCCCATCACACTCTGCTTATTATGTTATTTTCTGTAGTCATGGTAATCTGTGTTTCTCCAACCCTTCTCCATCATCTCAGTCCCAACCCTGCATTAAAACACACACTCAAACAGAGAGAGAGAGAAATCTTCCAGCCTGAGGAAGAAAAAAAAAGGTGAATCACTTTTTTATCATACACACACACATGTAGTCCAGTCGATCCCCTTCAGTATGGTCACCAATACAGAATGGAAATAATATTTGGGGCAAAAATGAAAAATGGCATTTAAAAATGTGTTCTTAAGTGTCAGCAAATCCTGATGAGGAAGATACTGGACTATGGAGAATATTCACAGCTCACAATATATTCTGTCAATACTTGCATGTGGTATTTTGCACAACATTTTCTCCACCAGAAATTAGGATTTAATTCTTCACTAATTTTGTTTCAAAATTTTTAGCAATTTTCCTCCCACTGAAAAAAAGTCTTCAAAAACCACACAGCTGTACATAATTTGCACATAGATATTTTGTGCAAAAACAACAATACAATAATACCTTTTTTCTATGCAAATCAATAATGTGCAAATTCTATGAAGAATAAATCAACAGTTACAGCATTTTCTGCACTAGAATTAACTTTTTTGCATTGAAATGTTATTTTCCACACAGAGAATGCATTTCTCCCTCTAGCATCCCTGAATCATCTCAAGGGGAGTGGATTTTCTATGAACAGAAACTTTGCGTTCAGAGGAAGTCCAATTCCCTTGAGATGATTCAGGGATGCTAGAGGGAGCTACGATTACATGACGATTGAGGAAGCATGTCAGGCTTTCAGACATTCACACTTCCTCCACGTTTCAGAGACGTTTCAGGGATGAGTTACCAGTGATTCTACCAGTATGGAAATCTTCACTGTCACCATGCATTGAGCCCTCTGATGTCAAAAGAAGGCATCCAGCCATGTGATCAAAGCTGAGCACCTCATTTTTTGACCTTAGAGGGAGTGACCTATGGCAGTGGCAGCAGCGTCAAGCAGTACAGTGGGATGTGCATCTCAGTAGCCACCTGCCATTTCGAAAGTTTACCCCAGGTAGTGGTGGGACACTGGGGCAGCTTCAGGGCCAGAATATTCCATGTTGTTCCCAGAGGTACTCAGCCATAGCAGTTTCACATACCATGGTTTCTATTCTGAATCTTGACTTCACATGCCTAGTGTGACCAGAATCACCAACTACTTTAATCAAGAAAAAAACAAGACATAGTCATAAAGGTACTGTAGCAAAGCATTAAGGGATTGAGAGAACCAGAATCTTCATACTATAGCAATAGAATTAATATCGAAAAACAAAAAACCAGAAACAACAGAATATTATGAATCCAGCTTTTCCCCTGCCATATTACTCCAGTTTAATACAGATTTGGGGGGGAAATAGATGATCATGCTTTTTCCATATGGTAAGTTTGTCGTCTGTGTTCATATAGTAAATTTCAAGGTAACAATAATGTTTCCTTTCTATGGTAAAGAATTTCTGCTCTTTCTCTTTGTCAAGTCAGCCCATTTTATCATATGATTTTATATAAGTAATACTTTGGGGAAAGGAAAAGTTAGTGGTGAAGCAAATAAGAAGTCTTCCATCTTGCAGAGTAATGTTGGCTTTTATTTATAATTTCATTGGCTGAGCTGTATGCCTTCCAGAAACAGGTAAATAATACTTTGCAATATGGGGAAGTTATTTTCATTTATTGAGATGTTGGACCCAACAATCTGAAGATGGCAAAACACACACATATACCAAAATTAGTAGCAGTAGAAAAGAAACCCCCTTAGCTATTGGTCTCTGAAGGGACTAATTTAGTTATTTGCTTTGTCACATTAACTGTTGCACTGGGGTGATTTTTACAGCAAAGGGCTGTTTGGACATGGGTTGCCGAGATCTAATCATAAATTACAGAGCAGCCTTAACCACTTGAAAATGTCATAGCATGCTACACTGTAGAAGTAGTCACTATAGTAACCAGTGTGTGGAACAAAGGATGAATGTGTTTCTGAATGAGAATGTTTAGCATTTGGCCTTAAGCGCCAACAGCTCAAAACGATTGAGCTTTGTGACATATGCTGGCTTGATCTTTATAAAATTGGAGGCTATATAGAACATTAAATCACCACATAACCATTTTCAGAATACATGGACTTGTCAGTATCCTTTAGAATATGAACACGACCTCTTTGAAACCCAAAAAAAGTGGTTTAGAGTGTTTCATGTGTGGCATAGTAGGTAAGGTAGATTTGTAGTATTTTTTGAAGGGAAAGAAAAGGTCTTATGGTACCCCTTTTATTTCAGGTTGAACAGCTTGATTAGCAGAAAACCACCTTGGAGAGTGAACTGCAGAGGTAGCTCTTTTCCTAATGCCAGCTTGAGTGAACAATTGCAAAAGTGGAAGGGTGTTCTATGTGTTTCTCTGTACCATTTGAAACAAAGAATGCTGCACCATCTGGACCTTAGAAGAAAGTTAGTGATGAAAAATCAGTAGGACCCCGATTTGCACATAGAATCATAGCGTTGGAAGAGACTGCAAGGGCCATCCATTCCAACCCCCTGCCATGCAGGAAATCTCTTAGGCATTTTAATACAAGAAGCAGAATTGTTGGGATACATAGATTCCTCTACAGCATCGTTTTTGATACAGGAATATCCCCGTATTCCTATTTTCTATGTATTACCTAAAATTCATAAGGAAGGTTTCCCTCCACCAGGTAGACCTATCATTTCAGGGTCAGGGTCCCTTTTGGAACCTTTATCCCAATATTTGGATTCATTCCTGGTACCATTAGTAATTGAAGCACCATTTTATATTAAAGATACCCGTCATTTCATACAGAGTATAGAGAACACAGAGATTAATCCTGAGGGATGTTTGGTCACCTTGGATGTAAATTCTTTATACACTTCCATTCCCCATGCTGAAGCCAGAGATGTTGTAGAACTTTATCTGCACTCTAAAAATGTGAAAAAACCTCCCATTCATTTCTTATTGGATATTCTGGATATTATTTTAGAAAAGAACTATTTCAGGTTTAACACTCAATTTTTCCTTCAAATTAAAGGGGTAGCGATGGGTAGCCCAGCAGCTCCAAGTATTGCCAATTTATACATGGCTCATTTAGAATCTACATATATTACTAATCCAGATAAGAATCCTTTTCATAAATATTTACAATATTATGGAAGATATATTGATGACATTTTTGTCATATTTTCTGACAGATCTAGAGTTGAGAACTTTTTCACCTGGATGAATTCTGTAAGCCAACATATTAAATTTTCATGCCAGTCCAACACCCAGCATATTTCTTTTTTAGATGTAGAAGTTTACATTCATAATCATAAGATTGGAGTCCGTAATTTTCACAAGCCCACGGACCGTAATTCCATGCTACATTTTTCCAGTTGTCACCCTCACCATCTGAAAAAAAAACTTTCCATATCCTCAATTTCTAAGATTAAAAAGAAATTCTTCCATCAACACTCATTATGAAAGGGCAGCTGATCAGTATCAATTAGGAATTACAGGATAGAGCTTTTCCTCCTCATATAGTCCAACATGCTAGATACAGAGCTTCCCTCAAAGATCGCTCCACATTATTTCTCCCTTCAAATAGTACAACTGAGAACAGGATTATAGGATCCTTCACCTTCACTCATGCTGCTCATCATATCAAACATATTATACAAAAACATTGGCATATAGTTCAGAACATTCCAGGCTGTGCACAGGCACCCATTATAACTTTTCGGAGAACTAGAAATCTCAAGGACTCTTTAGTGCATACAGATTTTTATGAACATGCTCAAGAGCTTTCTCATATAAGAGGACATCACAGATGTGGCCATTGCAGCTGTTGCAAACAATCTTTAAACATAAAATCCTTTATCCATCCCATATCAAAGGAATGTTATGAATTAAACTCATTCACTAATTGTAACTCCCTGAATGTCATTTATGTGATTTTATGCCCTTGTCAGAAGATATATGTAGGACAAACTTCTAGACCTCTAAGAATTAGAATATCTGAACATAAAAGTACCATCCGCAATAAAAGTTTAGATACCTCATTTGTCACACATTGGTCACAATTACATCACTCTCCAGAATCCTTAAAATTCTTTGTAATTGAACAAGTCAAGTTTGGTACTTTTTATAGTGGTAACAAACACACTAAACTCCTACAAAGAGAATCATTTTGGATTCATAAGTTGTCATCAAACATACCCAAGGGTTTAAACGATCGGTTGGATTTCAGTTCTTTTTTATGAAATTGTATATATTGGTTAATATTGTACATATCAGAGACAGATATGGATATGGGAAGGAGACCAGGCAGATTATATAGAGCTATATTATGCTCATAATGTATTTAGAATGAGTCAGAGTTGTTAGGTACCTTTCAATTATTATAAGTGTTATTATGCATTCAGCTATGGTTTGGGCTTACTTTATGGGACATGTAGGATAGTATGTCTCTAGAGGATATACCTTTAAGAGAATTCAATGCATCATTCTATCACCTGCAGCCTATTGCTGAGGTAGAGTATATTATGACTTACTATTCCTGTGAACTTGTACCAGCATTCTTCTTATCAGTCAAGCCAAGCTGTTTAATGTTGTGGGTAAGATATAATGATTCAATTTTGTTTGTCAATTATATTATATTTTATTGTGTATTATGTTACTGATGGTAATTAATGTATCTTTGATTGTCAACCTTGTGCATTTAGAAGTATGGAACACACAATGTACTATATTAATCCGGTTATGAAATTAATATGCTGATGAAGACCTTGGTGAGTCGAAACGGCCACACAGGACTCCGGAGGTAGCCGTCCCATCTGAATTCAACCTATAAGGACCCTGCTACCAGCCAATATTATCAGTTCCAACTTCAAGTTCATTTGCTCCAAGCATCATCCATTATTATTGCTTTTTAGATTTTGGACTTTAATATTATGTTGCAGCAGTAGAACCACTTTCACTGCTAAAATCAGCAACATTGTTCACATGGACTGTTACCACTCCACTCTTCAGATATATATTGGCTATCATTGATGTCTCTTGTAATTATGTACTTTGATATATATATATATATATATCTTGTGAATAGAAATAGTCCAGTTATTACACAGATCTCTTGTTGTTCCCTTTTTGTTCAGTCTGTCTAAGTGTAAGCCTGCTGCTCGTTAGCTGGTATTTCATCAAGATCTCCATTCCTTTTCTTTGTGTGATTTATTTTGCAAATTATGAAAGATACTGTAGAAACATCCTGGTTATGTTCTTGCTGGCTTAAGTCATGTAGGCTTCAAACAGCGAAGGGATAAGTGGCAAACTCCCTTGAAGTTAAAACAAAATGAGGCAGGATCATGGTGGTATGTAGAAGGAGCTGCTGCCATCCCAGTCCTATGGAGGGAGAGTGCTCCCACCCAATCCTGGCAGTTGTCCACCTCATTATACGTGGAGAGGGCCTATGTATTTCAGTATAGTACCCACTTGTGTACAGTGGGGCCTTGATAACCTGCTGGTGTTTGGTTCCAGGAACCCCCATGGATACTCAAACCCCATTATATAATAATAAAATGGTGCCTATTATATAAAATGGCAAAATCAAGTTTTGCTTTTTGGATTTTCTTGAGGAGGGATGTATTATTATTATTATTATTATTATTATTATTATTATTATTATTATTATTATTATTATTGCCCACTTTTCCCAAAACTGGGACTATGTTAATGCTGGGTATTTGAAACCATGGATGTAGAATCCATGGATATGGAGGGATCACTGTATTCTAGACATGATGAAGAAGATGATGATGATTCTACTTGTTTATTCAGGGGATTTACATTGTAGTACTTTTAACTCGTCTTTTAAATATATTATTTTAGCCTTTCTTAAAAAACAAAACACATGCATCATTGGTTTCTATGTATTACTCTAAGATAGGGTAGGAAAAATTAAATAGTCATTATGTTCAGCAGGACTCTGATGCAGAAACCTTAGGTTCACCATAAGTTGGAAATTGCTTGAAGGCAGCAATTCTAGTTATTTCAGACACCAACTCCTCCAAACTCTAGCAAGCTTGACCAGTGGTTAGGGCTTCATGGAACTGAAGCCTAAAGCACCAGGAGGACCAAAGTGTGAGAACCACTATTCTACCATGTTATTTTCAGCAATTGTCTGTGCTTTCATACACAAATTTAGTGTCAGTTTGAAGGCTGATGTGCCTTTTGGAAATACAGTCGGCTCTCAACATTTGTGGCTTTGACTTTGAAAATTTTCACACCAACGCTTACCGTGGGTAAAGTGCTGGTAAAGTGCCTGTAAAACATCCCTGAACTGTGAGGGTGTGCAAACTGTTTGTGCTTCTGGAAAGTCAGTGAAACGTCCCCTCACCTCTACCATCCTTGAATTGTTCATGGAGCAGCCATTTCCTATTAACGCAGAGTTCCCATTAATAAGACATGGCTTCTCTGTGAATGGTAAGCACCAGTATGAAAGTCTTCTTTTGTTGGATAATCCATGATTATTCATGGATTTGATTAATATGTTATCTCTAGGAATTTCTAGGTCCCTCAGCATGACTCTATGGTCAGTGCCCATCAGAAGTTGCATTGGAAGATTTAGAGGTTCCTAGAGAAAAACACTTCTGGCAGATGTTGACCACAGACTTGTGCTAGAAGAACTAGAGATTCCTAGAGAGGTCTTCTCTCAGGTTGAAAACCCAGTGTTTTGGTATTTGCAGTTTTTCCAGTTTCATGGGGGCCCTATGCCCCCCAAATTTAGAGGGCCCACTGTATATGATTTCTGTTTCTGATTTATTTTTGCAAAGGAGAAAGAATTTCCAGGAATCTAAATCATTTTTAATTTTGTTCTTTTAGACAAGAGTGAATATTTATGCAAATTTTCTCCCTGCTGCAAAGACACTCTTCAGACACTGTCGTGTTTCTGAATACTATTCACAGCTGAGAATATTTTCTATGAATCAAAATGGTTGGATATTTTGCCTAGAAAATGACATTTTTCTATTCAGAAAAAAACTGATTCCCCCCCTGCAAATATGTGATTTTCTTCACACACAAATTGTTTTCCAAGCAGAAAAAATGTTTTCTGTACAGAAAATGCAAATTTCAAAGCAAAACAAAACAAAAGAAAAACATAGTTGGATTTCAAATCTCACACAGAGAACCAATGCAGCAACACTAAGAATGAGGAGGATGGAGAAAAGATGACATATGGTATGAAATGCAAGGACTCTTGCATTTTAATAGTAGATGTCCACATAATATGTTTTCTCTACTCTTCCAGGTTCATAGCTCTATTGTTTCTGCTTCTCATGGCAGGTTTAAAACTTAGCTTCCTATTCCGATTTTTTTAATTGATTCCTCTGTGAAACGCAAACTTGGAAAACACACTCACACTACTGAATTCTAAAATCTCTATGCAATGCCCTGACCTCACATCCAAAGACAAGAGTGAAGGAGTGGTATATGAACATATCCTTCTTCTTTTTTTGAGAAACATTAGTTTCCACTCCATTTTGTAAAAATGTAAACATTTGGATTTCATTGAATGTCTGGATGGGATTAAGGAAGCCACTGGGCTTCATCTATCTAAGGTCATATTGAGTGCTTTTTGGTATAATCGTTAATCCATCCTTGTCTGCCTTTTCAGTTTTACTCTCTTAGTAAATAATGTCTTTGGAGCTTGGTTAAATACAGAGGGAAGAGTTTTCTGGGAGAGAGTCCAAAGCAAACCAAGTTTCATTCCAGTGAAAAATGGCCTCTGGATGCCACTGTTGAGTTTCATTTCTTCAATGTAGGCTGAACTTCTGTGACAGTGCAGAATTTGTAGCCAGAAAGACATGTGCATGCAGTAGTTAGACAACAGAAATAAATTATTTCTGCAGTTTTTAAGGTTTAGGAAATAGATCTACAAACAACATTTTCTTTTCAGTGTTTCATGAGATGTTATCCTATATGGCACTACATCATAATGACAGGCCTAACATGTCTCTCTTCCCTATATCCTTGGCTTGGCAGAACAGAGCAGAGACAACGTGAAATGGGAAAGGGTTGAATACTCACTTGATTATTGCAAAGCTGTTTATCTTTCATTGCAGCCTTTTTTCTCTTTTTCCTTTTTTGGCATGCCCTGGCAAGTCAGCCTGCAAGCCATTCTAAAGTACAATGTTTGCACAGGACAATCACTTGTTAGGCTTATTCTTTGACACTGGATATGTCATGTTTGGACTGTCAGACCATTTGTACCGAGATACTGTATTACAAACCCACATACCATACACTAAAAAGGTGTCTGCATTTGAAAGATAACTAGGGATGGAAAGATCCGTCTCTTCCTGGTCTTTGTTATTTTTACTTCTGTTATTTCATAAACCTATTTCTTCCTTTTTCTGTATTGATCAGCATAAAAATATATGGATAAAAAATCCAATTTGAATACATATTTTGGAGTGCATTTTCCTCACAAAATGCCCTTATATTAACAGATACTCATTTCTAAGAGTGTTTTATTCACAAATCTACATTTTCTGCTAGAGAAATGTATTAAAAATTCTGAGAAATGTATTAAAAATTTCTCTGCTGAGAAATGTATTAAAAATTAAGGGGAAAAATGCAACACTGGAAAGATACAAATGTTCCAATTTGTGTATTAATCTGCAATGGGCAGATGGGATACATCCATATCAGAGTGAACAAATAGTGAAAACATCAAGTACCTATAAAAAGGGAGACAACCCCCCCCAACCATTCAAATCAGAGACTGTCAAACATACTTTTGCAAACTTTTTTGAAACAATCTTAGATGTTTATCACACTATGCTCTTAAAGAGCTACTATTCCAGTGTGACTCCTCTAGCAGCCTCCTGTTGCATGCTGGGATTGGCAGTTTTAAGGAGCTGAACTTCTCTGCCTGAGAATTCTAAATACCCCTCCTTAAAACTGCCAATCCCAGCATGCAACAGGAGGCAGCTAGAGGAGTCACACTGGAATAGTACCTCTTTAAGAGCATAGTGTGATAAACATCTTAGACTCAAGATCCCCATTGGGGGTTGTAGGGAGAAATTTCTATAAAGTTAGGTCAAGAACAACACAATTTTCCCAGATCAGGCCTTCTCACTAACATGATACTGGGAAATTGTACTATGGTCTCATGGTTCTGGAGGATGACCAGATTCCTTGTTCATTCTTGGCATGCACATATCAAGGAAGGCCCATGCAGGAGGACCAGAACAGTTTCACTTGAGTGAAACAGTGATGGTAACCAATTTCCTAAGGTTCAAACATTGAGACTATCCTGAAAGCTAGATGATGGTAGGAAGCCAGGAGGTATATGTCAGGGAGACAGATAAATATGAGATAGGAAGAAACTGGGGAAACTCTCCATATTATTAGACAATATTCTGTTATTTGAATTCTTTTCTCTTGCCCCCTTGAGATACCACCTATTTGCCAGTGACCCTCTAGTTACAGTGCCACATACAGTGCCAACTATCCCACAACTATATGCAGGCACAGTGCAAGGTAGGCAAAAATCCTCCTGGAAAAGAATAAATATTTAATATCTGGCCCTGAAAGGTGGCCAGTAATTGCCTACACTTGCTTGCAAGACACGACAAGTTTCAGACAGAGCAGGTTTGTAAGTAGACAAGCTCTGACTCTTCTTCTCTGCCATCACCCACACCACCATACCAACAGTTTTTCACCCACTGTGGTCTAATCTTCCTAGAAACAAGCAAATGCCCCCTTCCCTACAGCATTGCTGTATGGGATTGAGGCCAGAAAGCATTGGGATCAGAATCAAAAGTACTCTAACTAATATGGGTCATGCTTTATTTCAGGATGTAACTATTTTTTATTTTCCCTCTTTTATTCTTTCCATTTTATTTAATAGAAAAGGCCATTGCATCAGATGTACTATATATATATATATATATATATATATATATATATATAGAGAGAGAGAGAGAGAGAGAGAGAGAGAGAGAGAGCAGAACAGATTAGCTAAATTAAGTGGTTTCCAACTGTTTTGGACTCACGATGTTCAAATAACACACACCTCCAAATTGGCCCAAAACCATGCTGCAGCTGTTCTTTAGTCCTTCTGCAACACACTTTGGGAGTGGGCCATGTTGTCAGTATTGTCCTGTCCCACTTGCAGCTGGAGTGGACTCAGGCCACTCTTTCCTGCCCATCTGCTCTGGCCTAGAGAGAGAGGGAGGGAGCGAGAGAACCAATATAAAGTACAACAATGATTTGCATGCCTACACTCTTTCAGCCTCAAAAGATGGCAGTGGCAAACCCCCTCTGAACAAATTGTGCCAAGAAAACCCCATGATAGTTTCACCTTCACACAAGCTCTATGTGGCTGTTTAAGTCCCACAGGATCAGTTTTGGCAGTGTATTTCTGTGTCTAAATCATTATGCAGTTTAACTTGCTGGCAAAGGTGAACACTATCTGTAATTCCACTTAAAGACTCAACTTTTGCCCTCTACAGCATAAAGAGCCAGCATGGGGGCAGAGTTGGAGTATGGTGACCACCCACCAGCCGCCCGGATTCCGCCCCCCCTGCCGCCCCCATGATACCAGCCAGATCAGACAGTGTGTGGTGTCGTGCTGTGTCTTTAGCATAGCGTTGGCATGTGCTGCGCTGAAGAAACGGTGAAAAGCTGCTGCCGCCATAGCTAGGGCATCCTTTTCATAGCACAAAAAGAAGCCACATTTTGCAGCTTCTTTTTGTGCTGTGGAAAGGACAGATCAACTACATGCCACGGCCCCAATCCGGAGAGGAAAGGGGCGGCTGCAGGTCGATCCAAAGGGGTGGTCTGTTGAGCCCCTATGATTAGCTCCATCCTTAGAGGATTGTTTCTTTTAACATGATTTACTCTGCTTAGTTTGCCAACTCAGGCTTCAGATGTTTTACTGGCAAAATGGTTAGTTTTCTTTCTGCTTTCCTCCTTTTTGTCTTGCTTTATGACTGCCATTTGTATTTTATCTTCTCCTTTTCAGTACTGAATATAGCAGACATTTTTCTTTTGCAGACAAATTAGAAAACTGCAGGGCAATTTTGGAAAAGGTTCATACCACTGGTGATGATGAAATTAATTGCTTTTTATGCTCACACACCCATTGTTTGGGTGTTTTTATTTCATTTTAGGACAGAAATGTCAAAGCCTGGTGATTTTGGTTAACCACAAATGAGTTTCTGTTAAAAAGCTACAAACCATGTATTTGCAGTCATAAAAATACAATTTTGTATGTTGTATTTTTATGAATTTTCAAGTTGTAAAAGAATGTCATTGCTCCAGTAATCCTTACCAGACAAACAAACAAACAAACTTGTAAGACAGATCATTCTTCTCCTGCCCCTCAGCCCTCCATGGCTTGGGTCCAGCTTGTTTGAAAAGCCCTATATGAGCCTGCCCATGTTCTAAGATCTTCAGGAGAAGGCTTTCTCTCAGTCCTAACAACACCCCAGATTCACTTTGTAATGATAAAAGAGAAAGTCTTTCTGTGGCTGCTTCTAGGCTGTGGAACTCTCTTTTCCAGGAGGTGGGTCCTCACCCTGTTTGCTTTCTTTTGGCAAGTAAATGCTTTAAAAAAGAGAAACCATTAAGTTTTTAGTCTGTTGCAGCAGAGAGAGCTTTCACTGGTGTGTGTGATGGTGGGTGTTGTAGTGTTTTTATTCTGTTATGTTCTAAGTATCTTCTAATGCTGTGCTAACTTGATTTTTAAATTGTTTTAAAATAGAAATTTGATTTCTATTTAATTGTGTTTTCACTTTTGTACTGAGTACATTTTATTTTTTGTATTAAATGTATTGCTTTTTTAAAATGTTGTATGCCACCTTGTATCTTATGCTTGGAGAAAAGCAAGATCTAAATAAAATAAAATAGATAAAATGAGTAACAGGTGTTGTCTTATCCCAGGCAGGTGTGTAGTACAATGGTAACATCAAGATTAAGAGCTGTAAACTATGCATAAATTTTGGCTCAGTGTGAGACCCAAAAAACAACATGTGAATAATTATTCAAATCTCCCTTACCAGGCTACAGTAAAGATGTTGAGTCCTTATACACAAAGGTGCTATATAAAGTGCACCTGTGTAAATTATTAAATGCATTTAAAATATATTATTCCCAATTCGTTCTTAAAAAATGAGCTTGCATTTTGACTCTTTCCGTTTCTTTTGTCCCAAGTTTTGATGACCCTAAATTGGTGGGAAAGGGGTAGGTATTGGGGGGGGGACTCCATGATCATGCCATGCCAATGTGTCACTGGGTGCACCAGTGTGCTGTATGGACAGCCGATCAATGTTAGATTAACTATAGTCAGAGCAAACTGTCTCAAGACTGTAACTGTTGCCAAATAATTTCACACACATACACACCTCCAAAGGTTTGTAGATGCAGCTTGCTAAGGTATCCTATAAAGCTTCCGAAAAGTTTTCTGCTTTTGTAGTGTGCTGACACACATTGATGTTGGCTACAGCCCAAATAAATTAATTCTAGTTATATAGATGTTTGAAAGTAATGCATTCAGAATTTTGCTCTCTACAATGGACAAATCCTAGAAGACCAAAAGACAAACTAAATATGACTGGATCATGCAAGCCCTGAAGCTTTAAACTAAAAAAGTAAGAGAAAGTCAAAGATATTGCTAACATTAAAGGCTTCCTTGTAACGTGGCAGGTCAAGGCATAACCAACAGAGCACCTAGGGTAGGTTTTATGCTTAATTCTCCTGAGCAAGATAATACCAAATACACCTCTCAACAACCAAAAGAGCAAAAAATCAAAACTGACAGTATCATGCCTTTAGCATTATTGATCTGGTAGATATTAGACCTTTGGTTTTTGCCCACCTAAATGACACTATATTCAATGGAGCATTGTCTGTTTTTGTTCATTTGTTTTGTTTCTTTGAAAGGCAACAAGCCAAATCCACTGTTTGATACAACACAGTATAATGTATCACAGGGTGATTTTGTAAAGTGGGGTTGAAAAATACTACATCAAATGGCAGTGTGTGATGAATAATTTTGTGATGTACCCTATTATTCTTTTAGCACATAATTTGGTAAATTCATAGAATGAAAGAATTATAGAGTTTGAAAAGACCTCAAGGGCCATCAAGTCTAACCCCCGGCTCTGAAAAAAAACACAAGCACCTCCGACAGATGGCCATGCAGCCTCTGTTTGAAGACCTCCAAGAAGGAGACTCCACCACACTCTGAGGGAATGTATTCCACTGTGTATTCCAGAGCAGCAGAAAACAAGTTCGCTTCATCCTCAATATGATACTCTTTCAGATACTTAAAGACAGCTATCATATTACCTCTTAACTGTCTCTTCTCCAGGCTAAACATACCCAGCTCCCTAAGTCTCTCTTCATAGGGCTTTATGGTTTCCAGACCTTTCATCATTTTTGGTCACCATCCTCTGGACACACTGCAGCTTTAGTTTTTTGTGGGTTTTTCGGGCTATGTGGCCATGTTCTAGAAGACTTTCTTCCTGACATTCTGCCAGCATCTGTGACAAAGATGCCAGCCACAGATGCTGGCGAAACATCAGGACGAAAGTCTTCTAGAACATGGCCACATAGCCCGAAAAACCAACAAAAAACTATGGATGCCAGCCATGAAAGCCTTCGACTTCACACTCCAGCTTGTAAACATCCTGTTTGAATTGTGGTGCCCAGAACTGGACATGTTATTCCAGGTGAGGCCTTACCAAAGCAGAATATAGTGGCAATATTACTTTCCTTGATCTAGACATTATACTCCTATTGATGCAAGCCAGAATCACATTGGCCTTTTAGTTGCTGCATCACAGTTGACTCATATTCAACTTGTGGTCTGCTAGGACTCCTAGATCTCTTTCACATGTACTGTTGTCAAGCCAGGTGTCCCACATCCTATATCTGTGCATTTCATTTTTTTCCCTTCCTGAATGCAGTACATTACATTTCTTCCTGCTGAAATTCATTTCACTAGTTTTGGCCCAGCTTTCTAATCTACATTCAACTGCATTTTGTTTTGAGGCAGTATAAAAATTTTGTCCAGAAAACTGGCAGATGTATTAAGTCTCATTTTCCCTAGATCTTTATTTTCAAATGCTGCTTGATAACTATTTGTTCCATTTGTGACATTTTTTTAAACCAGAAACTGAAACAAACTAATCCCAACCTAAACCTGAGGAGTAATGTCAGCCCAGGGTCCAAAATTGAGTTCTCAGAGTATCTTTGTTCCCACTTTGCTTGTTTCCCTGACACAGATATGGAGGCATTATCCATCCCATGATGCACCAAACACCATGGAGGTACATCGGCTGCTGAATATTTGCCTAAAGCAGACTTTAACACACATTTTGGGATTTATTCCAAATTGAAACATGTGAGAAATGTTGACTCTAGAAGAGTTTCAGTATCAATGATTTCATTTCAACTTCTTGTGTGGATTTTATGAATCCCTTGAATGCCATTTTGATATGCAAATGCTTTATCAGGTAAAACAAATATAATTTGTGGAAGAGAGCAAAAGAGATTTAACAACACTAACTGCAATGAGAGTTTTATATTTCCTTCTTCACAGGGCTGTTGATCCTGTTTTGCCTACAAAATATATACTGTGCCAGTACAGTGACGTATTGAGAAGATTAGTATTGCAGGGATATTTTTAAAAATCCTAAAATTTCAACAATAAAAGTGTCAGACTATACCAAGACATGCCGGCCATGTCTGCACTGATGAGAAAATGTAGCTTACTATTATTATTATTATTATTATTATTATTATTATTATTATTATTATTAACCTTTATTTATAAAGTGCTGTAAATTTACACAGCGCTGTACATACAATCTTTTTAATTGAACGGTTCCCTGCCCTAAGGCTTACAATCTAAAAAGACACGACACAAAAGGAGAAGGGGAAGGGGATGAGGGCCAACAGTTCTTCTCTACCTCCGAGGCCTGGATCAGGGGAGATGGACTGGAGGGAGGACATAGCAATACAGGAAATGATTCAATAAAACAGGCAACAAAGGAACATCAAATAGCAAGTGACAATTATGCAATGCCTGGGAACACTTCTTATCAGAAGCTTACAATCAGGGCTTCTGATCTGTTGGGAGAATAAGCTGTCAGCACAAACAGCACCCACAACAGGACAATGTCTTCACACTCCTCTGCTGGTCTTGACACCAGGCTTGTTAAAATGCAGTTTGTTCCAGGGGAACCACATGAATTAGTGACAGTGCTGTGGTGGGATTTGGAATTTCTGTGTGAAGAGGTCAGCCCAGGTTACCTTCTCCTGACTTCTTCTGCCCACCTGCCAATGCTCCTCTCTCCATCTGCATGTTCAGGGGATTCTCCTGATTTGGAGCAAATGGAAACTCTTTTCACCCTGGAAAATTGCCCTGGAGCAAAGTTTGGTCCTATGTTTTGCGCATATTGACCCTATGTGTGAGAACAGGGCAGGGAAGTTTCTTTTCCTACACATGGACATGGCCTCTGACACCTTTTTGTATGCGAAAGAAATTTGTGCAAACTAGTTCCAAAAAGCAAAAACAAAAACAAAAAATAAAATAAAACTGAGGAGAACCTTTTCAAAAATAAGCAAAGATTTACATCCTTATTAGTAAGCTGAGTAACTTTTGAACATATATCTCTATTATCTGGTGTGAAAGTTGGGTGTCAGAATTCTGCCCCAGCCTCCATCTGCTGTAAAGACTGTTATTGGAACCTGCTTCAGACATCTGATGAATAATAAGGATCCCATTTCTCTCATGATGACTAGAAACCAGTGGTGCATGTGTTTTAAATGATGGTGAGATTTTTCAGAAGAGAAGAGAAGAACTTTTCAAAGAGAAGTTAAAAACAGTGTTTCATAAGCTATATTCTAAAGGAGGAACATGAAATATGAATTACCCTTCAGATGTTTGATTTCAGTTCCCATCTTTCCTAGCTGGCATAGGCAATGGTGAGAAATATAGGTGTTGTAGTTGAACAATATCTGATAGTCATGCAGGCTCAAGTCAATTCACTCAGACTCATGTCCCTTCAATGACTCAACCTGGATGTGACACCACATAACTGATGCCCTGCCATGACTCAACTCACAAGTTGTTTTTTTTGAGTTACAAACTTTATATTTGGAAGCTGTCATTGGAGTCTATTGGGCAGCTTATCTTTGCTGCAAATAGGATGATAGCGTGGATCCTTCTAAAAAAATTTTCCCCCCTAGAAGCAGCAGTACACAAGACTGGCCCCTAGACCTTGGTGTGCATTTGTTTCTCAGAGGGGAAAAGGGCAGTAAGTGTGTTAGACAATGGGCTGCTTGAAATCTCTACTTTGCAGCCTCTCTCTGTCATGTATAGAAGGATCCTTGAATATTAGCTTAAGAGGGATCATCCTTCTGCCTCAAGCAGTCCATTGCCTAACATGTGTGCTGTCCTATTCCCCTTTGAGCAACAAATGTAGTCCAAGCTCTGAGAGCAAGTCTTGTCTGCTGCTGCTCTTGGGTTGGGCATGGGGGACTTTAAAAGAGATATTAAAACTTCACACACCACCTCCTTTTTGCTGTCATTCTTCTTCCTTTACTTGATGGTGTATTTTCATAAGTTACACCGATTACTACTTGATCAATTGAGTCCACTATTTTATGTAAATTCATCACTGAATTTTTACTACTGAGAATTTTAAGTGCAGCAGACAGTATGTGAATACCTGCCTCCTACTGGGAGACTCTGATATTACCAATTAATACAACTTCACAATTACTAGAGCTGTACTTTGTAATGTGCATAGCATACTTGTCAATCTTGCCCCGCTAAAGTGATTTGTAGATCATAGCAACCATGTTTATGCATTTCAAAATGTGCAAATGCAACATAAAGATGAAAGAACTGTTGTAAATGCAAAACAAAACAGGGACTATTTGCAGATTATAAAAATGTAACAAAATAGTACTGTTCTATGAAATTACTCAAGCATCTGTGTATCTGCAATATTTCGTTAACCTGATTAACTAATGAAACTTTCTAATGGAAATCTATTCAACATAAGATAGAGAAGGAGATGGCTAACATGAGGTTTTATGGCTCCTAAATTGAATTCAGCCCACCCTTTCAATTACTTTTTAATCTGCTTCCAAACTGTGGAGCACCCTGGTAATTTGTAGTGATATTATTACCAGGTGGCTGCTAGCAGGCAAATATGACACCATTAAAAATGTTGTCATTCACAGAAGCAGCCCTACAGAAACATATTTATCAGATACCTGACAGCATGTTTAGATGCTTGAAATGTATGTTCTGCAATTTTAGGCTGAGCCCAACTATCAAAAGGAGACTTTTTCTTTTCTTTTCTTTTTGTGTTCTTTCATTAAAGAATGATGGCCAAACATTAGGTCAGTTTTAATTTTTATCTTGTTCATTCTAAAGTAAAAAGTACAAATGTTTTTCTTTCCTTAAAAAAAAAAAGCCTGTTTCAAAATCATAGTAAGAATTTTATTAGGCTCCATTGTAGGATGCAGTTTAGGTGAAATGAAATCTCTTCATGACCAGTTTTCCAAGTTTGTTGATTAAAACCATCATGATAACCAGGGTACCTATGGGTATGTGATACTATTCACTCTCCTCAGATTTGATGATGTTTGAAGGTTGATACTGGCAAACATTTTTCTTTTTGTGTACCACTTCCCACATTTCTTCCAAAGCACTCAGAGCAGCATACATGACTACCTCCCTTAATTTAAACACCTGAAAGTGAGTAACTGATCTGCCATCCCAAGGTAAGTCTTTTGACTGGGTGGGTATTTGGAGCTAAGTCCTTTCCTGGGCATAAGACTATACTCATTAGATTACATTGGTTATCAAATGCATGATCGTCCATCAGGGATGGTTTGGGATGCAAATGAAAAAATAGCACAAGTTATTGAAAATTTACTCTGAGAGAGACCTGCTGCCCAGTCCTGAATTCAGTGAGACTTGTTCCCAGTAAAATTGATCCATAAGGAGAGGTGGGTAAGAAATAATAATAATAATAATAATAATAATAATAATAATAATAATAATTTAAATTGAGAATTTAGAAACATAAATAGGGCTTGCCTACTATATGGCATAGTGAGGTAACTGTCTTAAGATGCAGATGCTATGGAGCAATGGGAGACAGTGAATTGATGTGGAACATGGGGAAAAAGGGAAGATACTCCCTTTTAGTTGTGGTTGCACTAACAACAACAGCTGTTGCCATTTTCTCTAGGTTTTTTTTAAGAAGAAGCATTCAGTTGGTTGTTGCCTATGTGTGTTTGTTGTCTGTCCATCCTTAGTCTGAGAAAAAGACACTACTTTTATGCAAAGACATTTTGCACAAAATAAGGAAAACTTTCCACCATCCATGTCCATCTCATTCTCATGTTGAAGACAAGAAACCTCACAGGGTTTAGCAATTTCATTGGCTATCTCAGTACACCAAGCTTAATTGTTTGGTTAAGAATGAGACAATTAACAGCACTTCTTTATATACTTAGACTCATGGATACAAATCATTAAGATTTATTCTATATATTTTGTTGCCTCCATGTCTGCCTATCTCATTCTAGGATATGTTTCTATGGGCTGGAGTAGATGAGCAGGAAAAAGCAGCTCAGTCCTGCATTTTCTTAAAAGTGGTCCAAAACCCCTCTGTTAGCACCACCCTCTCCCAAAGTGGGTCAAATACCCATGAGCAGACCTCATGGCATGGCATCAAGTTGCACTTCTGTATAATTTTTGTCACCTCCCCCCCATGCATGTGCACCATTGCACAAGTACACCATCTGCAACCTCCAATTACCTCCCACATCCTGCCCAGATGCCATTCCATTAGATGATCATCCCTTTGATCAAACAAACATTCCCGTGTTTGATGCTCCCTTGGTACAAAGCATTGGTTCATCAGTCTGCTGAATGATACATTGGCAAAGTACAATCATGGAGGCCCCACATATATGTCCCCTTCACCCCATGCCCCCCATGCCCCCCATGTTAGACTTTCTGGCTTATGCATGTTGTAATTACATCAGTTGGAGTTGCTGCACTTTCACTTTCACTGGTACCAGGCTGCTTATATGCAGGAGCAAAGATGCACATTGCCAGGCTAAGCTGAGTACCCTGGCTTCTTTTTTGCTCCATTTTTTTTACCCCCGAAGCATGGCTTCATTCCACTTCCCACCCACTTTCAAGGTGTGTATCATGTAAACACCCTGCCTTCAAAGCAGCTGGAAGCTACTTTATTTTGCCTGTGTGTTTTACCCCTATATTGCACTGGATTGTGTTGGACTATAGGAACTGGCTCATAGTTTCCGATAAAAAAGGAGATGCACTGAATAGATATCCTAAATATTTCCCCTTTTCTTCTCCCTTTTCTTGGGCCCAATGACCACACACACACACACACACACACGAGAGAGAGAGAGAGAGAGAGAGAGAGAGAGCACATAGATCAGCTCTCTTCAAGCTTGCTGCCCTATTGCATTTTTAGTCTATCTAAAAATATTTTTTCTTCTCTTAGACTTGCAAGAGGTCATCACCAAAAGCAGTCCATTCACTGTTTGAAGCATAAACTAAAAGGACCAACTGGGAATTCTTAATAGAATGTTATCCCCTTAAAAGAGAACTTTATACATTTTTAATATTCAGCTCATTGAGAAAATTTGCAAAATACATCCTTATCTGAATTGTGCCAGAAAATAATTTTCAGTGTGATTTCCTTTGTGCTCATTTATTAATATGTATTGGTTCTTTTTTAAAAAGAAGTTATTAGAATTTTTTGGATCCTTATTGCAAGCAATTTGTTTTGTAGATATCTGGCTGCTTTTAATTATGTTTGGATATGCTTTCCATGAGGTTTATAATCAGTGGCAGTCTTGAGGGCAGCAGCTTTTGTTGTCTTCTAAACCAATTGCCCTACTGTTTTTGTGTCATTTAGGTTGCGTGCATACAGCCTCACAAATTGACATGCTATGGATATTTTTGTTCCGTTTCTTCTTTCTCTGAGTGCCACATTGGTGGATGCTTTTGTATTTTTTTAAATTTATTTCCCAAACATAATAATTTGTGCATATACGATTAACAAAATAAATTGTGTAAGAGGAAATAATATATATGGATATGCATCATCATGAAAAGTAATAGCCCAGAAATTATATACAATTCCTTGTTGGCTTAATGTCATAAACAATATATAAAAACAGTTAAATAGCTAGTATTTAGTCCAGATTTTGTCATGCCAACTTGAAAGACAAGGGAATTTGAAATATTTCAAACTATAGCATTAGCTGATTGGAACTGGAGCTAATCATTGGTTAATATGTGGTTTAAGGCTGAAATTATATACTAGTATAATTATCAGGACTAACATCTGAGTAAACATGCTGAAGGATTTTCCTCTTGTCACATGAAACTACTGCTGACAATTAGTGTGATAGTGGCACATAATGTTATACACATCCTGTAACATTTTAAAGTGGGAGGGGGGGGAGATATGTTACCAAGCAACATCACAGTGTGTTCGCAATGACCAACTTTATTAATGAAGAGGAACACTCAAGCGAGGAGAGGCTGCAGCAGTTCACTTTGCCTGACCTACTGGGAAGGGCAAGCTCCCATTCCCTGCACTATTCTCCCAACTCCTAAATTAAGTGAGTACAAACTACTTTTGTATGTTGAACTTAGTTTGCAGCAACTCAGATAAGCTGAAGACAAAGGGAAATTGGGAGAAGGGGAGATAAACTGGGATGTTTTAAAAGCAGATGAACAAGTAGAACAACAGAGGATGAATTTGGACTATTCCTGCCAATCTGAGACTTTTGGAGGGTATGATTTCTATCATGGGGAAGTAATTTTTTACCTATGCCAGAAATCCCCATCAAATATAGCCAGTTACATGATAGCTGGGGAGAGTCTCAGAATTCTAGTATCAAAATAACTTCACAAAGCTTCAAGCTGCTCCTGAAAAAGCCAATGGGTGTGGCAACCACATGCAGCAGTCCCAATCTGCCCCCCAAATAGGAGCAGAAAAAATCAGCTCCTATTTGGCAGAAAAAAAGACACCCTTTTGCTGCTGTAGTGGGCTTTTTGTCAGCTCCAGGGTGAGTGGTGTCTAAACATCATGCCCCCAAGCTGGATAGAATCCAGCTGGTATGTAATTGCCAGCATGGCTTCTGTCCAGCTTTGAGCCATGGCGTGTCTAAACACCCCTGAGCTGGGCAGAAGTCAAGCTAGAGTCAGAAACAATTTAGATAGTTTGGGTAGGTTGTGTAGAGAAGGAACAATAGTAACAATGAAGATTTTCAGACCAGCGCTTACTGTGTGGTAAGCACTGGCAAAACACCATGAAAACATTTAGGAAGTGAGTGTGTCTAAAAACCTGGTGCGGTTCCTAAATGTCAGGGAATCATCAGCTTCCCTCCATCATCCCTGCATCATTTGGGGAAAGGCAATTTCCTATGAATGTAAACTATGCATTCATAAGAAATTGCCTCTCCCTGAATGATTCAGGGACGCTGGAGGGGAGCCGATGATTCCCTGATATTTAGGGGAGCATCAGGATTTCAGACATGCACACTTCCTAAATGTTTTAGTGGTATTTTACCAGTGCTTAAGCTCTGGTCTGAAAATCTCCAACAGTCTCTCTGGCTTTGCTTCGCAAACGAAGATTCAGGAAAGACACATCCCGCGCTTTGTACAAGTGCGTTGGTGACTAAAAAGGCCAATCTGGGACAAACAGGTCCGGCTGCAGAAAGCACAGCGGAAAGTCTCCTTGGGTGATGTTTCTGGGTTGTGGTTCTTTCTGCGTTGTCATTTCTCTTCTAGACTTGTTCGCCGTGAGCTTTCAAAAAAGGCTGCATCATCGTGGATAGTGCGTCTCCATGCCTCTCGATGTGAGGCCAGGGCGAACCATTGTTGGTTATCAATTTGGCCGAGCCTGAGATGTTGTTTCAGGGAGTCCTTGTATCTCTTCTTTGGGGCACCCCTCTTACGCTGACCCATGGCGACTTCACCGTAGAATACTATTTTTGGGAGGCAATGGTCCTTCAACCTAGAAACGCTGCGTCCTCAATAGCATGGCCTCAATGCTGGTGATCCCTGCTTGCTCAAGGACAGCAACATTTGTCACGTAGTCAGTCCAGTGTATATTTAGAATTGTGCGTAAACAGTGCTGATGAAAGCATTCAAGGAGTCGTAGGTGCTGGCAATAGGTGACCCATAGAGGAGAATAGACAGTACAATGGCTCTATACACACTGATTTTTGTGCTTTGCCTCAAGTGTTTGTTACTCCAGACTCTTTTGTGAAGCCTTCCACATGCATTATATGCCTTTGCCAGTCTGTGATCGATCTCTTTATCAATCTTGGCATCTGAGAAGATGATGCTTCCCAGGTAGGTGAACTGCTGGACGGACTTAAGCACAGATGTGCCTACAGTGATGTGGGGATGGTAGTGTTCTTCCTGAGGTGCCGGCTGGTAGAGAACTTCCATTTTCTTCAGACTGACTCTCCAACAGTAACAACAATAATAACAGTAATAGCAACATTATAATATTTTTATACTATATGAAAAGATGGAATCAATAATTTTAAAGGAATAGCACCAGCAATTTTTTTGAAATAGATTAATTTAACTTAATGTATGGCTCAATCATTTTTTGTTGTCCCCTTTTCATCTCTTTTATATAGCAAAGAAATGGAGGAGATGAACCCTGTAATTCTGAAATCAATGTTGTCTTGGCTTAAGGTTTTTTTTTAAAGGCTAAAAATGTTATCCATGAAGCAAAACAAAAACAAACAAACAAAACCTCCTAATAATCCTCAAATATGTCTCCCTGTAGACTTCTGCCCCTGCTAGGTGAAGATGTTGTCATTTGGAAGTATATCAACATAAGCAAGCAAGCAGCAGGAGACTGTGAAATGGTCTGCCAGGTACCCAAAAACAGAAAGAGAACCTTGTTTGCTGGCAAACATAGATAACTATCTCTTGTCAGGAAAATACGAACACATTCAATTTAACACACCTGCTGACAAACCAAAACATTTCATCATCTCAGTATGTAAGCCTTGATCGACTCTCAATCAGTAGACTTAGACCAATCAATATATGTGGTCCAGCATAGGAGTGCTTTCTCTGTCTAGTGGCACCATTATAAATAGCCTCCCTATTCTTAGGTGTTAGAAACTTTAATGGAATTTAAAGAAAGAACCACTCCAGTTTTACTGGATTTGTTGAATGGTGTTGTGGCATCCCTCAGTGACCTTTTTTTTAATAGAAAGAACAAAGATGTATTCAGGTACACGGAAAGTTCTGCAATGTGCCAGTTTCACTGATAAGCTTCAGCTGCTAAAGATAACATGACAGTAGTGTGATGTTACATTGGACTTGGAAATTGTAATGAATCTTGAAGGATGCATACTTTTTATTCAATGTGTTCTTTGATTCTACCTAGCTTATAGTTTCAACCCAAACACTGGTCTTATAGAAAGCTGTCAGAAATTCTGCATCAATCTACCTCTTAATTGTATTTTTTTTCTAGTGTTGAAGCTGTGTGTAACAATTTGAGATTAATTTGAAGGGCTCTTCAGAAGTGATCATAAGAAGGAATATGGGACCAATCCGCATGCTGAGCTACATCACTGGTCTATTTAGTGTAGTATTGTGCATATCAACAAATGAATAAGATTTCATACAAAGGTCTTGCACAGCCCTACCTGAAATGTCAAGTATTAAACACACAAACATTTATATCCCAAGTATGTGCTTTACTATTGAGCTTTGGATCCTCTCTCTAAGCTGTTTATTCCCCTCCCCTCCTTATAAACAATTCCACTTGCTTTTACCTATAATTCAATTCTACTTCTTAATTTGTAATTTGAATGAAATCATGTAAAATATGTATTTATATATATATTTCAGTGCTTATTCAGAGTAGCATTTTCTCTCACAATACATATTTAAATGCATATGTTCCCTCAAACTAGTATTTAAATCCCATGTAAACTACTGAGAACTGTGCTGTGACATTTGGAGAAGTGTGGAACCGATTAGAGAATGAAGTTTCAATCTGTATATTATGGTGACTCTGGCAGGTGTGGATCAGGTTATTGTGTATCAAGATTTTCACATCTTGAGTGCTACACATTTCTTCATATTTCCTGTTGCTTCTGGGTTTTTTTTACAGATGGAATTCTTTGGGAATTTGGAAGCTATTATAGGCAGAGGAAGCTTGCATAGTATTTGTGAGGGAAAGTAAATACTATTGATGTAAAATCTGGTAATTCTATGGAAGAGTTCACATATAACTGCTTTTTATCCTTGCTCCTAGCAATAGCCATTGTGTCTGTTGTACAGTCTATTGAGACAGACAACTTCTATCTTTAAAGCAGTGTTTAAGACAGATCAAGCCTATTCATTAAAGGGAGGCTTCATCCTCTAGAAGTGTTACATTGTTTTATTTTAATTTTTGCTTTCCCTACTCAGCATCAGATTTAACACGAAGTTCAGGATGGCTCTACTGAAGCAGTTTCAGTTGAATAGAGAAGAACCACAGTGACAAGCAACATTTCTTACCAAGGTGTGCCTAGAAGGCACATGATGGGATCTGTATTGTTGCCTGGGCATCCAAGATGTGGTAAAAATTTGCAATGTAGATAGCATAGGAACCTGAAAGAGGAGACACAATAAAGATTGCAGGCAGGTGAGAAGAATATGCGGAAGAGGGATGTAGTTGCCTTACCATGAAGGCATGAGATGGATCATGAAGTCATGAGATGGATGCTTCAGTTGAGGGGACAGTAGAAAGTGTGCCTCCAAAGGCATCCACCACAATTATTGGTGCTCTAGAGAATAAAAAATTTCTCAGAATTTGTCATATAGGTTCTGTATAGTGGGTATGGTTGCCTGGGTGGCTGGCTTTGCTCACTGCAGAGGGCAAGCAATGCCAGGAAGCACAGGGGAGGCAGGACACAGAAAGCTTATCTGGGAATAGGAAAACAAGTGAGTGAAGCAGGCAGGTGGAAAATGGAGGTAGGGATGGGCAAGGAGGTTGTCTAGACAGGTAAAGTAGGGACTAAAACAGACAGCCATAAAGTGGTGGCATAACGCCACTCCTTTGAGCACCAGATTAGGGCTGTAGCAACTACATGCTGTGGCCTGAATCAGCTATTTGGTGGCTCAAAAAGAGGCACAGAAATGCTGCTCTTTTTTGAGCCAGCAAAATGGAGCCTTTTCAGCTGCTGCCACAGCTTTATAATACTCCTGCAGCATGTAAATGCTGCACTGCCAAAGTGTAGCAATGCTGGGCATTATTAGGGAATTGTTAGAGTGTGCATCATCTAAATGTCATGCCCCCACACTGCCTCCAAGCCAGCGCTTACTTCTGATCTGTTTGGGACCTAAGTGAGAAGGGGTAGGAAAGCAGCAAGGAGGACAATGAGCAGGGGTGGTGATATTTTCTTCCCATCTCAGGTGGCAGGAGGGCTCGAGATGCTACTGCTGGATAATGTTTGCCTCAAAATGAACGTGAATGGAGGAAAGGAGAAACACTAGATGGTTCTATACTTAGCACATCAATGTCATGTGGACAACATCTCACTTTGTGTCTATACATTGGCTTCCATGCATACCTAGAGCAAACTACCAAGTTTTTTCTCCTTTGTGCAGTTGATATAACCACAGAAACAGCTTCAAATAGTCTTCATATGGTGTCTTCTCCTGTTCTCATTCTATGAATAGAGCCAGTCACTATATTTATTTCTGTGCAACACAGTGTCATTGATTATTTATTTATTTATTTTATTTGTATGCCGCCTTTCTCCCAACTTGGACCCAAGGCTTAAGCTCACAAACGCTTAAAATCAACAATAAAACAGTAAAATTTAGTAACACAATTAAAACACCACATTAATATAGAAATTAAAATCCTTTAAAAATACTAAGTTAAAAATATAAAATCATTAAATGCATTTCAAGCAAACACCCCAATAAATAGCTTTCCTGGGCTCAATTATGTATTCAAGGCCTGCTTGAAAAATACTTTTTCCCGCCATCAAAAAAATACCGGAGAGGAGGGCAGTCTAGCCTCCCCTGGGTGGAGTTCCAGAGGATAGGAGCAAACATTGAGACGGCTGTCTCTTGATTCCTTATAAAATGAGCCTGTGGTGATGGTGGGACTGAGAGAAAACGTTCTGCTGAAGATCTTAAGGTTCTAGCATTTTATTTTATTAATATTGTTTAATGCATTGCCATGTTACATTTGTTTTTAATTCATGTTTATTATTATTGCCTTGTATTATCCCCTGTATTGTAAGCCGCCCGGATTCCCAGTGATTGGGCGGCATAAATCCTATTATTATTATTATTATTATTATTATTAGCTATATGATTCTTCAAATAGTCATAATGGTAATGCATTATGTGATGGACTAAGGTGCTTCTGAGTCTGGCACCAAGAGGAATCATGGTGATGGGTATAGGGGAAATCACTGCATTTTTGGTTTGTTTTGCTGAAATTGAAACATGGGTTAAGAGGTGACTTCGTGCACATAAAAACAAATGCCCTGGAATATATTATAGTTATAGCAGTCTAATACCACTCTAATTATCCTGGCCCCATCCTAAGGAATCCTGGAAGTTATACTTTTGTGGAGTACTTAGGATTTTCTGCTTGAGAACCCTAGTGCTATTGTTCAGGGGAGTGCCCTGGAGCTCACTAACTGAGAATTCTAAGTTCCTGACCAAACTACAGATCCCAGGGTTCCCTAGAAAGCCATACCAGTTGTATCAAATCAGTATAATTGTGTATGTTGGCTATACCTCATCTGCCAAATGGAACATCTCCATGGTTGTTGCACCCTGTAATGCAGAAGAGTCATGTGGCAAATAGTTCAGAATGTATTGATTTAACCCAAGGTATTCTGATATAAATATTTTTATTAATAAATATATCCCCCAGGAAGTCCTTCTCCCCAGAGTATCCTGGGAGTTCTTAATCTGTGCAGGGAAGACTACAGATACTGGACATAATGATCAACTCCTTTCAGAAATGACATCTCCCTAAGAATTGTGGGATGGGCAAGGAGCCAGAACTATTAAATTAATATGCAATTGATAGAAAGGTATGAAGTAGCAATCTTCTATTTGGTAAATACAATAAGACCATGCAGTGCTCCTGAGCATAACATATGGTAGGCAGGCAAGATAACAGATGGCCAGAAAGACTCTGGCTGCATCTGCACTGCAAAAATAATGCAGTTTGACATCACTGTAACTGCCATGGCTCGGTGTTAATATAATTCTGGGATTTGTCATTTGGTGAGATATTTAACCTTTTCTCTCAGATAGCTCTGGTGCCACAACAAACTACAAATCCCAGGATTACATAGCATTGAGCCAGGGCAGTTAAAGTGGTGTCAAACTGCATTATTTCTGCAGTGCACTCTTGGACTTCTGGAGTGCAGCCACACTTTCATTTTCTTATTTTCTTCTTCTGTATGACAAACAGCATTTTCCTCTTTGACGTTTTCAGACTGTCTTGCAACTTGCAAACATCTGAAGTGGGTAACACCTGTTCAAAGCTTTAAAAGTATTTGAAAAGACAGATGGATTCTTCTGCAAAAATACCTGCAAGTGTCATAAAATGTTATAAGGCTATGTTTACAGAAAACCTTATGTGACTACAATTTCAAAAAGAGAGAGAAGAAGCTGGTCATAGTACAAATTACAAAGAAAATCATTGTTTTGATAATCATTGGAAGGATGTAATAGCTGTGAACATTCATTCTGGCTCCCATTAATGTTTGCAACAATTTTGTAAAGTTGGTAATTTTTTAACTTCCTATAAAAATTATATGATGCTCTTAATCACATTTTTACACGTTCGTGGTTTTTAAAATCATGTTTTATCTGTTAATGAAATATTTCTCAACAATATGAGGACATCTGTGATAGGGATGCTTGAGGAATCTGATCTTTTTCTATTCTTATACTGACCCAGTTCATATTTCTCAGAATAATTACCTGTAGGTTGGAATATATTTGTCCTGTGCCTCCCTGTGTCTTTATTAAATAAAGAATATTTTGAAAATATTCAAAAAATGTTCAAAGTATAGGAGCTTATTGCGGAGATTTAAAAAGTGACTTACCACTCCCGAATTGAATTCTAATGCGGGCTGCATCTAGATACTATTGTGTTGGTGTCAAAAATCCATGCGATAGTATCCAGATGCAGCCAGAATTAAAATTCAATTTGGGAGTGGTAAGTTGCAAAGGCAGGCTTACTGTTGAACATAAAGAAATCAAAAATAATGACCACAGAGACCTTACACATTCAAATTAGACAGTTAGGAAATAGAAATAGTAAAAGAGTTTTCATATCTGGGATCAAACGGGGACTGCAGCCATAAGAATGGGGAGAGTGGCTATGAAATAATTAGAAAAGATCCTAAAATGCAAAAACATACAACTCAGCACAAAAGTCAGAATCATACAAGCCATTGTATTCTCTATTACCATGTATAGATGTGAGAGCTGGACAGTCAAGAAAGAAGATAGGAGGAAAATCAACTGATTTGAGATGTGTGAGGAGAAGAGTGCTCAGGATTCCATGGATAGCCAAAAGGACAAACAAATGGGTCATAGAGTAGATCAAGCCAGAAATATCCCTAGAAGCCAAGATGACACTTAGACTGTCATACTTAGGACACATTATTAGACGGCATGAATCGCTGGAAAAGACAATAATGTTAGGAAAGTTGGAGAGAAGTAGAAAGAGAGGGAAACCACATGTTAGATGGATGGACTTTATTAAAGAGACCATGAGTATGAGTTTTCAGGAGCTGGACAGGAGGCCCTGGAAATATCTCATCCATAGGGTCGCCATGGGATGAGATCAATGTGAAGACAGTTCGCAACAACAACAAAATTGCTTTTTAAAGCTGTGCAATAAGCTCCATAGAATCACAGAGCTGGAAGACACCTCTCAAGGGCATTCAGGTTCATCTGGCTGACATGCAGGAATGTCCAATCAAATCACCTACAACAGAGGGACATACAACCTGTTTAAAAACTTCCAAAGAAGGAGTCTTCATCCATGAGGCAGTTTATTACACTGTCAAACAACTCTTACTGTCAGGACCTTCTTCCTGATTTTTACATGGAATCTTTTTTTCTGTAGTTTGAATCCATTTGCTCTGTGTCCTAGTAGATGATTGCACTACACTCTTAAAGCACTGCTGTTCCACTTTAACTGCTCCATCTGCCTCCTGTTGCATTCTGGGGTTTGTAGTTCAGTGAGGATTAAGAGCTCTCTTGCTGAATATTCTAAACGTTTCATCCTAAACTGCAAATCCCAGAATGCAACAGAAGGCAGCCAGAACAGTTAAAGTGGAATAGCAACACTTTAAGATCACAATGTGATGATCTACCTAGTATCTGCTGCTGTCAAAAACAAGCTTGCCCTATCCTCAATATGACACCTCATCACATACTTAAACAAGCTATCATATCATCTCTTAACCACTTAGGCATGGTTTCCAGACCCTTCACCATTTTGGTTGCCCTCCTCTGGACATGCTCTAGCTTGTCAATGTCCCCTTTGAACTGTGATGCCCAGAACTAGACATAGTATTCCAGGTGAGGCCTGACCAAAGCAGAATAGACTGGTACTATTACTTCCGTTGATCCACAGTCTTCTCCCTTGCAGAAAACTTTTGAATATTTCCTATTTACGTATATCTGCAATATTAAAGTGATACACATTAAACACCACAGCTTCTGGCAGCCTGGTTTGGGGGACAGACCCCTGCCTGAAATGAAGCCCAAATATTACTTCCCTGCCCAATAATTTACTGATTTTTTTGCCTTCTTTTCAAACCCCATAATCTACATTTTGATCATGAGGCTGCAGAAATTAGGTTACTTCCCTCTGCTACAGGGTTGGATCTGATTCAAAAGGAAGAGCAGAAACATAACATCGTGAAGATACATGAATAAGTGATGTAGAAATTAAACATAATTTAAATGTGTGTGTAGATCACTGCAAGGCAGAATGGGTTTCTTGAAAATTATCGTCTCTGAGGCCAACATTTGAAAATGAATCAGCATTGAATTTAATCACTGGATATTAGCTGAATAGTTAAATAACTGTAAGATATTCACTGGCTATTTCACAGTGTCTATACTTGGGATCAAATATATTTCAGCATCTGTGGAGTTTTAGCATTGCACACCATTTGAGAGCAGACACTTTTTACTATATACTAATGTGTATTTGATGTGACATGATATTTCATGTTTGATAGTATTTTGTCTTTAGTAGACAAAGGGCTCAAGCAGATGAGCAGCTTGGCCTCTCCAGCCACCAGTGAGCACCTATTGATATGGGATGGCGGGGACTGGGCTCCATGGTCCAGAATAGACCACTGGCAAGAAGCAGATTTTTTGTGCTCCTTTTGTGGAAAGGTCTGGGCTGCTTTGGGCTGCTATAGGTGCCTCGATGTGGCTTCCAGGCAATCTGGGGGGGATGGGTATGTATCATCTGCATACCACACCGCAAAAGCAGCCCAAAGCCAGTGCTTTTTGCCTGTCTGTTTTGTGCCAAAGTGAATTTATGTTTGATACTCACTCAAATACAAATAATTATGTTGTTGATAACTGCCCTTGAATTAAACTTGATTCATGGAACTCTGTGGATGAGACATCTCCAACCCCCCCCCCCCCCCATCCTCTACTGTCATGCTCAGACCCTTCAGGCTTAGGCCTATGGCTTCCCTTATTGAGTCTAACCATCTTGCCTATGGTCTTCTTCTCTACCTACTACCTTCTACCTTTCCTAGTATCATTTTCTAATGATTCATGCCTGCTCATGAAGTGGCCAAAGTATGGCAGCCTCAATTTAGTCATCCCGGCTTCCAAGGAGAGTGCAGGCTTTATCTGTTTTAGAATCCATTTGTTTGTCTTCTTGGCCATCCATCCTATGCTCAGCACTCTTCTCCATCACTGCTTCTCAAATGAGTTAACTTTATTTCTATTGGCTTTCTCACATCTGTACATGGTGATGGGGAATACAATGGATTGGATGATCCCAACTTTAGTGTTCAGAGCTATATCTTTACACTTTAGGATCTTGCCCAATTCTTTCATAGCTGCCCCTGACAATCCCAATCATCTTCTCATTTCTTGATTGCACTCTCTATTCTGATTAATGTTTGAATCATGGTATGGGAATTCATTGACTATTTCAGTTTTCTTGTTATCTAAGATGAACTCTTGTAGATCTTCTGTAGTCATTATTTTTGTTTTCTTGATGTTCAACATCAAGCCTAGCTTGGTACTTTCCTCCTTGATCTTCTTCAAAAATCACTTCACATATACGTTGGTTTCTGATAGTAGTATTGTGTCATCTGCATTTTTAAATTTTTTAATGTTCCTTCCTCTGATCTTTACTCCTCCTGCCCCTAAAGCTAAATCCTGCTCTGAATGTAATATTTTCTGCACACAGGTTAAATAAATAGAATGCAGACTTGCCTTACCCTTTTGTTGATTAGGGACCATTCTGTTTCTCCATATTATAGTCTGAAGACAATCTCTTATCCATCAGGACAGTTAGATGTAGTGGCGCTCCCATTCCACTAAGAGCAAGCCATAATTTTTCATCATTTATACAATTAAAGGCTTTGCTGTAGTCAATCAAGCACATGCAGTCCCCCCTAGAATTCCCTAGTATGCTCTGTTATCCATTGTTTGTTTGCAATATGATCCCTGTTGTCTCTTCCTTTCCTGAATGCAGCTTGCACCTTTTGGATTACCTGGTCCATATATGGTAGGCATCTTTGCTGCAGGGTTTTGAGCATGACTTTGCTTCCATGGGAAATGGTCAAGTGTGATGATTCTGTAATGACTGTAATCTTTTGTGTATCTTTTTTTGTGTGGATGGGAATATATAGCAATTACATCCAGTCTGTGGACCACTACTATGGTTTCTATTTTTGTTGACATATTTAGTTATTTAGAATTAAACTTATTTCTGTAGGAGATAACACTAATTTAACACCATGTAGATTGTAGATGTTTAGTTAAAATTTCACTTTCCAAACTGAGTTAGTATCACTGAAATTTTTCCCATACAACAAATTTTACCAAAATGTTATTTGACCTCCAGTTATACAGTAACACTACTACATCCTGCCACTAGTGGAATAAAAAAAAGTGTGAAAAGAAGGGCATTACACACAACTGGGAAGCTGTCTCTCCCCTCTTTTCTACAATGTGTTCTGATCCAGCGTCTATCTGCCAAATAAGAAGAGTAAGTTTTTCCCTTATGGATGCACAATTGTCCTTAATTCTACTTTGCTGCATAGAACAGAGAGCCTGCTTTGGGTGTAAAATGATTATCACTGTATGGTGTCATTGCTGATTTTAATTCCACCAGTAGACACTCATTACCTTTAATCAGTGCCTATTCAAAGGCTAATACAACTGCTTAGACCTTAAAGATTCATTTGAATTCAACCTCCATATTATCCTTTTGTTTCAGCTGCTCTTTGGCAACTATCTGTGTCTTGGATCATTTGCTAGGAACATTACAAAAGTGCATTGCTTGTTTCATTTAAGATGCATCCCACTATCTAGAACAAGCAGTTCATTTGTGTCTCTCTTTTTCTGTGACTGAAGAAAGGGAATTTTTAATATCTTAACAGATGGCTTGAAAATCTTGAAATCTTAATTTAATTAATGAATATCCTGCCAGCAGATGGCAGTTTTTATGGAACTGAAGTAGCAACCTAGTACATGGTCATAGGATGGCATCATTGTCTATTTTAAATTGAATTTCATAAGATTTAGGTCACCTTATTACAGATATAACAAGTTGGAGAAGGGAATGACCCCCCTCCCTGAAAATATATGCATATTTAGAAACCAAAACCAATTATTTTGATGCAGTAAATAGACTACATTGGTTTAGCCTTCCTTCTCCTTGTGAAAATAGTACCCTTGGGGGAGAAATGTCCATTCTTTCTTCTTAAATATGAAATATGTTTCATATTATCCCTATTCTGATGTGAGGGTAGGGAAATGCAGAGCATTAAGACATCACAACATGCTATCCTTTGGGCTGGATTTGATGGACTGAAAGCTAATCATAGTTAAGAGTAGAGCTGTTCAAATCAAGGGCATGTAAGTCAGTAATGGCATTTCGTTTCACTGGGTCTACTCTAAATTAGATTCTAAATTATGATGGAAACCCTACCCAATCCATTAAATGGGAGAAGAAGCTATTGCCTCCATGCCACTCCAGGATGATGGAAACACTTAGATCTCTTTCCCCCCCACATTTAGACAACATGTGAACAATGTCCTTGTCAGCAGTTCCAATTATCTTTTTTGATTGTAAATATGCCAGTTTGGAAGGGTGTGTATCTATGTCTGACTTACTGATTGTATAGACGGGTATCCTTAAACATAGTTATATGCCTGGAAAGATGTGGGAGCAACCACACACAAAGAAGTAGCTGTGTTGAGATATGTACATGTAAAATGGTCCTTGGTTGTTATTAAAGATGCAAGCTTAAGTGAGTGAATATTTTGGGAAAGTTTGAAATTTGTCCTGTGGATCAGTGCATCTTCACAAATGCTGTTGTTCCTGTGGCCAAAGTAAGACATCTCAGTTCACTATTATGCCCTTTTGCAGGGTTGACAATGGATGAGACAGGAGAATAGGCATATACTATAAACATGAGGGCCAAATTACACAGTGTTTTTAAGAAATTGGGAATATATACTTTTTTTACCCTAAGCAAAGGAATCTCCAGACTCATAATCCTGACCATGACCAAAGAGATTCCCATTGGGTCAAGTCCTGTCCCGACTCTTCCCAATGATGAAAACCAAGGAGAGGAATTACCATGCTGTTACCTGTCATGAGAGATACTAGAAAACAGTAGGGGTTCTTCTATATGCCACACACTCTCCCAATACTCCCAAGTTTTGCAGACTGAAACTGTACCTAGGATTGTTTTTACCTTTTAAGCACTTTTTAAAAATATTTAAACAGAAATCCTAATGAAAACAACAATTCCAAAACATGTTTGACTCACACACTTAAAAAGATAGAGGGGATCTTTCCAAGCAATCAGAATGCAACTCACAATATTACCTTCCCTTTTACCTGTTACTTACTAAACACCATAGATGGCTGCCTAGCACTAAAAGTGGAGGCTGAGCCCAAATCAACCCTTGAGGTACTTATTTTTCCATCCTGATTATGTCACTGCCTCTGAATAGACAGAATCTGGAGGAACAGTACAGCAAAGACATTTTCACAAATGTTCCAACCTCAGAAATGCTTTTCTATATGACTCTTCTGTTTATTGTAGTGAATCGGTCTTCATAGTAACGCATAAGACCTGGGTGTAAGATCTGGCACTTCAGCTCTTGCTCACCATAATGAGATTTGTTTGTCCTTCCCAGAGAGTCAGAAGAAACATACTAACCAGATGACTGACAAGCATCTGTGATCCAGGGGCTTGGTCCTTGTCTTGCCATGTAATGGGGGATACTTCAGACTTACATGCCTGAAGTGGCATAGGATAGTCTGTGTATATATGATTGCATGCATACACAAATGTAATGGCATGCTTACTAATGGGATATACTAACTAAATATCCATATGCTTTCTTTTCCATTTTTTGAAAAAAGTAAATGCCTGAACATTCTCAATCACTTGAATGAAATTGTGCTAAGCTTTTGACAGACAACGTTAGAAAGTAGATGGCAATATAATGTTTACAAATGTTAGTATTGTAATGAAATCATTTTCTGTAGGTGCCTTTTGATAGTCTAATTAGTATAACATCAGCCATGCTTGAGAACAGTCTCCCCCTTCTTTTTTTACAACCATCTGTTTTGTTATAAAGTGCTCTTTACAAGCCATATGCATGCCTAACACTAATTCTCTGTCTATGATTTCCCTTTTGTTTCCTCTGGCTTCAGAATTCTGTAGTATGATTTACTATAGCAATCAGGCTAGAATAAAAGGGTCAAAAGCCCCAAATGCTTTCAATACATAGGAAAGTCTCAATGAAAGAGTTGATGGGTGGGAAGTTTGTTTTGCCTCACTAAAGGAATCTGAATTTTCAGCAAGCCTGACAGCTTGCCAGTGACATCCTGTATGAAGGGGAGGAAGCCCAGCAACAAGCCAGCTTTAAAAACAAAACCACACTGTATAGTCTGTTGTCCATCAATAAGGAATATAATATGCATTTAGTCTTGTAACAAAAACAAAATAAAATGGTGGCCTTCTTGCAGCGCAGACATGCAAAAGGAGATCTGAAAGCCACAAATGGTCGACAGATCATTCTGAGGCCTCTGACATCCCAGCACCTCCATGTGGTTTTCCTTTTAACAAAAGCGTCCCTTTTCCTACAACAGACAAAGTACAGCCATCCAGATATGTTCCTACTACAGTTCCACTCACCCTCATCGTTGGTTATTCTAGTTGGGGATGATGGGAGTTGCAGTCCAATCATATTAGAAGGACTTTTAAAGTATCAAAACTAAATTGGAAATTAATGTCCCATTTACTCCTTTGTTTTAAAGTCCTGTTCTAGGCCTAAATCAGTTTATATAGAGGCCAAAAACATAGCGAAACTGTTTCCCATACTCTCTGGCAGACATAATTTTAACTTTAAAACACTGACAAATTGAAGTGGGCACTCCAATGTGTGTGTGGCCTTCCAAAGTCCCACAGGGAGGGTATCGAAGCCCTCCAACATCTGACAGTTTCCCATCCCTGGCATAGTTTGTGCTAGAATAGTTCAAGAATGGACCATGAGAGACTGAAGTGTGCCAAAAAAAATAGACATTATATCAGAAGCATCAATGAGCACCATGCATTATTGAAACCCTTTCCTTGGGAAGTGATATCATCACAAGAAAGGAAGTAAGAAAAATGGCAGGATATTTTGTCTTACCAAGCACTTTGGTGGATAGGCATCCCTCTTCATTGTTCAAAAAGCACCAGTTAAAGTGGAAGGCAATATTAACTGAGTTCTCTTGCTTGATGATGATGATGATGATATATATATAATCTATATTTCTTGTTCTTGTTGAAAGAATCCAACAACATGAGACAACAGCTGATCAAGAAAATGCTATTTTCTATGAGGCTTCTTGCCTCCAGTGCAAGATCGAAACAAGGAACACTTTGATTTTTGATGTGTTGGTTATTTGCAAACAAACAAACAAAAAGTCTCTTCACAAAATTGCTGTTATTTCTCTATGTCAAGCAAAGTGTGTGCATGGACACACACAAAGGGGAACACAGATGGACTGACTAATGGGTTAAAAAAAGACTTGGAAAAGGCTGGCTAATGAAACAGATTGATGTAAAACTGGAGTTTTGCACAATTAACTATCACAGCTCTCATAGTGGTGCACAATGTTTCCCAAAAATACTCTCAAATGAAAGAACTCTCATTAAAAAAGCAGAAGATAACTTTCTGACCACAGGCTATGATAAATTTCAATGTTTTTTTGTTTGTTTTTTTGTTTCTACATGTGAAAATGAGGTGCATAGAGGCTTACATCCCTAGCCACATAGTTATTTGAAGGATTCCTTATTTATTTTTAAGGAGTCTCTGTGTGAATTGTGATTTTAGCTCTCATGGAGGGGCAAAACAAGAACAACTACACCATAGGTAGCAAAGAAATACAAACTTAAGAGACTGAGAATGAAAAGTTGCCTTTATAATCAGTTTCATTTATATTTCCAAGACTCTGTGGTAGTTATTGATAATAGTAGTGAAAGTTTAAAAATTTAGAGTGCCTCTTCCCACTTTCTCAAAAGTAACTAAAATGATAACTCACCCTCTCTCTCTCTCTCTGTATATATGTGTGTGTGTGTGTGTGTGTGTGTGTGTATCTAGCAAAAATCACTGTTATAAATCTGCTGGCCTGTAGTACAAAATCTAGTTTCCAGTAATTCACTTTATTAGGACCTCAACACCTAAAACAGAGCATAAGGGAGCAATATGAGACATAGTTAAAGCTGTGGTATTCCTCCTTCATCCTTTAGTGAGTCCACTCTCCCATAACTATAAATTAACTAAAGATTGCCATTAAACCTCAAGAAAAAAGAGGACCTTCCACATTAAGTTACAGTTCATAGGGGAACTTTCATTACTGTGGGAAAGAAATTTAGTTAGAAGTAATCAGGTAATTGATTCCAAGTTCCAGTTACTTCTGCCCATAATTAAGTATCTTGAAGGAAAGACGCTGTAGATTAGAATGCATTACCCCCAATAAAAAAAGTTCTGGATAAAATATGGCATCCCATTGCTCTTGGAGTGTATGTGTATCTTTTAAAATGAAAATCAAGAGTGCTGATCCACAAGAGACTTTAATTACCTTTAACTTTCTCTGTAGGATGCAAACATTTTGAAAAAGGTTTAAAAATAAAATTAGTTATCACTATCAACACTCTTTAATTTTCTCTGGTATTACTCAAGAGGCAGAACATTGTAGATTAAGCTTTAAATCACTAAAGGACTAGTATGTTAAAATAATCCCCCCCCCCTTTTAAAAATATTAGGCAATCAGCCAACAGTGTAAAAGCTCTGGCTAGGGATAGAAAGGATATTTATAATTTATCTCCTGATCGAAAAATGAGTTCCCCAATAATTGGAAAACACCACTGGGAAAAATAATATTACAGCAAGACTTTCTTACAGTATTCAAATGTCCCATAGTGTTTCAGGGGATTTTTAAGTGCAGAAAGACTTGTGCATCCCTCCTCGCCCCCAAAGAAAATTCTTACTCAGGAAACACATTTTATTTACAAAGAAACCCCATGTATCCTTTTGTACAGAAAAATCCTCTGGAACACTCAAAGACATGAATATATAGAGAGAATACTGCACACAAATATTTATTTTCTGCTGCAGCGAAGAGGAATGAAACAGTAATTATCCATCCTAACAGGTAGAGACAAAATAATCAAAGATTTACATCCTTAGTTTTGGCCTCCTCCTAATAGTCTAATATTCATGTGTCATCAATCCCTCTTCCCCACCCCACCATCTAAAAAAGAAATGAGAGAGATGAGTAGAGCTATACAGTGGACGCTTGTTATACGCTGGGGTTTGGTTCCAAGATCCCCCATGGATAACAAAATCCGTATATGCTCAAGTCCCATTAAATATAAAGACATAGCAAAATGGTGTCCCTTATTAAAAAAATGGAAAATCAAAGTTTGAAATTTATGCTTTTTTGGAACATTTTCAAACTGTGGATGCTTGAATCTGTGTATAAAAAATCCATGTATAAGACGGGCCGACTGTAATTCTTGACTAAGACCAAAACAGATGGCCCTGAAGGGGTGGCTTGATACTGCCCCTTTCATTGCCAGATCAGGGCCACAGCAACTACACGTCGTGACCCCATCCAGCTTTTTGCTGGCCCAAAAAGAAGCAGCAGAAAGCCACTCCTTCCTGAGCTAGCAAAAACCCATTTTTACCGCTGCTGCCGTGGTTTTACAGTACTACTGCAGCATGCAGCATATAAACGCCGTGCCAACAGTGCCTTAAAACTGCCCACCATGTGGTCAGGTGGGTGGCTTCACAGCGGCTTCCTCTCGGTTTGGAGCGAGCATTGTCTAAATGACATGCCCTCAAGCCACCAAGGTGCCACCGCAAAAGGGCCATCTGTTTTGCTCCTAAGTTTCTTTTCAAATGAAGCAACTATCAGTTTTTGCAGTTTTCTTCCCTCTCTCAAAAAGTCTTTGAAACATCACAGTTTTTGAAATCAATTCACAATTCAAGACTTGGTGTGCACAAATTTTGCACATGGTTGTTTTGCAAAGAAAACAGCATTCTTTGTTCAGGAAACAACATTTCCTATGCAGAGTCATCTGTTTGCTACACAGAAAATGTTTTTTGTACAAAACAAATGTGCAAATTTTGTGCACAATAAGAGTGGAACTGCAGAGATTCTTATCAGTCTAGAATTTTTCTAATCAGTGTTTTATATATTTATATAATTTTAAATTATTTTAAAACAAATTTTGTATGTTTTCAAACACTCTTTCCATCCTAAGGAAGGAAGGAAGGAAGACATGCAGATTGGTGATTGCAGATGTTAAATCAATAATTTTCAGTCATAGTAAACTTAATTTGGGATCAGTGGTGTAGTGGAACTATAGCTGATGTAATGAAATCCCTTAGAATTTGGACCAGCAAGGAGTATGACATCAACTGTCACCGAAACCTGATTCTGAATTGTTTTCTCTGAATTGATCTGCAATCCCCACAGTAGTTGGAGGGCAAACAGATTTCCCCAGCAATAAGGTCTCTGTTGTAATCTACAATATTTGGTAGTGGTTTTGGGAGCTTAACAAAAGTTCTTCTACTGTTAAGTTAAAAATGTGAGTGTGTGTGTTTAAAAATATAGACCTATAC